>NC_142877.1:108115909-108418939 GCF_051225735.1 Oryctolagus cuniculus
CCGTGTCGGGGGAGAGATCAGGGCTGAAGGCGCAGGCTTGCTGTAGGCCGCGGGGTCTCCAGCAGGGGTGTGGATAGGAAAGAGATTCGAGGGCTCAGCCCAGCCACTCCGTGTTTGGAGCCCAGGGTAAAAGGAAGTGGCCTTGAAGGAGCAGCCAGGGAGAGGGCAGGGAATAGGAGTGAATCCAGGAGTTTGTTGTCCCGGAAGGCACAGGGAGCGAGCGCAGGGTGAGGTGAGTGTGTGAAGGGCTGTACAGAGTAGCCGGGGTTGGGGTAACCATGCCGTCACGGGCAGGGGCTCCCACGGGAACGGAGGGGAGAGTCTGGGCATATTGATCTTGTTGAGGGAAGGTGGTCTGTTACTATGCATGGCTCGACTGTGTTTTACAGGCGATACCGATCCTGTTTGCAGCTAACAGAGGAGTCTGTAACCCTGGATGCCCTGGCTCTCTGTTCAGAGGGGGTCACCTCAGAGGTCAAATTATTATGTTTCTGTCTTTACCTGGAGCTTCACTGCAGCTACAGACATAAAACATTGCAATTTGAGGGCGTGGGACATGACCTACTGGGCATCAGACCGTTCATAAAAACCACAGTAGCCGTAACACAGGCAGAGAGAACCGAGAGAACAGAAAAACGCGTAAATACAAATTCTGCATATCATGTCATACACTAGAATGTAAAGGAAGTTACTTTTTAAAAAAAGTATTTTTGTTTATTTGAAACGTGCAGTGAGAGAGCGAGCTCAGGAGCGAGCAAGCTGCCACCTGCTGGCTGACCCCCGGAACAGCAGGGCCTGGAACACAGCGGGGGCTGGAACGTGCCAGAGCCAGGAGAGGAAACTGAAGTCCACACGGGTAGCAGGGACCCAAGTGCTTGAGCCATCACCTGCTTCCTCCCAGGGAAGCTGGAAAAGCCGGATCAGAAGCAGAGCTGGGACTTGAACCCAGGCTCTCGGATACGGGCTGTGGGCGTCCCACGGGCGTCTAACCCCTGTGCCACAACACCCACCTCAGGAAGTCACTTTTTAAAACTGGTGCCGGAGACACCACATGGCATCCTGTAAGTATATTCCAGTGGACTGGAACATAATAGAAATAAACTGTGAAACTAAGGAAAATATTGGACAGCAGTTATTTGAATTGAGATTTGGGAAAGAGATTGATGTGAGTGACACGTCAAGCCGAGCCCACAAAATGCCATGTTGGCAGACCTGGTTATAGAAAAACAGAAACCAGCCGTGTGTCCGAAGAACATAGCTTGGAATTGCTTAAAAGGGAAGTGGAAAACAGTCGGACAGCCACTGCGGACAGGGTTAATCTCTGTAAAGAGCTCAGATGGAGGCCCTGAGAGACTGGGAACAAAGGCACTAGAAAGTTCATGAAAGGACACGATTGGCTAGTGCGGCACAGTGGGACACTCAGCCTCATTAAAGACAAAGGATTCAAAATAAAAATAATGAGACAATTGTCACCTGTCCAAGGATGCGACTCCCTGCGCCTCCTGGTGGCGGTAAGCTGAACTGCAACTGTTGCTGCTTCAGGATTTCTGCCCTGGTTCACTGCTCCTTCCCCAACTAATGGGTGACAACTTGAGTATCTGTGTGCAGCACCTCCCCATACCTGGGCCTCGAAGGTCTTTCCCTGTCCTCCACTAGTTATGCCCTGGCTCGTACCCCTAGGTGCAGCTTTTCATAGTGATTTCTTTCTTTCTCTTAGACTTATTTATCTGAAAGGTTTACAGAGAGGGGGAGAGAGAGTGAGAGAGAGAGAAAGAGAGTGAGAGAGAGAGATCAGTCTTCCATCTACTAGGCCAGGCCGGAGCTCAGGGCTTTATTCGGGAGCTTCAGTGCCTGGAATGGTTGCGGAGAGTAGCTGGTGCTGGAATATTTTCCCACCTCTCTCCACCTGTTCTTTGCATCTGTGAGGCTGAGCCGGCAGCTTGGATCCCTCCCTCTCCTGCACTTGGGTGACGGGCCCCAGGAGAGCACTTGCCACCTGCATTGCAAATCCACATTCACCCACTTGCTCCAACCGGTACTGAGCCCATTGGCTTCTTTCCCTCTTGGCTGCCACCCGTGGAGGCCGAGCCCACACCATTTTGTGCGGGGACCAGAGTGAAGCGAGTGGAGGGTGACACAGTGGTGGGGCCGGTCCCCGTCTCTCACTGTTCAGTGGCTGGCAAGCCTGTCCTCCCCGGTCCCCAGCACTGGCGCAGGGCTTGGCCCACAGGCGTGATTGACAAGCATGCATCTGACCTTGGTGGAAGCCCTTGGATTTGCTTGACAACATCAGACCCTTCTACATCCATGCTCATGCCTAATCCTCATAGCAGTCTCTTGCATGATAAGGTAATAGGAAAATAAAAAATTAGTTAGAATCATGCTATTTTTTGTAAGATGTATTCGTTTATTTGAAAGGCAGAATTACAAGGAGACAGAAGCAGAAAGGGAGGGGAAGAGAGAGAGAGAAAAACATGTCTTCCATCTGCTCGTTCACTCCCCAAAAGGGCACTACAGCTGGGGTTGGGCCGATCTGTAGCCAGCGGCCAGGAGCTGCTTCTGGGTCTCCCACATAGGTGCAGGGGTCCAAGCACTTGAGCCATCTACCGCTTTCCCAGGCCACAGCAGAGAGCTGGATCCGAAGAGGAGCAGCCTGGACTTGAATTGACATTCATGTGGGATGCCAGCACCACAGGTAGAGGCTTAGCCCACTACGCCACAGTGCCGGCCTGAACCATGCTGTTCCCTAACAATTGGCATAAATTCTGCAATGAAACTGCATGCAAACCTCCCGCTGCTGCGGGTTAGGGTCCTGCCCAGGTAGTGTGTGCCTCTACTGCCACCTGGTGGAATCAACTTCCAACAGCAGCTTGGTTTCCCTAGTCGGGAGTAACCTCTTATACTCTCGATTCCTGGGTTGAGCAGTTTGTTCTGGGGGTTCCTGTCCTGACAGTGCCACTCACTGGCTGTGTATTTTGGGCACTTTGGGCACGTCTCTGTGTCTCAGGTTCCTAACCTGTGAAATGGAGTCATTAATAATGAAACACTAAAACTCCTATGTGTGAATTGCTTACTACACGCTGTGTATTAAGTTGTTGAGTTTCCACAACGATGCTGTTGTATGGGAACATGTATTATTTCCCCTTTACAGCTTCTGCGCAGAGAGGAGTGACGCTCACACGAGTTCCTGCGGGGAACTCACTGCCTCTCCTTCACGCGGTTGCCTTGAGTGGAGGGGGTGGGGCTCCGGCCCACCGCACACTTCCCTGGCACCCGCATTCACACGCGGCAACGTTTGTGAACACAGATGGCATTGGCACAAGGCTGCCGGCGCTGCCCCTGAGCTCTGTGAGCGAGGGCTCATAGCCCGTGCAGAGACGCCCCCCCGCCCCCCCCAGCCCTCACTGGCTCTGCCTTGGGCCCTGCTGCTGCTCCTCGTCCTGGGCTTTCTCTTGTTCATGCCTCCCTGGAGCAGAATCACTTTGTAAAGAAATTCTAGACTTGACTTGGAGAGCAACACCCCAACACACACCTGTCTGCTGTGATAGTTTTGGGGCCAAGTCAGGTGTTTTCTCGGGAGGATTTTAGGGGTGCCAATACAGTAGCACCTAACAGCTTTAGACAGGCCTGAGTGTAGGGGGGAGAAGGGGAAGACAGAGAGAGACTATGAGGATGGACACACCAGGTCCTGCAGAGGGTCACAGGCTACCACGGGAATGGCTCCAGGCACTGGGATTTGGCTTGGAAGAGCTCTGGGGCTGCTGTTGGCTTCTGGCGAATTTTCTGAGTCCTCCCCAGGATTCGGCAAGCCATCGGATGACAGCACTCCTGTTTCCTTGACCCTGTCTCACAAACGCACTTATTTTGCAGTGTCGTATCTTATCAAGTGCAGGGAGCCCCGTTTGTGATGTTTATTGTTAGTGCCACGTTTCTGACGAGGAGGCCGCGATGCAGGGGAGCAACACACTGGCCTGCAGGCCCTTCATCCTAAGCGGGGTTCATAGTTCAGCCCAGGGAGCAGCTACAGAGGGCCCGGGAGGTGGCCGAGCTGGGGGGACCTGCATTCGGGTCAGCCTGACCTCTGTCAGAGCTGTAACTCGCAAAGGAGTGGTCAAAATGCACAAAGAAGAGAAATGAGGGGAGAAGAGGACGCTGTTGGAGGAAGGGAATGACCGAATGAAGGCTGCAAATGGGTAGCGTTTGGGATTTTCGGAGATAAACCCAACAATTGTGGTTATGGGCTTCTTCCTCAGCAGTTGCAACTAGCGTAGAGAT
Organism: Oryctolagus cuniculus; assembly: GCF_051225735.1. Lineage (NCBI taxonomy): Eukaryota > Metazoa > Chordata > Mammalia > Lagomorpha > Leporidae > Oryctolagus > Oryctolagus cuniculus. Next base: position 108,120,185 of record NC_142877.1, read on the forward strand.
AAATGCAGGAATCAGACGGGTGGAGCTTATAATACCACTGTTAAGGTGGGGGGACCCCAAATCTATTGGGTTGCCCCCAACTGATGTCCACTCAGAACCTCGGAGTGTGACCTTACTTAAAGATTTATTTGAAAGGCAGAGTTGGAGAGAGACGTTCCATCCGCTGGCTCACTCCCCAGATGGTCACAACAGCTGAAGCCGAGCCGACCCAGAGCCAGGAGCAGCTTCGGGGTCTCCCACAGGCATTGCAGGGCCCATCCCTGGATCGGAAGTGGAGCAGCCAGGACTCGAACCGGCGTCCATATGGGATGGCGGCTTTACCGACTATGCCACAGCGCCGCCGCTCCAGGTGTGAGCTTATTTAGAAAGCCGGTCTTGGTAGGAGTAATCAGTTAAGATGACGTGACTCTCTGACGACAGTGAAGGAGGGGATCGCCAGAATCTACCAGAAGCTGCCAGGGGGCCCAGGGAGGAGTCTTCCCTAAGCCTGCGGGGGAGTGCAGCACTGAGGCGGCTCGGTTTTAGACGTTAAGCCACTCATTTCGTGGAGCGCCGTTAGAGCAGCCACAGGAAGCTAATGCACCAAGGAGGCCCCTTGGAGAGCACGGCTTCGTGTTTGCAAGGAAGTGGGTTTCTGGGCTTCGCGCCTCAACACTTTCCAATCCAGGGAGGCCGCGCCTGCGCGGTTGACCCAGGGCAGGCGACCCTCCCCCCCGCCGGCGGAAGGGGAGAAACGCGCATGCTCGGCTCTTTCCTAACCAATCAGAGAGGCAGTTGAGAAGTGGGGGGACGTCCGATTTAAAGGGCCTCCGCGGGAAACACCGAGCGTGGGAAATGGGTTCCTCCTACCTAGCAGTGGGCTCGTGCCGCCTTTCTTTTTTTTGGGGGGGGCGGGGAGGGGAACGCAGTGGCTAGCATTTAACAGAGTTCATGTAAGGCCCAGATTCCGCATTTCCCTTCCAAAATGGAGACGTCTGCCGGCCCTGGCGCACGTGCCCTCAGGGCTGTGGCTGGCTGTTGGTGCAGAATGGGCCTCCCTCGGGTGGGGTGCAGGTCTCAGCCCCCGTTCTCATCCCCTGGTCTGAGCCCGCCTGGCGCCCGTGGGAGTTCCGGGAGCTGTGGTTAGGAGCAGAGCTGCCGGAGCCACAGAAGCCCCGAGGTCAAGCCTCACTTGAGTCAGTCCCTAGATGGGCTGAGGTTGGGCGGTTCGCCCACGTGTGCACGAGGAGATGGCAGTGAGGCGGGAGCTCTGCGTTCTGTGCTCACACTTGGGTGTCTGGGTTTTAAGGGCTGCTTGCCGGGCTTCCTGGAGGCTGCGTCTCTGATCACTTCTCCTGGGAGCTCCGGGGTGACGGAAGGCGCAGGAGGGGTCGCCTGGCTTGCAGCCTCCATTTCCAGGGACAGGCGAGGAAGCAGGTGGGATTGGGAAGCAGAAAGGGTAACAGGGAGGAAAATTTATGACGTCCGTGTCCAGTTCTCGCTGTGAGGAGACTGACGTCCAGGAGGCCATTGGCCTCTGAAACTTCTCCAAGCTATGGAAACCGAGTCAAGCCTGTAAGGGCACCGCAGGGGGCGGCGCTGTGGCGTAGAGGGTAAAGTTCTGCCTGCGGTGCCGCCATCCCATATGGACGCTGGTTCAAGTCCCGGTGCTCCACTTCCCATCCAACGCCCTGCTATGGCATAGGAAAGCAGTGGAAGATGACCCAGGTCCTTGGGCCCCTGCACCTGTGTTGGAGACCTGGAAGAAGCTCCTGGCTCCTGGCTTTGGATCGGCGCAGCTCCAGCCTTTGCAGCCAATTGGGGAGTGAACCATCGGATGGAAGACCTCTCTCTCTCTCTCTCTCTGTGTGTGTGTGTGTAACTCTGATTTTCAAATAAATAAATTAAAAAAAAAAAAAAGGACACCACAAAACACATCAAACACCAGAGTTAAGAGAAGGGTTTATTGTCGGGTGGGGGAAACCCAACAGGTGGGAGGGAAAGGGCAAAGAAGAAAGGGGGGGTTGAGAGAGCGAACGAGAGAGAGCACACATGTGGGGAGCAGGTCCTGTTATCCTCTCCCGCGTGGGGTAGGGAAGTGGGAGCAGCGAATCCCGCTAGGGTAGGAGTGGAGCTGATGCTTGTGGTTGGGGCACTGGGCTTAGGACCTAAGCTTACTGTGCAAGGTGGTGACAGGGGCCAGAGCCCAAGATGGCGCCGCAGATAAGCCGGCACCATTTTACTAACAAAGCCAGTCCTTGTACACAGGGAGATGTATTTGGAAGGATGATAAAGTATTCTGTAGGACCTAAGATCAGTCAGGTCTCCCTGGGAACGAGATTCAGGAGCTGGGAAATGCGTAAGGGACAAGGCATGAAGTTTGGGTACAAGGAACTTACTCTAACAGATGACTACCCGACTGTCCACACAGTAGTGAGCAACCCAAGTTTTCTCAACCGGGAAATGCCACATTCATCTCAGTCTTTGGGTGTCTATTTGGGTCAGGTATGGTTAAGAGAGTACTCCATCTGCCATTCAGGGTTGTTATGGGTTGGAATGTGTCCTCCAAACAAAACAAAACAAAACAAAATACCTAAGTCCCAATCTCAATATCCGGGAACAAAACCTTTTTTTGGAAATTGGGTCTTTTTAGAGGTCATCAAGCTAAAATGAGGTCAGTTAGGGTGGGCCCTCATTCGCTATGACCGGTGTCCTCTGTCAAAGGGGATGTTTGGACACAGACAGACACAGAGGGACAGCAGCCACGTGAGGCTGAGGATCGGAGTGAGTCTTCTATAAACCAAGGGGAGACCAGCATTATGGCACAGCAGATTAAACTGCTGCTTGCTTGGGGCACTGGCATCCCTTATCTGATTGGGGGTTCCAGTCCTGGCGGTTCCACTTCCAATTCAGTCTCCTGCTAATAATGTACTTGGAGGCAGCAGATGATGGCTCAAGTGCTTGGGCCCTTGTCACCCATGAGGGACACCTAGACACAGCTCCTGGCTTTGGCCCAGCCCAGCCCTAGCTGTTGTGGCCAAGAAACTAGGAAAGAGCAAAGAAGGGTCCTTTCTGTGCAGGTCTCCAAGGGGTAACGGCCTGACCCACCCCCGGCTTCCGAACTTCTAGCCTCGGGCATGTGAGATGATCGGTTTCCCCTGATTCGTGGCTCTTTGTTATGGTGGTTTTAGCAAACTGATACGTTCTTCCAAGACCAATCTGTTTTAGATATTATAGCTTTATAATATTTTTAAGCACCTGACTCAGTTACCCCAGGGAGAATGTTTTTAAGTGGGAAAGATCAGCTCCAATGTCACATTAAAGGCAATCTAGAATGTAGAATATAATTTTATTATATATTCTTGAAGATTTATTTATTTGAAAGGCAGAGAGAGAGACAGAGAGAGAGAGAGAGAGAGAGAGAGAGAGAGAGCAAGGTCTTCCATCCACTAGCTCACTCCCCAGATGGTTACAACAGGCAGGCTGGGCCAAGTCGAAGTCAGGAGCCAGGAACTCCATATGGGTTTTCAGCATGGGTGGCAGGAGCCCAATTTTTGCTTGAGCCATGTTTCCCAGGCACATTAGCAGGGGAGTGGCCCTGAAGTGGAGCAGCCAGGACTCTGATCAGCCTTCCTATATGGGATGCTGGTGCTACAGGTAGCAACTTAACCTGTGTCCTCACAATGCCAGCCCCTCAAATATCACTTTAAAATTAATTATTTAGAAAACTCATTTAAATATACTCTTCAAAAGACTTATTTATTTATTTGAAAGGCAGATTATAGGAAAGAGTTCTTCCATCTGCTGGTTCACAGCCCTGGCTATTATGGCCATTGGGTGAGTGAGCCATCAGACAGAAGATTCTCTCTCTGTACCTGTCCTTTCAAATAAATAAATAAATCTTTTTAAAAATGAATCAAAAAGAGCCATAGTGGGCAGGTGTTTGGCATAGCAGTTAAGACGTTTCCTGGGATGCCCGTGTCCTGTATCAGAATCCCTGGGTTCATGTCTCAGCTCTGCCCCTGATTCTAGCTCCCTGCCAGTGCACACCCTGGAAGGGTGGGTGATGGTTCAGGTCATCGGGCCCTTGCCATCCATGTTGGGGACCTGGATTTGATTTTTTGACTGTGCCCTGCACCCATGTGGGAGACTGGATTTGATTTTTTTGGCTATGCCCTGCACCCATGTGGGAGACCCAAGAGAAGTTCTGGGCTCCTGGCTTCAGGCTGGCCCAGCCCTGGCCATGGTGGGCATTCGGGGCGTGAACAAGCAGATGGCAACCCTATGTGTCTCTGCTTGTCTCCCTTCCTCCCTAAAAAAAATAAGTGAAAATTGAATGTATACTGCATTTGTTATGCAAATGTTGGGTTAGAGCTATGCATTTATTTAACATTCTTGTGGACATCTCACTGATTGGTGAGGCTAGGCTATCACACTAATATTTAGAAACGAGGCAGGCCAGCACTCATTCACTTGCCTAAGAGGGCAAGTGGGTAGAGTCTCACAACACAGGTGCAGTGTATTCTGAAGTTCAGGCTGGGCGAGGCCAGGTCACGGCACACTAGGTCTGCTGGGTGGTAATGGCGGAACATGAAACTCGCCGAGTTGTGACAACAAAAATGTCATCGATCATTCTGCATTCAAGTTTTTGTGGCAGTGCTGGCTGCAATAAGAAGAATGGTTTCTACATAGCAATGTGGGCTCACAATATTACCTTGCCTACAGGAGCAGCGAAAATTTCATTAAAGTGATGGAAAGATTACATTCTGGGCTCAGCATTCAAAACCAAATCACTGCGATGGTTTGGAAGCCTTTTATACATATCCAATAGAAACAGAAACTGAGGTTTCTAAGAGTAAGACATGTTGTCATTGAATGTGTCAAGATATATTTGCAAAGTATTTTTTTTTTTTCAAAACAAAAATGAAGCTGGTTGCAGATCTTGTTCCCCAGGTCCCTCCCAAGTCAGTCCTTGATCATGTGAGGAAATGAACAATTGGTAGAGATTCATTGTTAGGCCAACATTCCTACTAGGGCACTTGAAAAGATTCACAGGAAAATGGAATTAAAAGATGTTAATTTTGTTGCAAAGCATTTTTGCAATCTCTGCATAGTTTTTTTCATAATACACACTCTCCACAAACTTTTTTTTTTTCCAGATTTATTTATTTAAAAGGCAGAATGACCTCCATAGTGGAGTATGTGGGGTCCCAGTCCCATCCCTAGTTCTGATTCCAGCTTCCTGCTGATGCACACCCGGGAGGCGGCAGTAGATGGCTCTCCATGTGGGAGAGGAGAGACAGGGATCCAAGAGCCCTGCCCCCTGCTGGTTCACTGCCCAAATAGCTGTAAAGACTGGGGCTTGGGCGGGTTTGAAGTCAGGAGCTCAGAGCGCCATCCAGGTCTCTCACATGAGAGGCAGGGCCCCAAGTGCTTGGGCATTCTCTGCTGCTCTCCTGGACACATTCATTAGCAGGGAACTGGCTAGGAAGCAGAACAGCCAGGACTTGAACCAATGTTCTGACATGGGATGCTGGCATTGGAAACAGCAGCTCAGCCCCCTCTGCTACAAGGCCAGCCCCTCTCCATGAACTTCTTGAAGCCTGCTCATTATGCATGCATTTCAGATTTTTTTTGGCACCAATATAAGCTTATTTTTTGGTTCCATTTCCAATGAACTTCTTGAAATATCCTCTCATAGTGTCTCCTGAGCCCTGAATCCAGTCCATCATTTAAAAACTTTTTCCTATGTCGCTATTAAGTAGGGTCAGTGAGCGTGCAGCTGTCTATGGGGTTTGTCTGCCTCACAGAGTCCCTCTTCCCTCTGGGTCTTCATCCTGACTTTGACCTGGCCCCCAGTGCCCTGTCTTCCTCATCTTAACACCCTTTCCATACGGCTGTTAAAATGCATGCTCGCATCCCATATTGGAGTATCCCAGTTCCACCCGTGCTTCTGATTCCAGCTCCCTGCAATCACATACCCTGGGAGGCAGCAGGTGATGGCTCAGTCTGTGTCCCTGCAAGCCATGAGGGAAACCCAAAGTGCGTTCTGGGCTCCTCGTTTGCACCTGGCTCGGCCTTGGCTGTTGCAGGCACTTGGGAGGTGAACCAGTGGATGGGAGACTCTTGTGTGTGTGTCTGTCTCTCTCTCTCTCACTGCCTTTCTACTAAATAAATAAGGGGTTGGCGCTGTGGTGTAGCGGGTAAAGCTGCCGCCTGCGGTGCCGGTATCCCGTATATATATTGTCAATCTGTCCTGGGCAGGGCACCTGACCCAAGTCTGCACGATCAGGGGTTGCCCTAGGATTTTCTACAGAATTTTGGAGAGGAAAATAAGAATCAGGTTTTCTCTCTGAGCTTGAGCTCTAACCAAGAACAGCTGGGCCGCTTTTTTCTTCCGTCTATGAAGCCTCTCTGAGGATAAAGCCGCGTTGTGGGAAGGCAGGGCTGCGAGGTAGAGAGAGGGGGAGGGGGAGAGACGGCCACGGCTGGAGCTCCTCATGTCCTTGGCTTTTCTTTGTGTGAACTTATAAATACCCTTCCCCATATTTTTCTCCTTAATCTAAATTAAATTGAGTTTCTCTTGTTTGCAACCTAAAGATTACTGAGAAACACATTGCAAAAAATAGAATCTTTTTGCAATTATGCAGCAAACCACCCACACAAAAATTAGATGCAGAAGCTAAAATATAATGAAATCGTTATGCAGAAATCAACATTCTAATTTGGGGGTTCCTTGAAAGAACTTCCTTCAAAGTCACTGGCAGCCTTTATAGAAAGAAAACTTGACGTTAAAATGATACATTTATGGGAAAAATCTTACTTTCCCCTATTTTCAGTATTGGATTTTTGGGTAAAATTTCATTAGTGGTCTCTTGGGACAGGCATGTGGCCTCACAGTGCAGATGTCTGCCTATCATTAAGTACCTGGGTTCAATTCCCAGCCCTGGCTCAGGACACCAGCTTCCTGCTAATCAGCTCCCGGGAGGCAAGGGAGATGGCTCAAGTAATTGAATCACTGTCGCCTGTGTGGGGGACCTGGATCAGGTTCCGAGCTCCCAGCTTCAGCCTTGGCCCTGCGCTGGCCGTTGGGAACCAGCAGACGGGAGCTTGCTTTCCCTATCTGTGTCTCTAAATTAATAAATAATTTCAGAAAGTGTTTCCTTGCGAAACGTTATTTGATAATGACTGTGTACATCATCTGAGAGGTCTGTGGGCCTTGGAATGCCGAGATTCGAATACCTTTCTCTAGGCTGGATGGAAAAAAGACAAAGAGGAAGGAAGAGGAGCTGTTAATGTCCAGGGATTTTTAATTGCGATCCCCCCCTGCCCTGAACTAACCAATCTGTGTTTGTCTTCAACTGGCCTAAGCCGGGGAAGAGACCCCTTACCAATACGTGAATTCAAGGGGCTTCAGGGAACGCTGAAGGACTCAGAAAAAATGGCCAGAGGAATCTGAAAAGGCCCTGCAGGGAGACTGTGCCTATTGATCTCCTTACCCAAGTGCCAGCATGGCCTCCCCTCCCCTCCCCACCCCTCCCCCACCCCCACGTTCTAGAATTTGGGGACCTGGAAGTGGTCCTCGTTTTGTTTTAAGGTTTCCATACAACCCAGAGTCACACATGCTGCTTCAGCTCTGGGGACAATTTGTTTTGCCCTCCTTATTATTATCATAATAATCACAAAAATGATCTCATTACGTTTACTACGGAGAGTAATACTGACCATACAGTGTGTCCAGTATGTCGCTGAGCCTGAATCTTCATGGCGACCCTCTGGGGCAGGTTCTACCTTATCATCCGGATAGGGTTTAACTAGTTAGACTTGAGGTGAGTTGCACTGCTTGTATCCCTGCCTAATGGTGCTGTCACAGTCGACTTGATACACCCACTTTCCCAGGGTGCACCTGTCCCACTCTATTTTCATATCCAATTGGGGTACCACCCCCTTCCTTTAAATCAGAGGTGGACGCGGGCAGGAGCGCTCTTTCCACTTGTGGCCATCCTTTGGAGGGGCTGCTTCTGTGTTTGCTCTTTCTGCTGCCCAAGGCTCGGGTGAACGGCTCGGGATTCGCACCCTTTCCATGGCGAGCTGCGCTCTGACCGCTCTCTCCTGCTCTCCTGCTTTCGGCAGACTTTCCCAGTTAGAGGTAACGCTCTGGCTTCTCCTTTTCCCTCTAGTTTATGGGCAATTCTTTGGCCCACTCCTGCTGGGTATTTCTTGAGTGAATATATGTTTATTCCCTCACTGCCAAGTCAGCTCTGTTTCTATTTGCACACGATACCAGTGTCCACTCAATATTTATCTCCATGGGAGGCAAGGATCTGGGTTCTAGAATGGACAAAGTCGCTGCCTACATCAGGACCCACTGTACAGATGAAGAAACTGAGGCACCGGGGGCTTAGTGGCTTCCGCAGGGTCGTTAGCTGCCAAGCAAGCACATGTGTCAGATTCCGAGCGTCCACTGATTGGAGCTACGGCTTGGCCTTCTGGAAACCCTTCAGCCAGAAGCCTGGAGCTCCATCCCATTCTCGCTTGCAGGTGATAAAGATCCAAATACCCTGGCCAACTTCTAGTGCCTTCCCAGGCACGTGAGCACAGAGCTGGGTAAGGAGTGGAGATACCAGCATCCAGGTGGCTGACCTCACAGCGCCACAATGCCGGCCGCTCTTCTGTGTTTTTAAAGTCAAGTTTGCAGGCAATTAGATGGTTGCCCGATTGATGATTTCTAGGTGTGGGGCTGGTGGTTTCTCCTTCAGTGAAAGTGGAGATGGCCAAGGCCTGGTCGTTAGCTTCAGAGTTGACAGCTGATGCTTCTTGCTACATTCTCCTTTTGCATGTAACAGCTTTTGTCTTGGATGGAATAGTTTATAGTTTTCTTTCTTTTTTTTTTTTTAAATGGCTTTTTTTGAAATTTGAGGGTTGGAGGTGATGGCTGGAAAAATGGGCAGGGCAAAAACAAAGGTCTGCATTTTCTGGTTTGGTCCCGTTTAAAAAGCACTTTGGCTCTGTCCTCACACGTTGGCTTTCCAGTTTTTATCCTTAGTGGTTTAGCCCTGTCTCTGTTTATGCTGTGACTCGTGGCTGAAGGGGATGTTTTCTCAAAATTTGCCCACACTACATCTTGTTCTGGCCACGTGTTGGCCACTCTCTCGGTCAAGGCCTTCTGTGTGCAGAGGGCCCACGTGTTGATTGTGGTTCCCGAGGATGCCATTCAGAGGCGATGGTGGAATGGGGCAGGGCCAGGGCCAGGATGAGCTGACCAGATGTTGGAGATGTAATCCCCATTACAAGATGTTTTTCCTGGCAGCAGAAGCACTTGAGAGGTGGCTGAAGCACATTATCATTCCACTGTTTTTGTCAGAACTAAGAACACTTCGCAATTGGCTCCAAGGAGGGAGCTGTTCTCCCCGGACAACCAGGGTGCTCGGGCCAACAGGAGCTGGCATTAGATTGTATTTGTTTATTTGTTTAAATGTATTCATTTAATTTATTTGAAAGGTAGAGAGACAGAGACAAAGCTCTCATCCATTGGTTCATTCCCCCAGAACTTGCAATGGCTGGGGCTGAGCTGAGTCCGAGCCAAGAGCTGAGGTAGGTCTCCCACATGGGTGACAGGGACCCAACTACATGTGACATCACTGCTGCCTCCCAGGCCAACTTCTAGCAGGAAGCTGGACTCCAAAGCAGGGTCGGGACTCAACCCAGGTGCTCTGATGTGGGATATGAATGTCCCAAAGGGTGTCTTAACCACAGTGTCAAAAGCCTCACCCTGAGGTTGTATTTTAGGGCCACTGGGCTCCCTCCTCCCATTTCTCAGGGGCCGTGTGATCTTCTCCAAGCCTCAGTTTCCTCATCTGTATAATGGCACAGCCATAGAGCTGCTAAGTGTAAAGACTTGGAAGCAGAGGTGATGTTAGCCTTTGCTCTCCCTACTTCTCCAGTGTTTGGCAAACTTGGATTTCCTTCCATTTCCTCATTGATGAAATGATTGTTGCCAGACCCTGGGGTTGTTGTGAGGTTTAAGAGGATTAAAATCTCTCAAATACTTAGCACAGTACCTGGTTCCATTGTCTATTGCAATTGGATTCTTTTGCTCTCACTTGGCCAGATAGCACCATCACCAAGGGTTGTATTAATACTGCTAGCAATAACAGTGGTTGCTAGTAATTTTTGAACTTTTCCTATATAAGCATGATAGAAGCTTTTTGGAAAGACTATTTACTGTGTTTGAGAGGCAGAGTTACACAGAGAGAGCGAGAGATGGAGATCTTCCATCTGCTTGTTCACTCGCCAAATAGCTGCAATGGCCAGGGTTGGGCAAGGCTGAAGCCAGGAGCTTCATCCGGGTCTCCCACGTGGATGTAGGGTTCCAAGGACGTGGGCCATCCTCTGATGCTTTCCCAGGCACATTAGCTAGGAGCTGGGTCAGATGTGGAGCAGCCGGGACCCAAACTGGTACCCATATGGGATGCTGGCATCTCGGACGGCAGCTGAGCATGCTACGCCACAACGCCAGCCCCCAAGCATCTTCATTTTATCCCCATGAAAATGACTAGGAAATAGTTCCTTTCATAATCCCCGTAATACAGATAAGGAAACTGGGGTTCAAGGAGCCCAGTCACACAAGCCCAGTTGTGCCAGCCTGCTGTGGTGACGCATGATCTTATCGTGCCCTGGTTCCACTCCCTGGTGGCAGGCTTCACGGTTCAGCCTTGCTTCCTTAGCTCAAATGCTTGAGAGGAGCAGGATGGACTAAGCTCAGCCTCCAGATATTTTCCCCTCGTGGGTTAGGTGTATGCTCTTGGATCAGTCAGCTGTGGTCAGAGGGGTGTGGTCATGTGGTTCCAACATGGCGACCTAAACCACATAAAGACTGCAAGCTTTTCCCAGAAAGGGAAGGCAGGCAATAAGACCTTCCCAGGATGCACCCCATTCAATGCAGAAATGGCCTCGCTTTTCTCTCTGGAGTGTCCAGGGCACTACAGGCTTTACTGTTGGCCTTTCTCCCACTGGGCTTGGTGTAGGCACTGGGGGCTTTCGCTGGCAGGCTTGGCCTGCCACTTCTGGAATCAATCTACCCGGCATTGGCAGTACACTGAGTGCCCTGTGCCTGCCAGCGGGTGGGGTCTGGAATTGGTCTGGCAGCCCTACACAGCAAGTATCTCTGTGTCCACCATGCTGGTCTCCCCCCTCCCCTTGCTGAAGTCTTTCTGACAATGTTCCCGCCTGGTTCTGGAATGGACTCAAGTTCTGATTCTGTTGTTAGACCCCTTCAATGAGCCTATTTAGCCCTTTCTCTTCCTCCTCACTCTCTGGAGCTCCAACCACTAGCTAATGTCCCACCTTAATCCACACAGGGCTGTGAAGCTTATAGAATGTGCTTGTAGAAGAACCCTTTATCCATGACCCACCCACCCATCTGCATCTATATCTTTAAATTCTTGTGTTAGAAGCTTTCAAACACATACAAAAATACACGGAATTATGTAAGAAGTTGTCACATACCCATCACCCAGTATTAACAGTGGTCAACCTCACAGCCAAAGTTGTTTAATCAATACTTACAGTTAATCTTCCTAATATTATCTTGAAATAAAATTCTAGACATCTCACTGTATCTGAATATTTCAGTGTACATCTATAAACTATTAGATATATCGGTTTTCAACACAATCACAGTACCTTTGTGCTACCTACATACCTTAGCAGAAATTAACTATCACCAAATAATCAACTCAGTGTTTATATTTATAGTTGGCCCATAAATGTTTAGTTTGACAATTTGATCGAACACATGTGGTGATTCATTGATGAAATCTCCAGATTTTTGTCTCCATTTCTATTTTTCCTTGTAATTAATTTATTTCTTTTTTAATTTTTTAATTTTTAAAATTTTATTATTATTATTATTTTTGACAGGCAGAGTGGACAGTGAGAGAGAGACAGAGAGAAAGGTCTTCCTTTGCCGTTGGTTCACCCTCCAATGGCCGCTGCGGCCAGTGCGCTGCGGCCGACGCACCGCGCTGATCCAATGGCAGGAGCCAGGTCTCAGCTGGGAGTTGCTGACAGGACAGTCCCATGTAAATTAGTATGTAGATAAAAAGTCTTGATTGCATTTGGATTTCATTTCTCTGGGCAAGACGTCCCATAGGGGATGCTGGGTTCTTCCTCACGGAGGCATGCGATGTAGGGTTGTCTGTTTTTGTGGGTATAACAGTTGTTAATGATCATTGCTAAAATTCATTAATTTATCCAGGCTTGAAAAATGGCTTAGTTTGAGTTCTGTCATTCCTTCTTCATTTATGAAGTGGAGTATTTTTTAGAAAACAAACTTCAACTCATGTACATTTGGTTACCCAATGGGACAGAAAACAGAGTAAGTGCTTGATCCTTTTCCTTCACCCCTCCCAACTTTGTGAATATGGTAGAGATCCTTAGTCTTCTCCATCAGTGGGCGATTAGGGTTTTTGAGAAAGAAAAGCTCATAGTAGGCTGGCGCCGCAGCTCACTAGGCTAATCCTCCGCCTTGCAGCGCCGGCACACCGGGTTCTAGTCCCAATCGGGGCGCCGGATTCTGTCCCGGTTGCCCCTCTTCCAGGCCAGCTCTCTGCTGTGGCCAGGGAGTGCAGTGGAGGATGGCCCAGGTGCTTGGGCCCTGCACCCCATGGGAGACCAGGAGAAGCACCTGGCTCCTGCCATCGGATCAACGCGGTGCGCCGGCCGCGGCAGCCATTCGAGGGTGAACCAACGGCAAAGGAAGACCTTTCTCTCTGTCTCTCTCTCATTGTCCACTCTGTCTGTCAAAAAATAAAAATAAAAAAAAAAGAAAAGCTCATAGTATTGAATATACTCAATACCATATTCAATACCATTCAACCCACTTTGGTGATTATCATTATTCTTGCTCACACTGTCCATTTTGGCCAGAAGAACCCTCTTCACTTGACTTCTGATTCCTTATAACACTCCCCTCTCTCACTCCATCAGACTGACAGGCGCCTAGACCCAGCCAGAGTTTTCCAGGCTGATTGTATGATCAGCACAATATGTAATTTGCGGCCCAGAGTGAGTATTCAACAAAATGGCACTATGAATGTTGTGTAGATGTCTGAACCCCTTCCTGAGCCAGGGCCCGCACTCTAGCTGGTTTCCTTGATATCTGCCCATCCTGCCCTGGCTTCTGGGTGAGGGAGTAGACGTTTCTCGGATCAGCACTGTGGAGATGCCTGTCTCTCCCTTTGCCCACTGACCCATCTCCTGGAGCTATGTCCGTGGTGAGCTTCAGATCAGAGGAAGCAGCCTTGTTCAGCACAGCCTCCTGTGTGCGCTCTTCTCAGGGGTGGGTTTTGTCATAAGCTGTGTGTGTTCCATTTGCAGATGTCTCCTCCCCAGGGAGAGCTGAGCATCTGGAATGACAGGGCCATCTGCAGCTATCCCTGAAGATCAATGTAAATTTAATTCAACAGGGAAGGTGTAGAGTCCCGAGTTTGGCTTCCCATCCAAGCCATGTTCTGTGATCCAGCTGTAGCAGCTGTCCGTTGCTCCGTGTCCTTACCCGACCCTTCCTTCTGCTTCTTACAGAACAAGGGATGTGATAAGCCCAGACCTCATGTATTGATTTTGGCTATTATGTGCCGATTGCCTTTTTTGTCCCCTATCGGCCCTCACTCCTCAACTGCCACCCACGGTGATCCAGAAGGTGTCTGTTCAGGTGCAGATGCTACTTAGAAGAGCTGCTCTGAGCTATGAGGCTGAACAAACAAGTCAACTAGCACGTTTCTTAAGCGAATGTGGTTGAGGCACGGAGAGTCTTTCTGTTCTAAACCTTTTAGACATTAGTGAGACTGGAGACTGTGGCGTCAGCGATGCTTTCAGTGAGCCCTTCAGGTGGACGTGCAAGGTGTGGCAGAGGAGCCTGGAGTTGCTAGTGTCCCATCCCAGCCAGCCCTTGTTCAGTTTCCTTGAGGCTGATGTGAAATAAGCTCATGGCTGGCTGGTTAGAGTATGCATTAGACTCCAAACAGGCACATATTGAATGAAGCAGAAATCTTTCTCTCTTAGGTGGAAGTTTGAGGTGTTAAGAGCCCCAACTCCTTCCTTTTTTTTTTTTTTTTTTGGCTCCATCACCCATGAGGCACCACCCTTGTCCTGATGGAGTGTTACCTGTGTTCTGGTCTTCACAGTTAGTTCACTTGATTTCGTCTTCTGTGAGCCTTCTGATCTCCTCTTCCACAATTGACCGTGGCAGCTCGGGCTTACTCAGCGTGAGCTGTTATTTCTTCAAGCTTCTAGGAGCTGTCCTAGCAGCATATCTTCACTGTTGCTCAGGGTCCTTAACTCCCATAGTCCAGAGGGAGAGCGGGACTAGAACCCGGCGCCCATATGGGATGCCGGTGCTGCAGGCAGAGGATTAACCAAGTGAGCCATGGTGCGTCCCCCCCTGTGGGGAGCAACTCGGACTATACTGTTACTGGAATTAAGACTTATTCTATGCATCTGCTCTCCCTCTGTGGGGAGCAACCTGGACTAGACTAAGTTACTGGAATTAAGACTTATTCTATGCATCTGCTCTCCCACAATATGGCGCTGGGAGAGGAGAAAACAGCTTCTACACAGCTGCCTCCAGTTCAACCAATAAACTGTAGGACTTGCTCCTGATTGGAGAGCAGTGTACTCGGCGTGTGGGCAGCCGAGTTAGGATTGGCGGAGGAGGACTATAAAGGAGGAGAGAGATGGCATGCACCAGGAACATCGATGGGGAACATCTAAGGGAACCCGTGCAGCCCCCGAGAGAACCGGCCGGCGGTGTGCCGCTCCCCTGCGGAAGTGGGGAATGTGGCCAGGGGGAACTGCCCTTCCACGGAGGTGGAAGGGATAGTAGCCAACCCGGGAAGAACCAGCAGCAAACCCGGGGAGGGCCGAGCAGACGAAAGAACAGCGCAGGGTCCTGTGTCGTTCCTCCACGAAGAGGGGGAGCGACACCCCCCTCCTTTTTTTAGAAGTGTTAAATACTCTTTATTTGAAACACATAAACCACACTCTTTAAGTAAGTAAAAGGCAGCAGTTTAGATACAGGAAATCCTAATGAGCTTGACAAAGCTAAGACCAGAAATACAAAGTAGACATTTCCAACTGTCTGCAGCTCTTGCCTTTGACAGGTAAAGAACACAAGTGAATCTCGGGCCTGGCGCCGTGGCTCACTTGGTCAATCCTCCGCCTGTGGTGCTGGCATCCCGTATGGGTGCCGGTTCTAGTCCTGGTTGTTCCTCTTCCAGTCCAGCTCTCTGCTGTGGCCCGGGGAGTGCAGTGGAGGATGGCCCAAGTGCTTGGGCCCTGCACCCACATGGGAGACCAGGAAGAAGCACCTGGCTCCTGGCTTTGGATCGGCGTAGCCCCGGCCTTAGCGGCCATTTGGGGGGTGAACCAGCAGAAGGAAGACCTTTCTCTCTCTCTCAGTCTATAACTCTACATGTCAAATAAATAAATAATAAAAGTGAATCTTGCTTGGTTCTGAGACAGTGAAGCAATTTCCCCAGCAGTTAAATATAAATCCAGTCTCCCAATGGATTTTGGAAGACATTCACAATTGTTGTGAACAGTTGAACATTGTTAGTTCAGTCCAATCATATCCTTAGAAGGGGAAAACAGTGAGGGCATTTACTGAACTGGAATTACTACCAATATTTCAATTAACCCAATCCTATTTATTTAACCAAACAAGGCGATCTTAGACTGTTGAACAAAACTATTCTGCCAGCCATTCATGGTTTGAATTCTGAGAATTAAATTACGGTGCACATAAAAAAGTCACGGAACACTGCTGTTGTGTAATAAGGCAGTGGCCAACTATTCCTCATTAGTAGCTTTTTTGAGCTAAGCTGTCAAGTCTGCCCGTTCATTCTTCATCTTCATGCTAGCGAAGATCATTTTGGTTCCAGGGATGTATTTCTTGGGCTCCTCCAAATCCTCCATCAGAGTGTCCCTTCCCCAGGTGATGCCTTAGTTCCTGTTGGCGTCCACGTAGGAGAATCCGATGTCCTGACCTGTCTTCCACCCAACAGACCATGAAGATTTGGTCCAGACTTGTGCTTGCCTCCCTTTTCCACAGTGTGGCACTGGGCACATTTCTGAACAAAAATCTTGCCTTTCTCAACATCACCTATTTTTAACTCGCTTGTTCATCGCTCGCGCTCCTAAGACCTGGACTGGAAGCTGGGCTTCCCACTCCCTCCAAGTTTATTTTCTAACTCCTTTCCCACTTTGATAAGCCTACTGACTATGCAGCCCCATTGTATTTTCCTGGCTCTTGCCAGGAGGTGAGGTCTTGGTGAGCTCCTGCAGTTCCTCCAAGGTCTAGGCTGTTCCTGGTTGAGTGAGTTCAGCACCTGCACAGCTGGGTTATGCTGGTGGTTGGGACTGATACGTGGTTGAGAGGCCAGAGGGAGGTGCAGGCACATGGTGAGGGTGCACACATTCTCTGCTGTGGGGGATGTCCCCACCTCACCTTCAAGGAAGCAGACAGTGTTCAAGCTTAACAAGAGTTAAGGACCCACGTTCAGAGCAATCTGAGCATTCAGACCTTTTCACGCGTATTAACTTGGTCATCATCCTGTGTCTCCAGGTCCCAAGTGTCCTGACCTTCCCATCACAAAGTGGCCTAAGGCTGAGAATTCGATGTCCTTTGTTGCCGGAGATGAGAGCCTCTTTGGATGGTGCCATTGAGGCCCTTGTACTTTTGTGCTCAATTTTTGTTGGCTATTGGTCACCCTCCATCTTTGTCATCTTTTTCCAGGGCATACACTGCTCTCTAGAAACAGCTAATAAAGCCCACTGTCCTTAGAACGACCATGTCCCAAATATTGTCAAACATCTAGCAGGTTGTCCCTTCTAGTGCATTTCTTTCTAGCAGTGTGTCTGAGTCCATTCCATCTCTGGTGGAAGTTGGATCAGTCTTGTGGGGAGCAACTGGGAGCAACTCGGACTAGACTGTTACTGGAATTAAGACTTATTCTATGCATCTGCTCTCCCACAATATGGCGCTGAGAAGGGAGAAACAGCTTCTACACAGCTGCCTCCAGTTCAGCCAATAAACTGTAGGACCTGCTCCTGATTGGAGGAGAGCAGCATACTTGGCGTGTGGGTAGCAGAGTTGGGATTGGCGGAAGAGGACTATAAAGGAGGAGAGAGACAACATGCACCAGGAACATCTATCTGAAGGAACACCTGTGCAGCCCCCGAGAGAGCCGGCCGGCGGTGAGCCGCTCCCCTGCGCAAGTGGGGAAAGTGGCTAGGGGGAACCGCCCTTCCACAGAGGTGGAAGGGACAGTAGCCAACCCGGGAAGAACCAGCAGCAAACCCGGGGAGGGCCGAGCAGACGAAAGAACAGCGCAGGGTCCTGTGTCGTTCCTCCACGAAGACGGGGAGCGACATAATGGTGCCGTGACTTGGATAGGAAACCTAGGCAGGATTTAGTGTCGTTCCTCCACGAAGAGGGGGAGCGACAAGTCTCATCACCATCTTGTGTCAGGGACCCTATCACCTCCATGAGCCAATGGTACAGAGTGGGTTCTCATTGGTCTTTGGATGGCAGCGCTGGGTTCCATCTTAACATCTCTTTCCCAGACTCCTCTGGTGTCACTTGTTAGATTGGGTTCCCAGGGAAGAGACACAGGATGGAGATTAGAAAATCGAGGTCTGGCAGGGGGTGTGTCCAGAACTGACAGCTGTGGTAGAGAAGGAAGTGAGAGCCAGCAGGAGAGAGAGATGAGCTAGACTGCAGTTCAGTGTCCATGGAGGCCTTGGTTGACCTCAGGGAAACTCTGCAGTTGGGATGACCTTCAGACTTGTCCCAAGATGGGGCAGAGGGCTAGGCCTTTATTATTTTTAATATTTTTTATTTTTAAATATTTACTTAAGGCAGAGTAACAGAAAAGACGAGAGGGAGAGAGAGAGAGATGGATCTATCTTCTATCCATTGGCTTGGAATGGCCTGGGCTGGACCAGGCTGAAGCCAAGAGCCAGGAATTACATCCAGGTCTCCCATGTGGGTGGCAGGGGCCCAAGCCATCTTCTGCTGCCTTCCAAGGCACATTATCAGGGAGCTGGATCAAAAGAGCAGCCAGAAGTTGAACCAATGCTCTAATGTGGGATGCCAGTGTCGCTGTGGATTCATGCTTCTAAGGGATCCCAGGAAGCTCTCATGTGAGGAGGAAATGAGGAGACAGCCATCTGCAACCTGGAAGAAGGCCCTCACCAGAACCCAAGCATGCCAGCACCCTGATCTTGGACTTCCAGCCTCCCGAACTGTGAGACTTCCGGTTCTCTTGACAATCCACTCAGTCTATGGTACTTAGTTAGAGCAGCCCAGACAAGCTAGGACAACCTGTTACCATTGCAGGCTTCCCCTGAGAAGGGAGACATCCTTCAGGGAGGTGGCTCTCTTCAGGAAAGAGCAATTTCTGGAAACAGCGGACAGTTCCTATCGATAAAGAAAGGAAAAAACGGGCACAAGATTTCATAGATCCACCCATGAAGACGTAGAATCTGTTTCTCCACTCCTTGAATCTGGCTTGGCCTTGTGACTTGGTTTGGCTGAGAGGCCGCTAAAGCAAACGTGATACGGGGAAGACTTGAAAAGTGCTTGTGTGTTGGGGCTTGGCCTCTCTTGCTCTTGAGAATCCTTCCAGGGCAGGTGAAGAAGCCTAGCCAGGCCCCTAGAGGAGAAGAGCAGCCCTGCGTCACCCAGGAGGGGGACCTGGGTGCGTGACCGTGGTATCCTGGACAGACAGGCTGTGCAAAGGAGCCCAGAACCATCGAGCAGACATCACGGGAAATAACCAGCGTTTGCTGTTTTCACGCTCGACGTTTCAGAAATCACCCATGACACAGCACAAGCTTACATGAAGCTGACACCCGGTCTGACCGAGAATGGTCAGTATGCTTTGGTATTTGGAAAACTTACTTTATTCCCTCGCCCCAGGTTTCTAAATTGCTAATGAAACTCCAGCCGAATCCATGTTTTTGTTTGTTTTGTTTTTTTTAGAGCCTTTTCACAAAGCACTCTTTGAATGACCCTCTTCAGCTCAGAAAAAGGACTGTAAGAGCCTTTACTGTTCATATTTACTGAAGAAAACACGTGCTTTCAGCTCTGCCAGTGTTACTGAACAGAAAACAGTAACTGCCGGAAAAGCGGAGAACTTGGTTATTTGATCATAAATGTTCCAAAGAGAGCAGCGCGCTGATGGTTCGCTGGCCAGAGTCTGAGCCACGTTTCAGGGCCCGATGCCGTGCGTTAGGTGGAAATGTGCTAAAATGAAAAAGAAAAAGAAAACCAAGAGAAAACGCAAGGCAAGCACCTTCCACTTGCTTATTGGAAAAATATTTTCACAGTACATAGTTCTTGGCACCAAGTAGGGGCTTGATAAATGTTTGTTGAATGAACAAATGAATACATGAATGGTAGGAGTACCGGCTACTGTGCTTGAAAGATATGCTACTCTGCTGCTGTGGCCTTGAGAGCTTGGGAGGATCAAGCTGGCACAGAAGTAGAGGAGGTGGCTCCAGTAATCTTAAAGATCTCTCTTTGCAGCCCCTGTAAAACTGCAAATTCTAGGACCACAACTTCTGGAAGCAATGTCTTTGCCCTCTCTATGCCTACGCTTTTCTCTTCCGAAAATGAGAGGGTATTGGATTCCAGGATTGACATCCCCAGTTTGGGGACTGGCCCCAGGACAGTGGAAAGCACCTGGAAACAGAGTGGTCTGGACTCACGTCCTCACTTGTCCTCTCACCAGCTGCCTGTGTGACCTTGGGCAAGCTCCTCCGACTCAGTTTCCAAGTCTGTAGGATGGGAATAACAGGACTACTTGCAGGGTTCTTAGGAGAATTAGACACGAGTTAAGTAAAATGCATGGAATGTGGGTGTGAAATGTCTGGAAATTATTACTCTGTAGTGGGTAGGTTGGAGATGGGAGTAAGATTTGTACTGTTTCAAGGATCTTGTGCCCATCCATTTCTGCTTTAATGCGTAACTGTCAGATACTGGGGACATTGGTCCTGTCCATTGAGGTCTGCATCTTCCTTTAGAGTCCTGAGCTCCTTCTACTCCCCCTCCCAGTGTCCACGGGGACAAGTCCTGTTTCTCAAGCTGCTAATTCGAATGGCAGCTGCCTCTTACTCCATGTGTTTCTCATTCCAAAATGTTGTTTCGAATATTTTCAGCTACTAAGTACAGACTCGGGTCTGCTGTGTTTTGCCTTACAATTTTTTTTTTCTTTGCACTTTTCAGATGCCTGCTTTTGGGTTTTGCATTTTTCTGTGGTTTCCTACCCATTGGCTCCACCCTTTAATTGGTCCACCAGCCCTTGGTCTCTGCTGCCTGCCAAGGCTGTCTCCCCCTTTTCCTAATATCCCGGCTCTCCCCAAGGGCTGTCCCTAATCCAGCGGGCTCTCCTGCTTTGCAAAATTGAAACCCCTCTGTTTATCCTGCCCCCACCCCTCAATGTCCGTGGCAGTTATCTCACTTGGGCTCCCATTTCCTGCTCTTATTCTTGGCTCCCTGCCAGTCATCACACATTCCCATGAAATCCCGCCTCCCCTCACCGAAGGGAAAGGCTGTTTCCATTCACGGAAAGCTCATTTGCCACAAAGATGCTACACCCTGGCCATGGGCAGAACATTCTCCGGTTTCCTGCCGTGCCCAGGGCAGGGTTGGAAGGCTCTGAGCCCAACAGTTATTTACACTAAAAGCAAGTCTGAATTGAGAACAATCTGGTCTTTCTGGTGGCTGGGGGTGGGGCGAGGGGGGGGCGGGTGGGGGGAGCAGGGACCACCAATTCGAAGTGACGGAGATCTGGGTCCATATCCCATCTCTCAGCCGCAGGTTGTTTATCTTTGACATGAGAATCCTAGCAGTATGCACCCCGCAGTGGTATTGGGAGGATCCTGAACAGGAAACCCTTAGGATAGGGCCTGAAAAATAGGAGCTACTCCATTCGTGTTTATTTTCTCTCCCTGTATCTAATGGGTTGCTATGGCCCCCTGGTCAGTCAGGGAATGGCAGCTCAAATGGTTTGCGTGGAGACAGTCGAACTCAAGGCATAATTCACCCAGATGTGGGCAGGGGCTCAGAAACACATTGGGACCAGCAACAGTGAGAAACGATATGCACCTGCCAGAGGCAAGGTGTGACGAGTTCCTACCTGTCCCTGGCGAGGACGGGAGCAGTGAGTCAGGGTTCAGGGCTGGCTGGCACTGGGGAAGGTTCTGGAATCTCGGGGAACTGAGATCATTTCCTTCACTCTTTCCCAGGCTCAAGATTTCTAAAAACCCTATATGAATGCAAGTTCCTTAAAAAGAAACAATGAACATGGTTGGATGGGAGCTGTGGCTCAGGTAGAGAAATGCAGCTGTTCCTAGAAGTACAGCCCGTCAAAGAGGGTGTGGGGACCTAAATTTCCCCTCTTGTCTCTGCCTCCTTCCAGTTGACTCCAACCGTAGGCCAGAGGGCAAGGGGCCCTGGGTGGTGAAGTCCAGTGGTTTCAGCCTCATGTGCACAGAGAAAAGACAGGGAAAGATGGAGAAGGCATCTAGAGGAGAGGAGAATCATCTTGTTACTTGTCACCTGTCGGTGATCACGTTGTGCAAGGCTCTGAGCCTTAGTTTCCTATCAAATGGGCATCAAGCGAATGGGCTTCTCTAACGCCTAGGGCTGCAACGAGGAGCCAGGAGAGCATCGTAGCCATCTGCTTTGCAATCTGAGTCTCTGCTTCTGTGTGTTCTCACTTAATTCCCCGATGGCATGATAGGCTATGAGGCAGAGGAGCCAGGGGACAGGAGCAGGCGTGCTGGAGTCAGAAGTAGGTCGCCAGTTGTGGCTGGATCACGTTTTTGACTGTAACTTGACCTCTCTGAGCCTCTGCTGCCCTCTTACTTGAGGTTCTCCCCAAAACAAGTTTTGGAGCTCAAGTAGTTTACATGGGAGCTAATCCCAGGATGCAGAGAGAATGGGTGGGCGATATATCATGGGAGTTAGAAAAGCCAAGACTGGGTACAGTAATAAGTAGACAACTTGGTCTCAATTCCACAATTGAGACCACGGAGGACACATCCTTGGAGTATCCCACTGCAGGGTGACAGTTCTGAGGGATCTGTCCACCAACTCCCGTCCCCCATTGGCTGGGGGTTGCTTCTGGGGGCTTTATGTAAAATCTGTGACTGCATGATGCAGGCAGAAGATACTCAAGTGGCCAAGAATGCCATGGGGCAGAGAGGAAGCCACAGCTGTCCCCCACAAGGTAGAGCTGGGGGAAGTGACTGGGGGACTGAGAGCATATACTTCGGCTTCCTGATTTGTATGATGTAATTGCTGTCTGTCTCACAGGGCAATTGTAAATATCTCATGATCGAGGAGGGAATGCATGTCTTCCAAGTGCCTGGTCCATAATAGATACCTAATGAAAAAGGAGGCATTGCTAAGAAAAGTGGGGAAGCATTATTTCTGTGCTGCAGATCCAGGCAAGTGGGTCTCCAAGAAGGTAAGACATTTGCCCTAAATCTCCCCCACGCAGGTCTTCACTGGCCAAGTCTCAGCTGATTCCAAGTTTGTTCCCCTTTTGCTCTTGGCTGCCTGCTGCTAATGGACTCGACACTTAGAGAGCTTTGGCTTCATCAAGTGTGAGAAGCTCCGTAAACAGAAAATGTTTGTTGTCCAGGCTTCCTAGCTCTTAGGCAGTGCTTCCCTCAGCCCTGACTCTTAAGCTTATAGATTTAAAATATATATAATTTTTTTTTCTCGGTCCCCTGGGATCTTCTGTTCCCCAGTCATCCCCAAGCTGAGGTGTCTTTGCATATTTCAAGGTGCCAGAAAGTCTCCAGACAAAATAAAATATGCTGTAAAACACTAGGAGCATAAACCCTAAAAGATCTTGCTCTGCATGTACCGTTTCCTTTGGAAAACAAGTATTTTGAAATGCCCTCTTCACTCTTCTGCCAGTAGATATATAAAAACCAATGAAATGCATAACTTAAAAATGGTAAAACGCGCACGACA
The DNA here is from genome assembly GCF_051225735.1 of Oryctolagus cuniculus. NCBI lineage: Eukaryota > Metazoa > Chordata > Mammalia > Lagomorpha > Leporidae > Oryctolagus > Oryctolagus cuniculus. Next base: position 108,143,217 of record NC_142877.1, read on the forward strand.
AAAACTTCACCATTGTGACCAGTTGTGAGTGTGCACAGCCACACTGTTGGCAGCAGTCACCACTGGTCATCTCTAGAACTTTCTTCATCTGCCCAAACGGAAACTCGGCGCCTACTAAGCAGTTACCCCCCCCCCCCCCCCCCGCCCCGCACTTCCGCCACAACTGCCATTCTGCTCTCTGCGTGAATCTAACTTCTCTGGGTATCTCCTGCGAATGCAGTCAGACAGTAACTGTCTTATGTCTATGGCTTGTTTCACAGTCAGTCTTCAAAACACACCTGTATGGTGGCATGTATTGGGATTGCCTTCCTTTTGAGCACGTTCTGTTCCATCATTCATTTGCTGATGACCACTTGAGGTACCTCCACCTCTTGACTATTGTGAATGAGTCTGTTATGAACATAAACGTACACGTATTTTTGTTTGAATCCATGCGTTGAATTTTTTGGGGTGTATATACACAGAAGTGTAATTTATGGGTCACAGGGTTAATTCTGTTTTTCATTCTTGTGGAACTACCATACTCTTTTCCATTATGCTCTGACTGGCAAAACTGTTATATAATGGAGAAAACTAGGACAGTCATGGGTAATGCAGTAGTACAGGATATTTCAGAATGCCGGCGCTGGAGGTGGAGACGGCACAGTCACTCCTTGTAAGTCACAAAGGCAGACATATCGACACAGGCATGCTGCGGCTACTGCTGGCCCTCGAGTGCGTCACTGTCAGTGATTTTTTCCAAAGCAATGAACAACTCATGGTAAAGTTCTAAATTAGACACCGTGCTATCTGCACCTCTCTCGTTACATTTCTAGAGATTTAAGTGAATATTAACAAGGTACAAAAGGTGCCGTGTATTTCTTTGTGAAACTCTGTTATAACCAGAGAAGGATGAACAGGTTTTTCATCCATGTGAATGTCCAGCAGGAAATTTGAAAGTTGCGTGGGTGGGGATAATTTTTTCTCGTGTGCTATTTTGCTATGCCCCACTGACTAATTGCTATGTTACCCCAGGTCCTGCAGATTCTCCCCATGGCCCCTTAGGAAGTGAGATACAGTCCCCACTTAGAAATGCTCTCAGCAAGCCCGCCCAGCCTTTTAAACATGGCACTGTCTGATTGCTTGGCAGGAACAATGGGAATTGTTGGAGTCAAGGTCCTGGGCATTTAAAAATGTCTGAGGGATCTGAAAGGTCTTGGTTGCAACAATGAGCACATGGCATTTCCTTCGCTGGTTCCTTACATCCCAGGAGAGCTCAATTGTTTTCAAAATCTGTTCTGTGCCCAGCCTACAGATAAGAAGGGCCCAGGGCATGGGCATATGTGACCTCCATGGGGAGGGAACAAAAAGAGGACGGATATGTGAGACGTTTATTGAGGCTGGCTCCCCAAAGACTTAAGATTAGATGTGGGGAGTGAGCAAGGGATGAGCATCAGAGCTGACTTAGTATTTCTGAGATTGCATGTTGGAGAATTAACATGCCAGTAACCTGGAGTGCATGGCCAAGTACAGTGTTCTCGTGTCTGCGAGGGCTGCATTTCAAGATTCCAGTAGATGCCTAAAACCATGGATAGTACCGAATCTTACATATGCTATTCTTTTCCCTATATGTCACACCTATGATGAAGTTTAATTTATGAATTAGGCACACTAAGAAATTAACAACAATTATTCATAGTAAAATAGAACAATGAAAACAATATGCTGTAATGCAAGTTATGTGAATCTGGTCTCTCTGAAGACAAACACTAATATTTTTGGACTGTGGTTGAACATGGGCAGATGAAGTCGTGAAAAGCGAAACCAAGGCTGAGGGAGGATCAGTGTGAGATTCCACAGATGGAGAGCTGTGGCCGCACGCTCCTCTGCGAACGTGCAGCCCGCGAGATGCTCTGTGAGGATCCACTGGGACAAAGAGCGAGACATTTTGGAGGAGGAAGACTGGGGTGTAGGTTTCTGTTCTACCATCCATGAGATGTGAGCTTTGGAGCAAATGGCTTCCGAGTGCCAGTTCCTGTGAAATGGGGCTGACCCCAGCTCCAGTGTACCTCCCAAAGCACTTCTATGTGAGCGCAGCGTGAGACCTGCTGTCTGCTCGCCACGTGCCCACAGTGTTAATAATTACCGCGTGCATCACTGAGGGTTCTTACGAGAAACGGAACCACAGGATGCACGTTTAGCTGCACTGAGATCTCTATTTTTAGCAAGTGGTTCATGTGATTTCAAGGAAGGCGAGTCCAACATTTGTAGGGCCATGCCAATAGCCTGGAAACACAGGTAATGAATGATATTGCAGCTTCTTGTTTTTCTTTCAAGATTTATTTATTTGAGCCGGCGCCGTGGCTCAATAGGCTAATCCTCCACCTTGCGGCGCCGGCACACCGGGTTCTAGTCCCGGTTGGGGCGCCGGATTCTGTCCCGGTTGCCCCTCTTCCAGGCCAGCTCTCTGCTATGGCCAGGGAGTGCAGTGGAGGATGGCCCAGGTGCTTGGGCCCTGCACCCCATGGGAGACCAGGAAAAGCACCTGGCTCCTGGCTCCTGCCAGGATCAGCGCGGTGCGCCGGCTGCAGCGGCGGCCATTGGAGGGTGAACCAGCGGCAAAGGAAGACCTTTCTCTCTCTGTCTCTCTCTCTCACTGTCCACTCTGCCTGTCAAAAAAAAAAAAAAAAAAAAAAAAAAAAAAAAAAAAAAAGATTTATTTATTTGAAAGGGAGACACAGAGAAAGATCTTCCATTCACTGGTTCACTTTACCAAATGGCTGCAAAGGCTGGGGCTGGGCCAAGTTGAAGCCAAGCCTGGAATTCCATCTGGGTCTCCCTCATGGGTTGCAGGGGCCCAAGTGTACTGGGGCCATCTTCTACTGCCTCTCTGGGTTTTGGCGCTCTGACACGGGTCGCAGGCAGTGACCTAACTCCCTGCACCGCAGTGCTGGCTGCTGATGCTGCAGTCATGGCTCTGAACGTGCAGGGCAGGCACGTATGCTGGACATGGCAGGGCTTCTGTTAGAATCTCAGCATTGGGAACCTCACTTCTGATCTGCAGTCTTCTTTTATCTTTTCTTTTGATTGGCAAAGTGGACAGTGAGAGAGAGAGAGACAGAGAGAAAGGTCTTCCTTTTTTTTTATTTTTTATTTTTGACAGAGTGGATAGTGAGAGAGAGAGAAAGAGAGAAAGGTCTTCCTTTTGCTGTTGGTTCACCCTCCAATGATCGCCGTGGCCAGCACGCTGCGGCCGGCGCACCGTGCCGATCTGATGACAGGAGGCAGGTGTTTCTCCTGGTCTCCCATGGGGTGCAGGGCCCAAGCACTTGGGCCATCTTCCACTGCCCCCCTGGGCCACAGCAGAGAGCTGGCCTGGAAGAGGGGCAACCGGGACAGAATCTGGCGCCCCGACTGGGACTAGAACCCGGTGTGTCAGCGCCACAGGTGGAGGATTAACCTATTGAGCCGGGGTGCCGGCCAGTGAGTCTTCACCTGATTGGTTGAAGACTCACATTATTGAGGCTAATCTCCTTGGAATCAGCTGATTGGAGATGGTAACCTCATCTACAAAATACCTCCACAGAAAATCTACACTTAGTGTTTGACCAAACCACTGGACACCATAGCCTGGTGCAGTTGACACAAAAATTTTACCCTTATCTCTTAGATACACGGAAAGTCAGACACAAGGGGGTTCTAAGCAGTGACTAGGAATTGAGTGCTTGGGGTCTGTTCCCTTTGGGTCATGGCCGATAACGCACCCCTGGATTTCTCTGGGTTTCATGTCTCCCCTGATGAAGTGGCTGTCAGAACACAGTCCTTTCAAAGTCGTGGGAAGACATTTTCATGTTAAAGCATGCTTAGGAGAGCAAGCAGAACCCAGTGTCTGCCTGGCTGAGTGTGGGCTCAGCACCACCTTTACTGCCACAGATCTCCTAGGCAGGTGCATCAGTCTGATAAACAGGTGTATCTTATTTATTTGAAACGCAAAATTACAGGGAGAGAGAGAAATCTTCCATCTGCTGGTTCGGTACCCGGATGGCCACGATGGCAGGGCTGGGCCAGACCGAAGCCAGGAGCCAAGAGATTCATCTGGGTCTCCCATGTGGGTGCAGGGGCCCAAGGACTTGGGCCATCCTCCACTGCTTTTCCATGTGCATTAGCAAGGAGCTGGAGCAGCCAGGACTTGAACCAGCACTCATACGGGATGCTGGCTTTGCAGGGGGTGGTTTTACCCTCTGCTCCACAGCTCTAGCCCCTATTAGTATGATTTCTGTTGCTATAACAGAATGTCTGAGGCTGGGTGCTTATATAGCGAAGAGGTTTATTCAGCTCACAGTTTGGAGGTTCAGGAGTTTGATGCCACCGGCTCCGGGGAGGACCCTATTGATTGGATTATAACATGACAGAAGTGGGAAGGGATGTGACATGGATGCACAAAGGACCGGGCACATGGGCTGGCTTCATTTATTGACAACCCACTTTCATGGGAACTAACTGGGGTCCTTTAAGAGTTACATTAGTCTCTTCAAAAGGTAGTGTGCCCAGTGACCCAACCACCCACTAGGACCTGTGTCTGAAAGGTTCTCTCACCTCGTAGCACCCTGAGGACCAAGCACCCAGCACATGAACCTTTAGGGCCACATTTGCACCCGATTAGCATGGGTGGGTAAAGGGAGAGGGGCCGCAAAGAAGCGATGCCGTCATTCCCAGGCACTCTGCAGTTCTCTGACGGTCATCGCCAAGGTCTTGCCTTCTAGACTGAGTGGCCCGTTGCATGTGCTGGCCTTTGCCCGGGCCCATAAGGGAGCCTGTGGAAGACAGCATTTGCCAGCTGCTTGGGCTGAGCTCCAGGTGGCTCATCCTCCCAGGTCTTTGGGTGCCTGCTGTTTAGGACCCTTGGGGTTCACTGTTGGAGGTCAGGGTGCAGGGAAATGAAGGGGCCACTGGAGGCTGTGGCTTTCCTGAAGGAGGTGCCCCAGGCAGCCTGAACCCCCCTGACTCTCGGATTGCAGTTTAGTGGCACCCCCGCCCCGTCCTTGTCCCACTAACCGCCACAATCTGTGAAAACAGGAAGCTGTTAACCAAGATTTTGCAATTTTGAAGCTGTAAACTCTTGTGGTTTGTGTCCGAGTTTGCAGTCTCAGTTTTACCTCTGGTGGCCTCCAGGAGCTAAACACAGCCCTGGCTGATCGGCTTTCACAAGCAATCTACATCCTCTAGATTTTTGGTGAATTTCAGTAGAATTTCCGCAAGACCTCTCGTGGCTACCACGTTGAATCTTCTCGTCAGTTTTGGGAGGTAGACAGTACTGGTTCTACTTTAAGTACTTGACCATGGCCACACATGAGGGGCTTTCAGCTGCATCCTGTGTATATGCCTGTCCCTGGGGAGCATGGTGTCTACCATAAGGCAATAGAACTTACTGGAACCACTGGAAGGAGTGAGGCTTCCCATTCAGTTCTTTATCAGTTTATTATTTATCCCATTTATGAATTCCTCCCAATGCAAAACTTGCTCCAAGGAGCCCGAGTCAAAGGAAGGAGCCACCCTGGTTCGCCAAAGAGCTGGTGATGTGTTTCCTTGCCTCTGTGCACGTGGAGGCTAGGCAGGCAGGTGCGAAGAGTGCTGCCCGTGGGCTCGGCACCAGAGTACTCTTCCAAACAGGAACACCATGTCCTGAGAATGTTACTCTTCTTTTAAAAGATGTATGTGAAAGGCAGGGCTACAGGGAGGCAAAGGCAGAGAAAGAAGTCTTCCATTTTGTGTGTCCAGTTTCTCAGTGTGAGTGTGAACTCTTGGTTAAGCTCTCAGAAGCCCAAGGTCCCTCCTTTCTCTAGGCATTCCCCTCCCCCCCATTTAACACACAAATCTGGGTGCTTTTATTGGATTCATCCATTCTCAGCCATCAAGGCCCAGAGGGCAGGGGCCTCCAGGCACCGTTAGGAGAAGGCCTCTTGCTGGTCCCCACACCTGGCCTGCCTTCACCCCTACTTTCAGTGGGGAGCACTGAGACCACCCTAAGGTTGTGGAATTTAACTGGAATAGCCACTGGAAGTAGTGAGCCTCGTCATTCATTTCCTTACTGGTTTATTTGCTCGTATGCTTCACACATGGACTTCTCCCAGTCGCATAGCTTGCCCTAAGGAGTAGGAGTCTAAGGAAAGTCCTGACTACTCTTCCCTAAATATCTCTGACCTTTGAACTCTAGACCTTTCAATTCCATTTTCTCTTGTGGCATTTATAATAGCAATAGCTCACCTCTGTCTGATGGAAGTTCCTTACAGAGCACTTTCCCCATCTATGATATTTTCCACAATTGCCCTGCATGTTGTGTTTAGTGTCAACAGATTCTCAGTATGACTCCGGATTATTACAGGAACACCACGAGATGTGTGTCAGTGTGCCCATTACACAGATGAGAAACTTGGACTGCAGAGAAGTCAAAGCCCTTGCCCCGGTTTACCCAGCCAGGAGTGGAAACCAAGTCTGGCTGACGTCAAATCTTTCTTAACCTGCACAGCATGGGGACAGCGGCATGGGCAGGGTCCAGCACTGCTTCCCCTTTGCAGACCTGGGAACCAGCTCTCTGAGTCCGTTTTGTGCTGCTGTAAAGGAACCACACAGACTGGGTGATTTCTGAAGAATGAGAGTTGATTTAACTCACAATTGATTTAACTCTCAATTCTGGAGGCCAGAAAGTCCAAGAGAGTCGCACCTGTATCTGGTGAGGGCCTTCGTGCTGTGTTGTAACCTGGCAGTTGGAAGGCATCAGATGATGAGAAAGTAAGAGAGCAAGGAGGGGGGTCAGACTGACCCTTTCATTGGGACAGTGCTCCTACAGCAACGAACCCGCTCCTGCAGTAATGATGCTAACTGGACGGCTAACGTGAGGGAGGCTCGTGACCTGGTCCCCTCTTAAAGGCCCCACCTCTCAACCCATTTACATTGGCGACTGGATTTCAGTGGCAGCTTTATAGATGATGCTTGAACCACACCATCAAGGTGGCCCAGAAATGCAGATGCAAGACATTGGTCCCGGCTTTGATTGCAAATCCAGACTCCTCCCTCTACAGTCGCTGATGTTCCGGACTAAGCTCCAGTCTGATGCACCTGTGTGGATGAAGGAGGAAGGATTAAGAGTGGACAGGAGACCTTCAGAGCACAAGGCAGGCCTGACACCTGCTGAGGAGGGGCAGGCAGGAAGGAGGTGAGAGCTACCAACTGCAACCCAGGCCCACTGGGAGCCTCCAGGCCAAGGCTGCCCAGACCTGAGTAAGTGGCCTGGCTCCAGAGCTGCCCTTGTGCCGGTCATTGGCTGGGACAGCCTCAGGGAGAGTGGCCCTGGTGCACATGGGGCGATCCCGAGGCCAAAGGGGCAGTGGCTGGCGGCTGTCAGGCTTTGCAGTGACATCTGAGCTGTGCCCTGGCAGGAGCACCACACGGTGGAGCCAATGCTCAGACCCGGAACAGCTGACCTGCCAGCCGTGGGACCAAGGGTAAGTCGATTAATTTTAAAAAATAAATATACTTAGCTTTGGCCGGCTGGTGGATTAAATGGGAGAATGTATAGGAGATGCCTGTCATGAGACAGCTGCTCCAAAAGTGTGGGTTGCCTTCCTTCAGGGAGACAGATTCATACTCCTATAGTGGCTAGCAGGGCAGACACTGGAGAGAGGCGGTTTGGGTTCCAATCCCATTTCTGCTACTTGTTAGTGGTGTGAGCTTGGCTAAGTTACTCAAATATTTGGGGATTCAGGATTTTCCCTGGAAAAGTCGAGATAATAGTAATTCTTAACCTCATGGGGTTATTAAGAGAATGACATGAGATAACCCACATGAAGGAGTCAGAACATTACTTGCTGGTATTCTGGAGTCAGACTTCGCTTTTAAGGGTGGTGCGTGACAGAGCCTGCAGGGGGCAGCATCCCTGCAGTAATCCAGTTCCCCTCTGGGCTCCTGGAACTGGGCCGTTCAAGATCAGGGCACGAAAGGAGCAAGATACACAAAGCACCTACGAATGACCGAATGACGGAAGGTGCCAGAAGAGATGCTTACGGTGCAGGAGAGTGGGTGTTATTATTAAAAATACTTGTGGGTAGGTGGTTGTGGTAACACAATGGAGGAAAACACCGAGGATTTTAAATCAAAGCCCAAGTACAATTAAAGGTGAGCTGGTAACACAAGAGCTTCCTGTAGAAAATGACAAGCTTGTTGTCTTTGGGTCAGTTTGTGGTTTGTTTCTGAGACCAAGATACACGTGGACCACAACTTAAAGATCAACAATCCAAAGGTGAATGAGTTGACAGTGGGCAGTGTGGGACTTACAGGTCATCTGGCGTCCCCAGCCAGCTGGGTGACTCTAAGCCAGGGGGATCATCTCTGTGGCACAGCACACAGCCAGCCTTTGGAATGGTTGTGCAAAGGGCCTGCTGGGGACAATCCTTACTCTGTGTTCCAGGCCACTTCCCCTCAAGTCCTTTATGATTTGCCCCTTGTTATCCTGCATGGTATCTTTTGTTCCTCTAGCATCTTTGATAAAGTGGTTATTTTCCTATACTCCTAATGTGCCTGTCACTCTTGTTGCCCCTGGTGACTCATCGCGATGCCTCTTAGGTGTCCCTCTTGGGACCACCATTGATCGTCATCAAACATGGCAGCTGTTCATGCACAAACACATGGTTTTGTTACATGTTGTTTTCAACCCCCCTGCCTCGTTCTGTATGTGACTGTATACCTTGTCCTTTTCACGGAACCTCACACTTTGGAGAATTTCCTATGCCACCCATAAACATTGACCTTGTTCTTTATAATGGCTTAATAACAACCCATTGTATGGATGTGCTGGAATGCAAGAGTTCTAGTGTCCATGGACATTTAGATTCTTTCCTTTTAAAAGCAGTGCTGCACGAGTGACCTGTGTGTGCCTTACTGTCTGCTTCAGCAAGTGTTTCACTAGGATGCGCATGCAGTGATGGAATTGCCACATTGCCGGGGTGAGCATGTAGAATTTTGATAGATACTACCATGTTCTTTGCGAGGCTATGCCTGCTTCCATCCTAGTCTGCTACACACTCTTTATTACAACCCTCAGATGGCAGTAGGGTTGAATGTTAAGACGTGAACTTGATAAATGTTAAGGCCTAGTGGTCTGGAGTCAGAGATGGCATTTAATCCTAACTCTATCCTTCAGAACTGACGTGACCAAACCACTTAACCTCTCATGTTAATGTATGTCAAACACCCAGGCAGATGCCAAGCAAGCAGTAGGTATGAATCCATTGTTTGTGTCATTGTTGTCCCATTTTCTCTGATCTGTGACACCTTGGGGTGATTGGTAGTTCACTAAATGTATGAGGAGCTGCAAGATACATGTGGTTCATGAAACCAGAAAATGCATTGCACTGGTAGATTGTGCTGAACTAAATTAAGTAGGGGATGTATGGTCTAGTGGGTTAAAGCTGCTGGTTGGGATACCCATATCCCATACCTGAACGTCTGGGTTTGAGTTCAGGCTCTACTCCCACTCTAGCTTCCTGCTAATACATAGCCTGGGAGACTGCAAGTGATGATAGCTCAAGTAGTTGAGTCCCTGCTACCTAACTGGGGCACCAGGATTGAGTTCCTGGCTCAGCCTTGGCTGTTGTGAACATTTGGGCAGGGAATCAGAAGACGGAAACTCTCTATGTTGTCTGTCTCTGCCTCTCAGAATAATGATTATGATAAAGGGAACAATGAACGTTTTTTTAAAAAAAGATTTGTACATTTGTTTGAAAGGTAGAGTTAGAGGGAGAGCAGAGAGACAGGTAGAGATAGACCTTCCATTGCTGGTTTACTCCCCAAATGACGCAACTGCTAGCACTGGGGCAGGCCAAAGGCAGGAGCCAGGAGCTTCTTTCGGTCACCCACATGAGTGGCAGGGACCCAAGGTCTTGGACCATCTTCCACTTTCTCAGGTGCACTGGTAGGGAGCTGCATTGGAAGTGAAGCAGCAGGACTCGAACTGGTGCCCATACAGGATGCTGGTGTCACAGGTGTTGGCTTTACCTGCTATGCCATGCCAGCCCCTAAAGAGTAAGTTAAGTAGTGTAGTTCATAAATACCTTAAACTACTTTTATATGGAAACCAATGGGTGTATTATGGAGTAGAATGCAAAATTGGCATGTATTTGAAGACATGGAACTTTGAAAATTGGATACCTGTGGAGGGCTGCTGCTGCTGAGATATTCTGCCGAGAAGTGTATGCTCACTTTGGATTATTCTGGTGGGAAAAAGTTAAATAATTAGAGAAATTCATGGTTGTTTACCTTCTGAAAACTGAGAGCCTTTATCAGTCTAGATTTGCTTTCCATGGTCTCCTGACACTAATGACTGTTCTGAGCAATGAAATGCCAATATTGATGTTTTGGCAAATGAATGAACAGATGTTTTACTTGAAAACATTTCTAATTAATGCTCTAAAAATAGGTGGAGCTAGGCCAGCGCCTCGACTCACTAGGCTAATGCTCTGCCTGCAGCACTGGCACCCCAGGTTCTATTCCCGATTACTCTTCTTCCAGGCCAGCTCTCTGCTGTGGCCCGGGAGGGCAGTGGAGGATGGCCCAAGTGCTTGGGCCCTGCACCCGTTTGGGAGACCAGGAGGAAGCACCTGGCTCCTGCCTTCAGATCAGCGCGGCGCGCCGGTCGTAGCGGCCATTTTGGGGGTGAACCAATGGAAGGAAGACCTCTCTCTCTCTCACTAACTCTGCCTGTCAAAAGAAAAAAATAGGTGGAGCTTACAATAGTTCATGGAGTACTCAGAGTCATCTTTCATCTTCCATCTTGTGGAGGAAGAGATGGGCATTTGGGAAAACCTCAGGTGTTCAGAGTCTACAGAAATCATTGAAACTTGGACCTCACATTATCTGTCACTCTTTATCATTCCTTCACTCTCATCTTTTAAAAATTTTTACATATATATGTACGTTATAATCAGCTAAAACTATCTCTCCTCCTCCTAACCAAAGTGAAATGAAGAAGTGGCTTCAGATCTTAGGTTGGCTGCTTTATGATTGTGGAGGTGAACTTGGACATGTTGGTTCATCTCTTGTAGACTCACTTGCATCAGCTAGAAAATGAGTCTCATTTCTGTATCAGGTGGGAATCTTTGTGTTGCAAATGCTAGGAAACTCAGCTTAAAATATACTGGCTCATATGCATAGAAAAGCTGTGGTTTCTCACTTATTTTGATTCAGGACTCAGAAGTCAACCTAGGGTCCAGTTTCTTCCACTTCATTTTTCAGTCCTCAGTTTTGACTCCATTCTCAGACTGCAAATGGTAGCAAGATGGTTGTAGTGGCTCCACTCCCCATAGACCTCAGGTTTAAATCCCAAAGGAAAGCTTGTCTGCTTCTATCCCTGCATTGCCAGCAAGTCTCCTGAGGTCTCACTGAGGCTGGTTGGGTCTCGTACCTGTTGCTGAGCCAATCACTCTGGCTAGGGAAATAAACGAGAGGTGTTGGTTGGCTTAGGCAAGGTCACATGACAACTCGCTGTACTGGGAGTGGTCTCTCCACAGAGTAGCCCCAAACCCAAATTGTCAGATGTTGCCAGAGAGAGACAGACTAGATGTTGAAAGTTCTGTAGCCTGACATTCCTGTCCGTAGCACTTCTAATCCTCTCCGGCTCTGGGATATGTAATTATACACATCCCTTCTTAGCTCTGGCTGCTGCAATCTCACTGCTGCATAGCTCCTCTCTCTCCTCCTCACCTTCTAGTGACCCCTGAAAGGGTTGTTACTTGGGAGGTGGATTTCCCCGTGTTGAGGCAAATGCATTAGATGTCATTACCACCTCATCTACAGGAGCCAACAGGTGTGGGGTGAGTTACCTCTGGGACTGAACTTCTTTGTGAGTAGCCAGACAATCACACTTGGGGTGACGTAATGGCTGGGAGCAGAGAGACACACCTGGTTGGATATGTGCTACACCTGCAGTGTGCAATATGATAGTCACTAGACACAGCCACGTGCAGTGATTTAAATGAAAATTAATTATAATGAAAATTAAAATTTCCATCCCTTACATGCACCAACCACATTTCATGTGCTCAGTAGCCACTTGTGACTATGGGCTTCCATTTTGGATAGCACAGATACAGAACGGTTCCATCACCCCAGAAAATTCTATTGAATAGCACTGTTCTGAAGTGCCGCCATGCTGGGTCCACAGCCAGGGATTCCAGGGGAAATAGAGCCCTGACTCCTCGGCCAGCCTGACGGCTGGGGAAACCGACTTGGATTCGGGGTAAGCCCTGGGAATGGCAGTGCTGCGTGGAATCCAAAGAATATACATACCGAGTGAAGCATCCTTGATGCTCTGTGAGGACAGTGGTCTCATCCTGGCCAAGCACAACCTCGAGAGATTCGAGGCAGATGTGCACGACCAGGGCATGTGCCTCTCACAGGGCATTTTAGCTAGAGTCTTTCACTCCACCTTAAGGGGAGCTAATGTTACCTCTGCATTATAGATAAGGAAACCGAGTCTGAGAAGTGGGTCTAACTGTAAGCTCTTCCTTACTGCTCTGCGCTACCTCTAGGTTGGGCACAGGGCACTTGAGTTCTGGAGGGGCAGCAGTCTGAGCTCTGGGCAGGAGGCAGGCTGGAATCGAGCAGGGCTAAGAATGAGGTACTCCAGCTGCCAGAGGGAATTGGAATGCGGGGCAGAGAGTAGCAGGCAGGGGCCCGGTAGGCAGGTGTAGACCTGGCTTTGGGGGTGAATCAGATGCCGTAGAGTCATGCAGGTGCAGCCACTGTAGGTGGTGCATTCTGTAGATGTAAGCATAGGACTGCCAGTGCTCTGAGGGCAGAAGGAGGCAGTTGTGTTTTTTTTTTTTTTTTTTTTTTTTGGACAGGCAGAGTGGACATTGAGAGAGAGAGACAGAGAGAAAGGTCTTCCTTTGCTGTTGGTTCACCCTCCAGTGGTCGCTGCGGCCAGTGTGCTGCGGCTGGTGCGCCGCGCTGATCTGAAGGCAGGAGCCAGGTGCTTCTCCTGGTCTCCCATGGGGTGCAGGGCCCAAGCACCTGGGCCATCCTCCACTGCCTTCCCAGGCCACAGCAGAGAGCCAGCCTGGAAGAGGGGCAACTGGGACAGAATCCGGCACCCTGACCGGGACTAGAACCCGGTGTGCCAGCGCTGCAGGTGGAGGATTAGCCTATTGAGCTGCGGTGCCAGCCAGGCTGTTGTGGTTCTGAGCATGGACTCTCTGGGGTCCCATGGCCCCTCTCTAAAGTCTAATGTTGTCATTTATTACTTAATGCAATTGCTGAGTTTCAGTCACCTCACCTAGAAAATGAGTGTGACAAATGGCAATTATTACCACCGCCACCACCGCTGTCCTTGTAGCCTCTGACATGAATGCCATACTTTGCATAAGTAAGCCCTCAAATGAATGAAATGAAATTTTTTTTTATTTTTTATTTTTTTTATCTTTTATTTAATGAATATAAATTTCCAAAGTACGACTCATGGGTTACAATGGCTTCCCCCCCCCATACCGTCCCTCCCACCCACAACCCTCCCCTTTCCCACTCCCTCTCCCCTTCCATTCACATCAAGATTCATTTTCGATTATCTTAATATACAGAAGATCAGCTTAGTATACCTTAAGTAAGGATTGAATGAAATGAAATTGAACACAGTGTAGACACTGGAGAAGGCCCTCCTCAGGTCAATAGCACAGCAGCAATTATGTAAATTACAAGACAATTTACTTCTGGCCCTCCAAACTCATTAGCTTAACTTTGCTACTGGAAAACTCTATAGATGTGTCCATTTCCTGTAAAACTGACTGGTAGAACCGTTTTTGGATCACGGGCATTATCAATGTTGGGATCTTTATTTACCTAATAAATTATTTGGATCAAGCTAGAAATAGCCAAATATTATTGTCCCTTGGGTGGAGATGATATTTTGCATCTGTGCAGAGTAGTTTAAGACCATGTAGTTTAATTTGGTTAAACAACCAGTTATTTTGAAAATACTCAGTTTCCAAATACTCAAGAAAAATTTCAAATTGTTTATCTGTGTAGTTCTAAGAATTGGTACTCAGAGACTCTCCCAGGGCTTGCCAGACCCATATTCTGATGCTGGGTGACACTAGGGGGCTTTTGACTGTGTGTATCTCAGAATTAAATTCAGGGTCAGAGATACGTGGTTAAGGTCACCACTATCAATAGCACTGTTAACAAGTGTTATCCGATGCATATTCTGAGTGCTAACCCTCACTACACAGTACCACTTGGTCAAGATACAGGCATCGTCCTAATCCAGTTCCTCGCCTAGACACAGACTGCTTCCAGCAAACCCATTTGAGCGAGTTTAGTTATGAAGTCACACAGCTTCAAGGACTGTCAGAGCATCTGACATCTCAAGAGATAAGATTCCTTGGTCTCACTCCTTCAGTTGAGTTTTCCAGACAGAGAACTTAGTACAGAAAATGCAGATGTTGTCTTCTGTCTGGTTGGTGTATGTGTGCAGATGGGTGTGTGCATATACACACACGTATGCGTTAATGACGGAGAGATACACCCATCCCGAGAGTGAGTCTGTGTCTTCCCAGATGACGTCCCACAGTCCTGTTATGCTGTGTGACTGTGTAGGTGAAGTTTCACGAGGAAGTCCAGGCTTTTAAGAAGTATCATTGTTGGTAAGGTGACCCGAGGAAGCAGTGCTCTAAGGCTGGCCTCTGATCCCCCATCTGAGAACTTGAGTCACTTGTCCCGAGATGGTGAATCAGCTATAGACCCTTGGTCTCCTGTGTTAGTTACCACGTCACAGCTCACCTTGTTTGCATGCCCTGGTTTGCCTGTTGGAGACTTATTGTTAGGTCTCTGAAACTCAGTTGTTCTTTGTCCTTCTCTCTGGGTCATGCCCCATGGCTCCAGTTCATAGGAATGACATTTGTCTTTGATTCCTTGATGGAGCCGTCTAGTGCTCCTCCTTGTCCGGTTTTGCCGTCCTCCCTAGGATCATGGGAGAACTATGCTTCCCAGCCACTTGGTGCTCAGTGGGGCCACAGACAAGTTCTCACCCAGGAAATGTGAGTGGCGCTGCTGTGTGGCACTTAGACGCCCAAACAATAAGAGACCGAGTACTCTGTCTACACCCTCTCTTCCCTCAACGTATAGTTAGGGCCCAGCAAATGACAGCCATTATGATTACATGAATAAATGTTATGAGGACTTTCCTTCATGATGGGCTGGCTTGGGAAAAGATGTGGAAGCCAGAGTAGATGACTTGTTGCCTGTTTAGAGAACAGAGAGGGATGAAGTTACTAGAGTAGAGGGTAATGGAGTTTGAAAGGGCTTAGAACCGTGACCCTGGGCTTTGTCACTACCTTGTCTCCCCTTAGCCGTGTCCTTGGATCAGGTACGTCATCTGTGGTGTGAGGGAAAAATGTGATATTTCTACTGGATTGCTGTGAATATTAATATGTCAAAAATTCTCTATAAGCCAAGCAATACTAAAACAAGCAAAACAATCCTCTCTAGTACATTGTATCACATTGTAGAGGATGGGTATGAGTTTTCCCCTGAGTTAGCCTGTTTCTTCCATCTGTCCATTCATCCACCCATCTGTCCACTTATGTTGACTACTCACTACAAATAAAGCCTTGCAGGCAAAGATGAGTTGTATTCTCTCACACTCACATGCACATGTACACACACACACAGGTGTGCCTGTATCCGGTTAATCAACTATCACAGTTTTCTTGGAACTGACAGGTTTCCTGAGACATGGGATTTTCAGTGCTGAACCCAGGAATGTCCCAGACAAATCAGAATGTGTGATGTGTGTGTGTGTGTGTGCAGCGGTGCTTACAATATTGTGGATGAGTTGCGATGGGGTGGTTCATTGAGGAAATATTGGAGTAGTTGACATATGAGGTAATGAAGTCTCAAATGGGGAGGTGGGATGAGGTACGAATGTTAAACACTGCCATCGGTTGTGCTGTAAAGCAAAACCCAACAGGATCTCCACATGGATTGGATGCATCCCTGATGGTTGCTTCTGTTTTCCTTTTGCATCAACACGAGTTGCTGGTCAGCCGTGGAAAGGTGTTACAGTCATACAGGCTCTCAGAAGTCCCCAGTGGTTCAAAACCATGCTCCAGTCTTCTCTCTCCCTGAAGAGATCATCTCCTTCAAGGGTTTTTGGGAAAGAGGATGGGGTGGAAACAGGGGATAGGCTGTCCCTTATTGATCTGCGCAGGGACCAGAACCCTACGTTCCTTTGCTAATTTCGGTTGTGCTAGCTCCTGCCAGGAGCAAAAGGACCTCTAGCCCTTGCTACGGTGCAGCTCTGTTTTCACCAGGAGCAGCAGCATAGACAGGGAGGTGGCCGTCCTGACCTTGCTCTCTCCGTTACTCTGCAAGGCTTGATCATTCAAGGTTCTACTTTAGCATCTGACTTCAGTGTGGGACTGAGGCCAAGAGAGAGGCATTTGAAAATTGTGTGTTAATTATTGATCTCACCATAGGGGAAAGCCCCCAGGGAAAGCTCTTCACTTGCTGTTGGTTTCCTATGGACATCCCCATTTCCTGCCGTTGGCCCTTTGTCCCAGATCCAGGCCACTCTGGTATGTGCTTTCTCGTGTTCTTTATGTCACACTTTCAGAAAACCTCTCCTGATGGACTTGACTGGCCCCTCCTCTCCAAGTGGCTCATTTCCTAAGTCTGAGTTATTGAGACAAATTGCCGTGGAGCATTGCTTCAAGGGTCAATTTGCTGTTGCCCTTTGCCACTGCACATTTAGTGTAGCCTGGGGAAGAGTAAGGTGTTATGGGCCTGGCTTGGTACTATTGAACCCCGTGGTGGAGTCCATGGCAGGTTTGGGTGTCCAAATGAAGCATTGTTGAAAGTTCCCACACCAGTTGTGAGCTTTGGTCTTGCCTCTTCCATTCTTCTGATTGTCCAGGTAGTGATTGTCAGATGTCATTCCTTAGCTTCTTTTTTTTTTAATTTTTTAAGGAATACAAATTTCATAAATACAACTTTAGGAATATAGTTATTCTTCCCACCGTATCAGTCCTCCCATTCATACACCCGCCCTCTTCCCTTCCTCCCTTTTCTGTTACCAGTCCCATTCTCCATTAAGATTCATTTTCAATTAACTTTGTACATAGAAGACCAACTAAGTAAAAATTTTGCACATGCACACACACACATACACATACACACAGACAAAACTGTTTGAGAACTGGTTTTACAGTTAACTCTCAATACAACTCATTGAGGACAGAGGTCCTGCATGGGGAGTTAGTGCACAGTGACTCTTGTTGTTAACAGTTAACACTCTTATATATGATGTCAGTGACCACCTGAGGCTCTTAAAATGAGCTGCCTAGACTATGGAAGCCTTTTGAGTCCACAAACTTTATAATATTTGGACAAGGCCATAAGCAAAGTGGAAGTTCTCTCCCTTTAGAGAAAAGTACCTTGGCCTGTTCTTTCCACTGGGGTCTCACTCACAGAGACCCTTCATGTAGAACATTTTTTTTTTTTTTGCCACAGTGTCTTGGGTTTTCTTGCCTCTTTAACACTTAATCCTGTCTGTATGTTCACTTTAACACATAATCAATTTAACAATTAAGATGGCATTTTTACCACCAAGTTTAATGGGATTTGGAGTCCCATGTCAAGTTTTTAAACTGTACTCTTAAAAGTAAGTCTGAAGAAATGTATGCAGAACTATACAGCTTACAGTTACGAACTTCCTCCTCCCTCTCTTATTCCACTCTTATTTTATACTGAGATCTATTTTTAATTGACTTTATACACATATGATTAACTCTATAATAAGTAAAAGGTTCAACAAATAGTATAAAGAAAAAAAGAGGAAAAAACAAAACTGTTCCTTGACAGTCAAGACAAGGGCAGCTCAAGTCATCCTTTCTCAAAGTCAATTTCACTTCTATAAATTGCCTTGTAGGTGCTCTCTTCTCACAGATCAGGGAGAACATAAGGTATTTGTCCCTTTGTGACTGGCTTATTTCACTAAGTATGAGGTTTTTTTAGATTCATCCATTTTGTTGCAAATGACCAGATTTCATCACTATTACCGCTGTGTAGTATTCCATAGTGTAATATCCCATAATTTCTTTATCCAGTCTTCAGTCAATGGGCATTTAGGTTGATTGTATGTCTTAGCTATTGTGAATTGAGCTTCAATAAATATGAAGGATGAAGGTGTTCACTGATTTCATTTACCTTGGGTAAATTCCCAGGAATGGGATGGCTGGGTTATATGGTAGGTCTATACTCAGATTTTTGAGGTATCTCCATACTGCCGTCCATAGTGGTTTTACCAGTTTACATTCCCACCAACAGTAGATTAGGGTACCTTGCCCACCACATCCTTGCCACCATTTGTTGTTTGTTGATTTTTGTATGAAAGACATTCTTTTTTCTTTTTTCTTTTTGACAGGCAGAGTGAACAGTGAGAGAGAGAGACAGAGAAAGGTCTTCCTTTTGCCATTGGTTCACCCCCCAATGGCTGCCGTGGCCGGCGCATCGCATTGATCTGAAGCCAGGAGCCAGGTGCTTCTCCTGGTCTCCCATGCGGGTGCAGGCCCCAAGGACTTGGGCCATCCTCCACTGCACTCCCAGGCCATAGCAGAGAGCTGGCCTGGAAGAGGGGCAACCAGGACAGAATCCGGTGCCCCGACCAGGACTAGAACCTGGTGTGCCGGCGCCGCAAGGCGGAGGATTAGCCTATTGAGCCATGGCGCTGACCCATGAAAAACCTTCTAATTGGGGTGAGGTGAAACCTTGTGGTTTTGATTTGCATTTTCCTGATAGCTAGTGATCCTGAACATTTTCTCATGTGTCTGTTGGCCATTTGGATTTCCTCTTTTGAAAAATGTCTGCTTAATGTTGGTATTTTGATTGGTATTGCATTGAATTTGCAGATTTCTTTTGGAAGAATGGACATTTTGATGATACTGATTCTTCCAATCCATGAACATAGAAGATTTTTCCATTTTTTGTATCTTCTATTTATTTCTTTAATGTTTTATAATTCTCATTGTCTTTGACATCATTGGTTAAGTTTATTCCAAGGTTTTTTTTTTTTTAACTATTGTGAATGGAATTGATCTTAGAAGTTCTTTCTCAGCTATGGCATTGTCTGTTGATTTTTGTGTATTGATTTTATATCTTCCTACATTACCAAGCTATTCAATGAGTTCCAATAGTCTCTTACTGGATTTTTTTGGATCCCCTATATATAGAATCATGTCATTTGCAAATAATGATAGTTTGACTTCCTCCTTCCTAATTTGTATGCCTTTGATTTATTTTTCTTTCCTAATGGCTCTGGCTAAAACTTCCAGGCCTATATTGAATAGCAATGATGAGAGTGGGCATCCTGGTCTGGTTCCAGATCTCAGTGGGAATGCTTCCAACTTTTCCCCATTCAGTAGGACACTGGCCATGAGTTTGTCCTAAATTGCCTTGTTTGTGTTGAGGAATGTTTCTTCTATACCCAGTTTGCTTAGAATTTTCATCATGATAGGTGTCAAAGGGATCACATAAATAAGACCAAGTGTCTGCTAATAACAATAGAGAGATTTAGATAGAATTAAAAAGGAGAGAATGATCCAAATGGGAAGCAGGACACACATCAGACTCACAGAATGACAAATGCTCTAAACAGCACTTTGGCCTCAGAATCAGCCCTTAAGGCATTCGGGTCTGGCTAAAAAGCCCTCGAGAGTCCTTAGGCATGGAAAGCCACGACACCATGGCAAAAAATGACCTAAATGAAAGATCTCTGAGATCCTGGTGCAAAGAAGGGGCCATCAAAGAAGGAGGTACCTTTTTCTTAAAGGAGGAGAGAACTTCCACTTTGATTATGGCCTTGTCTAAATAATGTCAGAGTTTGTGAACTCAAGAGGCTTCCATAGCCTTGACAGCTCATGACAAGAGCCTCAGGTGATCACTGATGTCATGAATAAGAATGTCAATTGTTAAATCAACAACAGTAGTCCCTGTGCACTTGCTCCCCATGTAGGACCTCTGTCCTTAATGTGTTGTACTATGAGAATTATCAGTAAAACTAGTCTTCATACAGTACTTTATACTTTGTGTGTCTGTGTGGGTGCAAATGGTTGAAATCTTCACTTAGTATAGAGTAGATCTTCTGTATATAAAGATAATTAAAAATGAATATTAATGAAGAATGGGATGGGAGAGGGAGTAGGAGGTGGGATGGTTTTGGGGTAGGAGGGTGGGTATGGGGGGAAGAATCTCTATAACCCAGAAGTTGTACTTAGAAAATTTATATTTATTAAATAAAAGCTTTCTATAAAAAATTTTCACCATGAAAGGGTGTTGTATTTTACAAAATACCTTTTTTGCATCTGTTGAGATAATCATAAGGTTTTTGTTCTTCAGTTTGTTAATGTGATGTATCCCATTGATTTGCAAATTTTGAGCCATCTGTGCATACCAGGGATAAATACCACTTGGTCTTGGTGAATGATCTTTCTGATGTGTTGTTGGATTCGATTGGCCAGAACTTGATGAAGATTTTTGCATCTATGTTAATCAGAGAAATTGGTCTGTAGTTCTTTTTCTTTGTTGCATCTTTTTCAGGTTTAGGAATTAAGGTGATGCTGGCTTCATAGAAAGAATTTGGGAGGATTCCATCCATGTCAATTGTTTTGAATAGTTTGAGAAGAATTGGAGTTAGGGCTGGCTCCGCGGCTTACTAGGCTAATCCTCTGCCTTGCGGCGCCGGCATACCGGGTTCTAGTCCTGGTCGGGGTGCTGGATTCTGTCCCGGTTGCCCCTCTTCCAGGCCAGCTCTCTGCTGTGGCCCAGGAGTGCAGTGGAGGATGGCCCAAGTGCTTGGGCCCTGCACCCCGTGGGAGACCAGGATAAGTAC
The DNA here is from genome assembly GCF_051225735.1 of Oryctolagus cuniculus. Classification (NCBI taxonomy): domain Eukaryota; kingdom Metazoa; phylum Chordata; class Mammalia; order Lagomorpha; family Leporidae; genus Oryctolagus; species Oryctolagus cuniculus. Next base: position 108,164,128 of record NC_142877.1, read on the forward strand.
CTGGCTCCTGCCATCGGATCAGCACGGTGTGCCGGCCACGGTGGCCATTGGAGGGTGAACCAACGGCAAAGGAAGACCTTTCTCTCTGTCTCTCTCTCTCACTGTTCACTCTGCCTGTCAAAAAAAAATTGGATTTAGTCCTTCTTTAAATGTCTGATAGCATTCAGCAGTGAAGCCATCTGGTCCTGGCTCTTCTTTGTTGGGAGGGCCTTTATTACTGATTCAATTTCCATCTTGGTTATGGGTCTGTGTAGGGTTTCTATGTCTTCATGGCTCAATTTAGGTAAGTTGTATGTGTCCAGGAATCTATCCATTTTTCTAGGTTTCCTGGTTTGTTGGCATATAGCTCTTTGTAGTAATTCCTGATGATTCCTTTTATTTCTGTGGTGTCTGTTGTTACATTTCCTTTTTCATCTCTAATTTTATTGAGTTGGATCTTCTCTCTCCTTTTTTTGGTTACTTGGGTCGATGGTTTGTCAATTTTGTTTATTTTTTCAAACAACCAGCTCTTCATTTTGCTGATCTTTTGTATTGTTTTGTTGGATTCAGTTTTGTTGATTTCTGCTCTAATTTTAATTATTTATTTTCTCCTACTAATTTTGTGTTTGGTTTGCTGTTGTTTTTTTAGATCCTTGAGATGCATTGATAGCTCATTTATTTGGTGCTGTTCCAGTTTCTTGATGTAGGCACCAATTGCTATAAAATTTCCACTTAACACTGCTGAGTTTCTTTTTTTTAAAAAGTTTTATTGATTAGAATGTCAAAGCAACAGAGAGAGAGAAAGAGAGAAGTAAATTAATTGATTCTATCAGTTGGTGCATTCTCCGAAGGCCCACAATAGCTTGGGTTGGGCCAGGCTGAAGCCAGGTTCCCAGAACTCAGCTGGGTCTCTAACATGAGTGGTAGTGACCCAAGTACTCGAGTCATCACCTGCTGCTCTCCAGATTGCACGTTGGCAGAAAGCTGGGACTTGAACCCAGGTGCTCCGGTATGGGATGTGGATGTCCCAAGTAGCATCTTAACTGTGGTACCAAACTCTACTCTTCTTTTTTTTTTTTTTTTTGTTCCAGAAGTTGGTCTGCTAATACGCTTTTTTTTTTTTTTTAAACAAAAAGATTTATTTATTTGAAAGAGTTGGAGAAAGAGTGAGAGATCTTTCATCTGTGTGTTCACTCCCCAGATGCCTGCAATGGCCAGCGCTGGGCCAGACTGGAGCCGGGAGCTTCATCTGGGTCTCCCATGTGGTTACAGGGGCCCAAACACTTGGGCCATCTTCTGCTTTTCCAGGCCATTAGCAGGGAGCTGGTTCAGAAGTAGAGCAGCCAGAACATGAACTGGTGCCCATATGGGATGCTGGTGTCAACAGGTGGCGGCTTTACTTACTGTGGCACATGGCCGGCCCTCTACTCTGCTTTATATTTTTAGGGTCCATTTTTCTCCGTATTTTCTACCCACCTTTCCCCGTCTCTTTCTCTTTCTTTGAAAGGCAAATTATTAGGGAGAGACCGGAGAGAGAGGCCTTCCATCTGCTGGTTCACTCCCCAAATCGCTGTAACAGCCAGGTCTATGTCAGACTGAAGACGGAGCCCAGGAACTCCAGCCTGGTCTCCCATATGGGTGGCAGGGGCCCAAGTACTTAGACCATCATCTGCTGCTTCCCAGGTGCACGCTCAGGAAGCTGCATCAGAAGCTGAGCAGCCAGGACTCAAGCCCGTGCTCTGATATGGGTGCCAGCAGAAGGCCACGCCTCTCTGGTTCTGGACGGGGAAGCTGACCGGGTTCATTTCTCCAGCCAAGTGATGGTGTGCATGTATCTTTATTACTTCCACACAGATCCAATTTTGAAGAATTGTAGTCCTAGTCTTACAAGAAATGTGGTTAGGTGCTTTGGTCTCATGTTCAACCATTATTACCTTGATGTCATTCCCCAGACCTCTTAGAAAGGTCATGTGCATGGCTTTAATGTGTCCGAGTTTCAAACAACAACCAAAACCAGCACTGATGTGCCGAGAAAGGGGCTCTTAGGGTCTTTCAGGAGTGGTTGGTTGCTAAATTGCAAATAACTAATCGTTTTCATCACTCTTCTGAGAAGCATTCTCCATTTAAGCTCGAGCAAGCAGCTCCTTGGTGTGCAGGGCCACATAGAAATTAGTTTGCACAGCAGCTTAGGGAAGATTTAAAAATGGGGAAAGGAGAGTTTGGTTTTTATTTTCTGCTTTGCGAGACCCCCCACTGTTCAAAGTGTAAGGCCAAGGGAGTTGAGCTGGCGGGTCTGTGAGCCATTGAAGTTTTGGCTTAAAAGGGAAATCCGATCTCTCTGTAAGTGGCACTAATGTGTGGGTGGAGCTGCTACTGTAAATTCAGTGAGGAGCTCTTTCATGCAGGGAGCCTCTGGGAGTGGCGTGGATGGGCGACCTCTGAAATAAAAGCATAACCGGAAGATAAGGCTTCAGGCAGGAGCTGTAAGACGGTTTCTGGCGATCTTCAAGATATCTTAAATGGAGAGTCCTCCAGGGCCAGAATGTGGGAACTGGGTGGGGAGGCAGAGACCACCCAACGTTTCAGTGATACCACACAATTGATCCTTGGCTTTTGGAAATTCTTGAGCATATCCTCCCTACCCCCCACCCCGCCCCTTTCTCTTTGCTGGGAACCGTTTTTTGCACTGTTCTCTCTTTGCTGGGAAGAACAGACGTCTGTTTTTGAAATTATTGTGATGCAGTCAGCCAGGCTCCCAACTGCTTTCTGGAAGACAGCGCTGCAAAAGGCAAGACAGAGTTCTGCTGGGAAGCCCAGTGGCTGGGGTGTCGGACAGCTTGGCAGGCTCCTGACGTTGATGCGGGTTATGGGGTTGAGGAGGTAGAGGGGACGATAGCTCTGCTGGACTGGGCTTCTGGCAGCTTCCTCTTTGATACCGAGGCTACTCTGACCACAGGGTGTAACTGTTTTCATGGCAAATTGATTATCCGGGTTTAGATTTCAAATCCCCCTTTGAAAACATGATGTTTTTGTTGTGTCTTTTCTAAATGCATCAGGACGCTTGGTTGCCATAAGCTAGGGGCTGATAGAACAGAAATGCTGCTTCTCAAAGTTCTGGAGGCCAGGAGGTCAAGATCAAGGTGGGAGCCAGGCTGGTGTCTCCTGAGCCAGTGGATGGCTGCTTTCCTGCCAGGTCCTCACAGTGGGTTCCTTTCTGCAAACAGCAGAAACAAAGGGATCTCTGAGGTCCTTTCTGCCCCCACCTTTTTAAATTTAAATTTTGTTTATTTAAGGGGCAGAGAGACATACAGAGAGCTCCTCTCTGCTGGTTCACTCCCCAAATGTCCTTGACAGCTGGGGCTGGGCTGGAGCCAGAGCCAGGAGCTGGGAGTGCAGTCCGCATCTTCCTTGTGAGCCGCAGGAATGCCGTTACTCGAGCTATTCCCACTGCCTCCTAGAGTCTGCGTTGGAAGGGAAAGCTGGAACCAGAGCTGGGATTAGAACCCAGACCCTGTGAAGTGGGATGGAGGTATCCCAGCCACTAGGCTGAGTGCTCTCTCCCTCTTCCTCCTCTTACTGGGATGCCGGTGCCACCTGGTTAGGCCACACCCTGAGGGCTCTCACTTTCCCTTCATCATCTTGCTTAAGACCCAACTCCAAATACAGTAGCACTGGGTGCGTTGGCCACATAAGAGGTTAGGGCTTTAGCAGGTGGGTTTGGAGTGGGCACAATCCAGTTCCGATTCTCCTACTTCTGCCTGTCTAGATAGGTAACCACTTAGTGGGATCTCTCCATATCTTTCCTGTCTTCATACACACATATGGAAACTTTTGTTTTTGTTTTTACAGCAGTGGGGTTATGTTGTGTATAACTTCTGCAATATGCTTTCAGATTGACTAATAATGAATTTTTTTCCCCAAAGAAACTGTTTATTTAATGAGTACAAATTCCATAAGTTGAACTTTAGGAATATAGTGATTGTTCCCATCATACCTGCCCTCCCACCCCGACTCCTACCCCAACTCCTCCTCCCTTTCCCATTCTCAGTCCCATTCTCCATTAAGAAAAAAAGAAGTTCCTGGACAGTCAAGACAAGCTGTTCAAGTCATTGCTTCTCAAAGTGTCGATTTCACTTCTACAGATTGCTTTTTAGATACTCTATTAGTTAACACAGATCAGGGAGAACATATGGTGTTTGTCCCTTTGGGGCTGGCTTATTTCACTAAGTATGATGCTTTCCAGATTCATCCATTTTGTTGCAAATGACTGGATTTTATCTTTTATTTAACCTCTGTGTAGCATTCCATAGAGTCATATCTCAGAATTTCTTTATCTGGTATTTAGTTCATGGGCATTTAGCTTGATTCCATGTCTTAGTTATTGTGAATTGAGCTGTAATAAGCATGGGGGTGCAGATAACTCATTTATTTGCTGACTTAATTTTCCTTGGGTAAATTCCCAGGAGTGGAATGGCTGGGTCATATGGTAGGTCTGTATTCAGATTTCTGAGACATCTCCAAACTGATTTCTATAGTAGTTTTACCAGTTTACATTCCCACCAACAGTAGGTTAGGGTACCTTTTTTCCCCCACATCCTCACCAGCGTTTGTTGTTTGTTGATTTCTGTATGAAAGCCATTCTAACTAGGCTGAGGTGAAACCTCATTGTGGTTTTGATTTTCATTTCCCTGACAGCTATTGATCCTGAATATTTTTTCATGTGTCTATTGGCCATTTGGATTTCCTCTTTTGAAAAATGTCTGTTTAAGTCCTTGACCCACTTGTTCACTGGGTTTTTTGTTTTGTTGTTGTGGAGTTTCTTAATCTTTTTGTATATTCTGTTTATTAATCCTTTATCAGTTGCATAGTTTGCAAATAATTTCTCCAATTCTGTTGGTTGCATCTTCACTTTCCTGAGTATTTCTTTTGCTGTACAGAAACATCTCAATTCGATGTAATCCCATTTGTTAATTTTTGGCTTTGACGGCCTATGCCTCTGGGGTTTTTCCAAGAACTCTTTGCCTGTGCCAATGTCTTGCAGGGTTTCCCCAATGTTCTCTAATAATTTGACAGTGTCAGGTTGTAGATCTAGAACTTTAATTCATGGTGAGTGGATTTTTGTGTCAGGTATAAGGTAGGGGTCTTGCTTCATACTTCTGTATGTGGAAATCCAGTTTTCCCAGCACAATTTGTTGAAGAGACTGTCCTTGCTCTAGGGATTGGTTTTAGCTCCTTGGTCAAATAGAAGTTGCTTGTAGATGTATGGACTGATTTCTGGTGTTTCTGTTCTGTTCTATTGTCTGTCCATCTGTTTTTGTACCAGTACCAGGCTGTTTTAATTATAACTGCCTTGTAGTATGTCTTGAAATCTGGTATTGTGATGCCTTCAGTTTTATTTTTGTTGTATAAGATTACTTTAGCTATTCGAGGTCTCCTGTGTTTCCATATAAATTTCAGCATCACTTTTTTCCAGATCTGAGAATAATGTCTTAGATATTTTGATGGGTATCACATTGAATCTGTAGATTGCTTTCAGTAGAATGGACATTTTGATGATACTGATTCTTCCAATCCATGAACACAGAAGATTTTTTTCATTTTTTGTATCTTCTATTTCTTTCTTTAATGTTATGTAATTCTCATCATAGAGATCTTTGACATCCTTGGTTAAGTTTATTCCAAGTTATTTGAATTTTATTGTTGCTATTGTGAATGGGATTGATCTTAGAAGTTCTTTCTCAGCCATGGCATTGTCTGTGTCTACAAAGGCTGTTCTTTGTATATTGATTTTATATTTTTGCTACTTCACCAAACTCTTCTGAGTTGCAATAGTCTCTTGGTAGAGTCTTCAGTATCCCCTAGATATAGAATCATGTCATCCGCGTACAGGGATAGCTTGACTTCCTCCTTCCCAATTTGTATCCCTTTGATTTCTTTTTCTTGCCTAATGACTCTGGCTAAAACTTCCAGGACTATATTGAATAGCAATGGTGAGAGCAGGCATTATTGTCTGGTTCTGGATCTCAGTGGGAATGCTTCCAACATTTCCCCCATTCAATATAGGTCATTGGCCATGGATTTGTCCTAAATTGCCTTGATTGTGTTGAGGATTGTTCCTTCTATACCCAGTTTGCGTAGAGTTTTCATTATGAAAGGGTGTTGTAGTTTATCAAATGCTTTCTCTGCATCTATTGAGGTAATCACATATTTTTCGTTCAGTTTGTTAATGCTATGTATCACATTGAGTTGTGAATTTTGAACCATCCTTGCATATCAGGGATAAATGCCACTTTTTTGGTCCAGGTGAATGATCTTTCTGATGTGTTGTTGGATTTGATTGGCCAGAATTTTGTTGAAGATTTTTGCAACTATGTTCATCAGGGAAATTGGTCTGTAGTTCTCTTTCTCTGCTGTATCTTTTTCAGATTTACGAATTAAGGGGATTGTGGCTTCATAGAAAGATTTTGGGAGGATTCTCTCCCTTTCAATTGTTCTGAATAACTTGAGAAGAAGTGGAGTTACTTCTTTTAAATATTTGGTAGAATTCAGCAGTGAAGCCATCCAGTCCTGGGCTTTTCTTTGTTGGGAGGGTCTTTTTTAATTTATTCTATTTATTTGAAAGGTGGAGTTACAGAGAGAGAAAGAGAGAGAGAGAGAGAGAGAGAGAGAGAGGGAGGGAGAGAGGTCTTCCATCTGCTGGCTCACTCCCAGGTGGCTGCAATGGCCAGAGATGCACAGATCCGAAGCCAGGAGCTTCCCCTGGGTCTCCCACACAGGTCCAGGTGCCCAAGGACTCGGGCCATCTTCTGCTTTCTCAGGCTGTAGCAAAGAGCTGGATTAAAAGTGGAGCAGCCAGAGCTTGAACCAGTTCCCATATGGGTTGATGGTACTGCAGGCCATGGCCTTACCAGCTAGACCACAGTGCCAGCCTGAGGGAGGGTCTTTATTACTGATTCGATTTCTGTCTTGGTTATAGGTCTGTTTAGGTTTTCTGTGTCTCCATGGCTCAATTTAGGTAAGTTGTATGTGCCCAGGAATCCATTTCTTTTAGGTTTCCCAGGTAGTTGGCATACAGCTTTTTGTAGTATTTCTGATAATTCTTTTTATTTCTGTGGTATATGTTGTTACATTTCCTTTTTCATCTCTAATTGTGTAGATTTAAGTCTTCTCTCCCTTTTTTTTTCTTAGTTGGGTCAATGATTTGTCAATTTGGTTTATTTTCTCAAAAAAGAACAACTCTTAATTTTGCTGATCTTTTGTTTTGTTGGATTCAATTTTGTTCATTCCTTCTCTAATTATTTCTTTTCTCCTACTAGTTTTGTGTTTGGTTTGCTGTTGTTTTTCTAGATCCTTGAGATGCATTGATAGCTCATTTATTTTGTGCCTTTCCAATTTCTTGATGTAGGTACCAATTGCTATAAACTTACCTCTTAACACTGCTTTTGCTGTATCCCATAAGTTTTGACATGTTGTATTGTCAACTTCATTTGTTTCCAGAAATTTTTTATTTCTCTCTTGATTTCTTCATAGACCCACTGTTCATTCAGGAGAATGTTGTTCAGTTTCTGTGTGTTTGCATATGTTCTAGAGATTCCTGAGTTGCTGATTTCCAGCTTCATTGCACTGTGGTCTGAGAAGATGCATGGTATGATTTTGATTTTTTTGAATTTGCTCAGGCTTGTTTTATGGCCTAGCATGTGGTCAGTCCTAGAGAAGGTTCCATGCACAGGTGAGAAGAATGTGTTTTCTGCACCAGTAGGATGAAAAGTTCTGTACACATCAACTGTTAGGTCCATTTGGTCTATAGTGTCGATTATCTCTGTTTCCTTGCTGATTTTCTCTCTGCTTTATCTGTCCATTGTTGAAAGTGGAGTTTTGAAATCCCCCATTCTATTGTATTGGAGCCTATGTCTCCCTTAAGATCCCTTAACATTTCTTTTAAATAGCCAGGTGCCCTATACTTACGTGCATATACATTTATAATAGTCACATCTTCTTGTTTAATTGATCCTTTAATAATTACATAGTGTACTTCTTTGTCTCTTTTAACAGTTTTTGTGTTAACATCTATTTTGTCTGATATTAGGATGGCTACACCAGCACTTCTTTGGTTTATGTTAGCATGGAATGCCTTTTTCCATCCTTTAACTTTCAGTCTTTGTGCATCTCTGTTGGTGAGATGTGTTTCTTGTAGGCAGCAAATAAAATTTTTTTTTTTTTTTTGACAGGCAGAGTGGACAGTGAGAGAGAGACAGAGAGAAAGGTCTTCTGTGGGGAGCAACTCGGACTAGACTGTTACTGGAATTAAGACTTATTCTATACATCTGCTCTCCCACAATATGGCGCTGGGAGAGGAGTAAACAGCTTCTACGCAGCTGTCTCTCGCCAACTTGAGTGATGACCTGCAGGAGCTGATCCTGCTCCTGATTGGAGGAGAGCAGCGTACTCAGCGTGTGGGTAGCAGAGTTGGGATTGGTGGAAGAGGACTATAAAGGAGGAGAGAGAGAACATGCACCAGGAACATCTAAGAGGACCACCTGAGCAGCCCCCGAGAGAGCCGGCCGGCGGTGTGCCGCTCCCCCGCGGAAGTGGGGAAAGTGGCAGGGGGAACCGCCTTTCCACGGAGGTGGAAGGGACGGTAGCCAACCCGGGAAGAACCAGCAGCAAACCCGGGAAGGGCAGAGCAGACAAAAGAACAGCGCAGGGCCCTGTGTCGTTCCTCCGTGAAGAGGGGGAGCGACAGTCTTCCTTTGCCATTGGTTCACCCTCCAATGGCCACCGCGGCCGGCACACCACACTGATCTGATGGCAGGAGCCAGGTACTTATCCTGGTCTCCCATGGGGTGCAGGGCCCAAGCACTTGGGCCATCCTCCACTGTACTCCCGGACCACAGCAGAGAGCTGGCCTGGAAGAGGGGCAACCGGGACAGAATCCAGCACCCCGACCAGGACTAGAACCCGGTGTGCCAGCGCCACAAGGCGGAGGATTAGCCTAGTGAGCTGCAGCGCCGGCCATTGTTTTTGTTTTTGACAGGCAGAGTAGACAGTGAAAGAGAGAGACAGAGAGAAAGGTCTTCCTTCTGTTGGTTCACCCCCCAAATGGCTGCTACAGCTGGCGTGCTGCGCTGATCCAAAGCCAGGAGCCAGGTGCTTCCTTCTGGTCTCCCAAGCGGGTGCAGGACTCAAGGACTTACTCCATCCTCCACTGCCTTCCCGGGCCACAGCAGAGAGCTGGACTGGAAGAGGAGCAACTGGGACAGAATCTGGTGCCCCAACCAGGACTAGAACCCGGGTACTGGCACCGCAGGCAGAGGATTAGTCTAGTGAGCCGTGGCGCCTGCCTGGGTTTTGTTTTTAATCCATTCAGCCAGTCTGTGTCTTTTAACTGGAGAGTTGAGGTGATTTATATTCATGGTTACTGTTGATAAGTAATGACTTGACCCTGCCATTTCTCCATAAATATTCCTATTTTTCACTTTGGATTTCCTTTGTACTTCTTTTAAAAATTAATTTATTTTTAAGGGAATACATATTTCATATGTACAGCTTTGAGAATATAGTTCTTCCCTCCTTAACCACCCTCTCACCCACACCCCTACCCCTCCTCCTCCTCCCTCTCCCTTTCCAGTCCCATTCTCCATTAAGATTCATTTTCAATTAACTTTGTACACAGAAGATCAACTCTATACTAAGTAAAGATTTCAACAATTTGTGTGCATGTGTGCTCACACACACACACACACACACACTTGTTTGAAAACAAGTGTCACAGTCAACTCTCATAATACAACTCATTGAGGACAGAGGTCCTGCATGGGAAGTTAGTGCACAGTGACTCCTGTTGTTAAATTAACAATTAACACTCTTATGTGTGAGGTAATTTTTCTAGAATGTGTATTTTGGGTTGTTTGATGGTATCCTGTAGATTCCCAACCATGTTTTTTAGTTTTCCAATTTCTTCTTAGGTTTGGTCTGACTGTAAAATTTCCTGTGCTTTGCCTTCTAAGTCGGGTATTTATTCTGCTTCAGTGTTTCTGTTGTTAGGTTCTCCACTGCATTTTTAATTTATTCTATTGAATTCTTATTTTTTAAGATTTCATCTTGATTTCTCTTGAAGATCTCAATTTCGTGGGTGAAATTTTCTTTCATGTCATGCTTGGATTTCATTAGTTCATGCATTTGCTTCTGTTTATGTCTATGTAATCCTATGATGAATTTTTTTGAATTCCATTTCTGGCATTTCTTTAAACTGATCATCTTCACAATTTAGTATTGAGGTGTTGTGTTCTTTTTGGGGTGTCATGTTGTATTCCCTGTTTTTTGAATTGGTGCATTTGTTAGCATTTGTGGGGATACTCATTGGTTTCTTTGGTTTTCTGCTGTGGCGGCTTTTATTTTTGAGCTGTATATAATTTTATTTGAACTTGCGATCAGATAGGGTAGATGATCTTACCAGGCTAATCAGACCAGCGGGCTCCCCATTCAGTGTTTACCTTTGAATGTCTAAGTTTCCGGGCTAGGCAAAAAGTCAGCCTGAGCAGAAATGCTGACCTGAAAGCATAGGAGGAACAGAGGTGAACGGGACCCCAGGCAGCATCAGCTTTTCTGGAAGGGTGGAGTAAACCGAGGAGATGAATAGGAGAGGCAGGTTGCCTAGGGCAGCCAGGGCCACATCCTGAAGGGAACTGCTCTTGGCGGCCCCTTCTCCTTAAGTTGACACACCTCCAGAAAGAGGAAGCCTAGTATCTCCATGCCCAGGTCCTGGAGAGTTGTGTTTGTGTGTGGGCTTCAGCAGGTTAACCACATTAAATTAATTGTTATAAATTCTATTGAATTTTCTCATTAGTGTCTATGGCTGTAGAACAGGTGTTTTTTTTTTTAAGATTTATTTATTTATTTATTTATTTGACAGGTAGAGTTATAGACAGTGAGAGAGAGAGAGACAGAGAGAAAGGTCTCCCTTCCCTTGGTTCATTCCCCAAATGGCTGCTACAGCCAGCATACTGCGCCGATCCGAAGCCAGGAGCCAGGCACTTCTTCCTGGTCTCCCATGCGGGTGCAGGTGCCCAAGCACTTGGGCCATCCTCCTTTGCCCTTCCGGGCCACAGCAGAGAGCTGGGCTGGAAGAGGAGCAACCAGGACTAGAATCCGGTGCCCATATGGGGTGCCAACGCCACAGGTGGAGGATCAACTAAGTGAGCCACGGTGCTGGCCCCCAGAACAGGTGTTTTTAACCTAGGATTTTTTGTGGATACCAAGAGTCCACAGGTAGAATTCAGGAGGTCCACGAACTTGTTTGGGAGAAAAAATAATATCTCACTGATATTTAGGAAGTTAATTAGTATAAGCAACAAACCATAACAGTATTAGGAAGAATAGTTTATCAAGAAAGCTCCATGTTCATTCTAGCCAAGATACAGGATCAGCATGGGTGTTCATCAGTGGATGAATGGGTAAAGAAATGTCACAAATTGGCTCAATGGACTAGTATTCAACAATAGAAGCAGAATGAGATCCTGACATTTGCAGCAAAATGGATGGAAGTGGAGGTTACCATGTTAAGTAAAAATAAGCCAGACACAGAAAGACGAACACCACGTGTTCTCCCTCATGATGTGGAAGCCAAGAAAAGTTTTGATCTGAACTAAGAATAATGTTGACTAGAGGCTGGGAAGAGTAGAGGTGGAAGATTCAAGGTTGGATAATGGGTGCCAAATAACAATAGGTACAGTTGTAAGTTCTAGTGTTGCACAGCATGGGGGTGACTAGAAAATAGAAGCCTGTAGGCTTCAGACATAAAGCAAAGCTAAGGAAATGGAAATGCTAATTATCTAACTCAATCAACTCCCACTTTATTCATGTGTTAAAATGTTGTATCTCAAAAAAATGTGTAAGTATTACATGTTAACCAAAAATTCAGAAATGAAAAATGAAAGAACATTAGAGTATAAGGGGTCACCAAAAAGTTCATGAAGATGCATATTATGAAAAAAACCATTGTATGGGTTTCCAGGTTTTTTTGAACCAAAAATAGACTTATCCTTTCATTCAGTTTTTCCATGAGCTTTTTTAAGTACCCTCCTATTAGTCCAGTTTTTCATCACATTACAGTTTTGCAGATATCTCAAAATAGTCATTATACTTTATCTCATGGGAAAGTTGTCAGGAGCCAAATGGAATCCCTTATGTCATACTCTAACGAAGTGGAGTCAGGAGGTGGTGGGTCTTCGTACCATGTTTGCCTGACAACAGGAAATATCACAGGAGACTGCCAGAGCTGCAACCTTGTGTTGTGGTGAGCGGGATCCCTGGATTATGTTGTGGGGATCAGGAGACCAGGGTGGCCTCAGAGAGACCCCAGTGAGACTCAATCCAGGTTCTTGGCTTCTTGTGTGTAAGAATATACTCAGAAGACATAGCTAGAGATGAGCAGAAAAGTAGGATTTGTTGAAGGGCAAAGGAACAGTCCACAGTCAGATACGAGAGCAGGCAACCTCATGAAGGAGAATTGCCCCCACCCAGGCTGGGGCCGTCCTCTTATATAAGGACAAGTGGTGGTGCTCTGGCAGGCCTGATGGGATGCTCTAAGGGGGCAGGGTTTGCACTGGGGCTGCCGGACACACAGTGATCTCCAGAGAGCTGTCGTGGCATCTGGTGCATGATGGAGAATGAGGCTGAGCTGCACGATGGGCAGTGGATGTGCCGAGGTCTTCAGTCAAGCTCAGCACAGAAGACGGTGGGATTTGGGTGGCCCACATGGATTGGGTGTTGGCAGTCCATAGCTCCTTGCTATTCTCTAGCTATCTGTCCAGCTGTATCACTTGCACAAAAACCTTGCACCATAACAAAATAAAACAAAACAAAAAAATCACCTCTATCAGGATATTTACCCAGCAGTCTCTGGTTCAGTCCTGGACTGGTGTCACATTTGTTATCGGATCCTTGTAGCCGAGAATAATGGTTTCAAAACATTATGTAGTCTTTGTCACGTTACCCAGGTCATCATTTGCCTTCATGGATATACCAGTGTATGGCCATGCAGGCAGTGCCTGGATTGCAATCTCATTATTCCCAAATTTTTGTTTTGGAGAGCTAGTCTCTCTGCCACTCAGCTTAGGCTAACAATTATGACCAGATCTCCTACTGGAACGTGTTATTTTGTGCTGAAAAAGATGCACTAATATGACTGTATAGCAAATAGCTTTTTTTTTTCCACAGGCAGAGTGGATAGAGAGAGACAGAGAGAAAGGTCTTCCTTTTGCCGTTGGTTCACCCTCCAATGGCTGCCACGGCTGGCGTGCTGCAGCCGGCGCATCGCACTGATCCGAAGCCAGGAGCCAGGTGCCTCCCCTGGTCTCCCATGCAGGTGCAGGGCCCAAACACTTGGGCTATCCTCCACTGCCCTCCCGGGCCACAGCAGAGAGCTGGACTGGACTGGGACAGAATCCGGTGCCCTGGCCGGGACTAAAACCCGGTGTGCTGGGTGGAGGATTAGCCTAGTGAGCCACGGCACCGGCCGCAAATAGTTTTAATAAAATCTTTCTGATAGTATTTTTTTTAAGATTTATTTATTTATTTGAAAGTGGGTTACACAGGGAGAGGAGAGGCCATGAGAGAGAGAGGTCCTCCATCCGCTGGTTCACTCCCCAATTGGCCGCAATGGCCGCAGCTGTGCCGATCCGGAGCCAGGATCCAGGAGCTTCTTCCAGGTCTCCCACGGGGGTACAGGGGCCCAAGGACTTGGGCCATCTTCTGCTTTCCCAGGTCATAGCAGAGAGCTGGCCACGGCAGTGAGATGACAGTGTCTAGTGAAGCTCTCCACATAGCTCAACGTAACCACTGGATGGGACAAAGCCGAATCTATTTCTTTCTGCTTTAAGAAAGGCCGCACCTTGCAAAGCTTTGCAGGGTCTCAGAGCAGCCACCTGCCGTGGCTGGATTGGAAGTGGAGCAGCCAGGACACGAACCAGCGCCCATATGGGTTGCCGGCACTGCAGGTGGTGGCTTTACCTGCTACGCCACAGTGCCGGCCCATCTGATAGTATTCTAATATAATCAGTTTCTTTAATAATCCTAAGGGTTTTCTGCCCTTCAAACACTTAAAAACAATGTTTTGAGAAGGGATTCATAGACCTCATCAGACTTTTCAATGGATCTATGGCACAAACATGGTTAAGCAATGTCTAGAAGTGTGACTTAGAATGAAGGTGTGATGTTTTACTTGTAAGCCAACAAATGTGGAATGTAGAATGATTTGAAGCTTTTCATACACAACCAACTGGAGAGGTGATGAAGGAGGAGGGTATATCGCCTGCAGGGGCAGCTAGTGGACCTGTGCATACAGCAGGGCACTGTGGCTCTGTCCTTCCATTTCCATGAACTCTCTAACACGCTTCTAACCACTGCTACTGATTTTTCACTGTGAACAGATAATTTTCACAAAGGTAAAATCCTGAGTTTCTCATGAAGTTATCAAATAGGCTCATGACAAATATGTTGTTTTAATATTTTTTTCAAAGATGTTATTTAGCTCATTAGTTAAATGAGAAAGTGGAAAAGACGGGAGAACTCAGGCTGTCTTTACCTGTAATTAGAGTGGACATTGAACGTCAAGGCCACGAGGTGCGGTCCATGTTAACATGCTTGGTGCTATTCATCTGTCTTCATTCGCATATTTTATTCCCAGTCAGGCATGACCTTGTTCTCCCGGGAGTCTGCTCCCCAGACAAATTGTTCGTTAGGAGAACTTCCTTAAACAAACATCCCAAGATTGAAATCCACACATTTTTGCCCGTACCAGTCCTGGATTGTGCTGTGATCCTTCCCCGGTCCTAACCAGCCTTGGAAAGACCTGCCTTAAATCAGACCTCCAAATCTCTATCAGCTCTGACCTCACCCTTCCTGCTCTGAGAACCTGCAAAGCTTTGCAAGGTGTGGCCTTTCTTAAAGCAGAAAGCAATGGATTCGGCTTTCTCCCATCCGGTGGTTACGCTGTGCTATTTGGAGAGCTCCACTAGACACTGTCATCTCACTGCCATGGCCAGTGCCCTCAGCTAGGAAGCAATGCTTGTGCGGAGAACCTTGATCTTCCTCTCGGGACTTTGTCACAGTCACTGGGAGGTGGCTTTGTTTCCTTGTTTTACTGTCGTCACCTATGATAATGACTGACTTATTTATTTGTCCTCTGATTTGCTCTCTAGGAAAAAGAGCAAAAGAAAAACTTTTTTTTTTTTTTGAAGATTTTTTTTTTATTTAGTCGAAAGAGTTACACAGAGAGAATAGGAGAGGCAGAGAGAGAGAGACAGAGGTTGGTCTTCCATCTGCTGGTTCACTCTCCAATTGGTCGCAACAGCTGGAGGCACGCCAATCCGGAGCCAGGAGCTTCTTCTGGGTCTGCCACGTGGGTACAGGGGCCCAAGCACTTGGGCCATCTTCTACTGCTTTCCAGGCCATCCAGGGAGCTGGATCAGAAGTAGTGCAGCCGGGACTCAGATGGGTGCCCATATTGGGTGCATGGTGTCTAGGCAGCAGGCAGTGACTAAACCTGCTATGCCACAACACTGGCCCAAGGGGTGGCAGCTTCTGATAGAGCCTACCATTGATTTAAAGGAGAAATCAAACTGCAGAAAGTTCACTGATCAGAAACAATGAAATGAATTTTCAAATGACTGCAGAACTGTTTTTTTTTTTTTTTTTTTTTTTTTTTTTTTTTGCGGGGGGGAGGGAAGGAGGCAGGTTATCTGTCCATCAGACAAATTTATTTGTATGCCTGTAGACAAAAACTGCTTGCATGGCTATTAGCTATCTGCAATTTCTAGAGCTGTAAAATAGCTCAAAGGCAAGGAGAGATAAAGAGCCCCATAGAATCAGAATCATCTGAGCAGAAGGGTGTCCTGGCAATGTACACTTTTCCACCAAAGCACAATTTTTTCCTACACTGCTGGGTGCTGTCTGTTGTGGCTCTAGGGTATTCCCCAGACTGTTTCATTTAATCTTCATCACACCATCAAAAATGAATATTTCACAAAATGAGGAAACTGAGGCTCAGTATGGATTTTTTCCCCCCAAACCCACAAAAACACTCAAAGAGTCTATGCGATGTGTATTTGGTTAATGTGAACCTCATACACTGAGAGGAACATGGTAGGAATCTTTGGATGGCGAGGAGGGAAAGGTATCACTGGGAATCCTGAGTGCTATCCAGTTCTCCAATCTGGGCTCTGTCGTTTTCTGATCTGTGTCTTTCATTCTTTGGGCTATTTCAGAACTCTGTAAATGAACAAAGAAGTCATGTAAGGATGTTTGTCCACAGTTGATGCAAATGAACGTTGGGTGGAGACTTGAATCTGTGGACAAATGCATTTCTCCAGGCTGAGCACTGCTGATGGCCCACGTGTGTGTCTGCTCTTGACTTGTGTGAGTCAGTTCAACATGCTAGGGTTCCTTCATTAGCTGATGAATGAAATAAAGTCTTTGACATGTGTTCATTTTATGTTTGTGTGAGAACCATGATTTTTACCCTTGCAAATAATGTGTTTTAACTGTCCAAGGTGAGTTTAGCTCTTGGGGCACTTGATGTGTTGGGCTGCAGAGAAGATTAGTGGTTCCTCCGAGGAGGAGTCTGGCTGCCCTGGGATTACCAGGTTTTATGACTTGCATACCTGACATTCCTGGCGTTGAGTGTTAAGCCATCCATTGTTTTCTCTCCAGAGCTATCTGATGGCACAGGTTATCTGTTAAACACAGCCCTAGCAATTAGGCCTCCCTCAAGTCTTCCTGACCACACTGCCAATACAAATATTTAACAGCAGCAAGTGACAGAAAATAAATAGAGGCCAATTAATGAGCAATTATTCGGTGTTGCAATGGAAACAGGTAGCTGTGTGCATTCTAATTCCAGTGAAATGGGACATCTCTCTGAAGGTGTTTGATTTTCTAATACTATTCAACCACTTATGCCCTTGGCAGTTTCACAGATACCATCATACCTCTCCTGTTGTACCGTGGTGCTGTGTAGATCGTCACATGCCACCTTTGGACCTTCATAGCCTTGTAACTCCTGCTCCAGTGTCCTGAGACCTGCATCACTAAGT
Organism: Oryctolagus cuniculus; assembly: GCF_051225735.1. Taxonomy (NCBI): domain Eukaryota; kingdom Metazoa; phylum Chordata; class Mammalia; order Lagomorpha; family Leporidae; genus Oryctolagus; species Oryctolagus cuniculus. The sequence goes on from NC_142877.1 coordinate 108,181,200, forward strand.
ACTCTGTGTAGTGTATTAAAGTTGGAATTTTTAGGTTCAAAGCATCAAAAAACAGAGGAAGTCAGAAGATGGAGTATTTGTCAGGGCTTGCTGCAAGTGGCTGAAAACCCATCTCAAGCTAATTCAAACAAAAAATAGAGTTCAGTGAGTCACATAGCAAAGGCATAGCAGCAGGGGTGCAGGTACAGTTCGATCCAGGGGCTCCAGAAGTACCTTGGAGAACTGATATTTCTCCTCTTTGTTCTGGGTTGATGTCATTCTCAGAAGCCCTTCCCTGGGATGGCCTCAGGCCATTCCTGACTTCCATCCTCACTTTCCTCAGACCCATGGCAGAGTGCAGGTCTCATCCATTCTTTGCAGTTATTCAACGAAAGTCTCAGGTTTTGCTTCAGTTGGACCAGTTGCTATCCCTTGCATAACATGCCTGTCTCTGAACCAATGACTATGTCTGGGAAGATGTGATGTTTTGATTGGCCATATTTGGGTCATATGCCCAGTACTGCAGTCAGCAGTTGGACAGTCTCCCCTGAGTTCCACCCACAGCCAAAAGAATGAGAGTGGAAGAGCAGAGAGTACTCTCAGGACAACCAGGGGAGGTGGCTACTAGGAGCTCAGAGCACCGGCTAGACTGCTGGCTGAGCCCTCAGGTCAAAATGCTTGTCAGGGGGTAGTGCTTCTAGAAGGCGCTCTCTGCAGAACAACGATGTGGTTATTTGGTATCTAAAAATGTACATTAACTTGTCAGTAAAACTTAGCAGTTCTATGAAACGGAGCCTAAACTAGATGTTAGGTAAACAGAAATAAAAACTGCAACCCCCGAGCAGGCATTTAATCTAGTGGCTAAGGTGCCAGTGTCCTGTATGGGAGGGCTTGTGTTCAGTTTTTGGCTCGGGCTGCTGGTTCCAGCTTCCTGCCAATGCAGACTCTGGGAGGCAGAAGGTTATGGCTCAAATATTTGGGTCCCCCATGAGAGACCTGGATTGAGATCGCAGCCAGCTCGGCTCTGGCCCTTGCAGGCTTTGGGAAAGGGAACCAGTGGTTCGGATCCCTGCCTGCCTGTCTGTATCTCTCTGTCACCCTTGATTCCAGCTTCTGGATGTTGTAGATCCTGGGAGGCCAGCAGTGATTGGTCCAGTAGCTGGATCCCTGCCAACCACATGGCAGCCCTGGATTGAGTTCTTGGCTCCTGGCTTAAGCTGGCCTAGTCCCAGATGTTGTAGGAATTTGGGGGAATATACCGGTGGATATGAACTCTGTCTCTCTACCTTTCAAATAAATAAATAAAAAATACTTAGAAAACCACATCACTGCTGTCAGGGACAGCATAACACTGTTGCCATTTTACTTGTCAGGGTCCTTGGTCCTTAGACTACCTGCTGAGGGTAGGGTGCTCAGAAAAATCTGTTGATGAGGGTCTGCAGAACTTGAAGATAATTAGAGCTCTTGTGTGTGATTAGTCACATCATCTATTGGCATTTGCCTAAATTTTCAACTTTTTCTCTCACCCAGTACACCTGGACCATTTCTGATTCATTCGTAAGTGATCTGTAGTCTATTAAGAAATCGTCACAATGGGCTGGCGCCGTGGCTCAATAGGCTAATCCTCCGCCTTGTGGCGCCGGCACACCGGGTTCTTGTCCCGGTCGGGGTACTGGATTCTGTCCCGGTTGCCCCTCTTCCAGGCCAGCGCTCTGCTGTGGCCAGGGAATGCAGTGGAGGATGGCCCAAGTGCTTGGGCCTTGCACCCACATGGGAGACCAGGAGGAGGCACCTGGCTCCTGCCTTTGGATCAGTGTGATGCACTGACCGCGGCGGCCATTGGAGGGTGAACCAACAGTAAAAGGAAGACCTGTCTCTCTGTCTCTCTCTCTCACTGTCCACTCTGCCTGTCAAAAAAAAAAAAAAAAAAATCGTCACAATGAATGTTGATGACAGAGCCAGCAGTCATTTTTGGCTTGTCCGTTATGACCCCTACCATCTGTTTTCATCATGGAGATTGAGCTGCATCTTCAAGGAGCCATTGGCTGCTTACTTTGTTAGGTTGCAAACTGATCTCAATGTGTGTGTTATACCATTAAAAATGGATGATCATAAAAATTCCATTAGAAATGATCCTAGGGTTTGAATGCTTTCAGTATTGAGTGAGTGATTGTTTGGGTAATGTAAGAATCAAAATGGGAAACGTGGGGGATGCTAAGATAGGCTGATAGTTGGGGAATTCTCGTAGGGTATTGGAAATAATATTTGAAGGGCAGAGAAGGAGGAGCTAGGAAGAGGGTGTGACGTCAGTGGATACAGGCAGTTGCTCGTGGTGGGAGAGAGAAAAGTGGTTAGCAGAACATAATGATATTAATTAAGAAGGTAGTTGATACTCTGGTTTCTCTTCAGACAGTATAAATCTTTTACCTTTTGCTCAAGATTTCCTTGAAGAGGAACAATTCTGGGTCGTTACCCAGTTTTTTAGGCCTTGCTTCTGCAGGCTTTGAAGATAATAATAAAAAAAGAATGTAGCTGATGCTGTGCTAAATGACTTGCGTGAATCAGGTCAGTTAGTGCTTAAAGCAGTTCTGTGCAGTGTGAATACTGTTGTTCTGGTTTTCCAGGTGAGGAGTGGAACCTGTCCAGCTTCCCCCGCCTTGCCAACACACAAGGTTTAGGTAAATTGCCCAAAGTCTCAAGGCTAAGAGAAGCCAGCCCAGGATTTCCATGTAAGATATCTGATTCCAGAGGTTGTGCCCTCAACTGCTACTTTAGATAAAGGGATTTCTAACAAAATGCCAGGGAGCTAAGGGGACAGAGGAATGAAACAAGGGGGCTGGAAAAGCCACTGGGGAGCAGGCAGTGAGGACCTTGTAGGCCAAGATGAGAGTTAGGCTAGGGAAGGCCCTTGAAGGGTTTTGCAAGACCATGGTGTGACTTGGTGTGTGTTTTAACATCATTCTAGCTGCTGGACTAGGAATAGAGGGTAAAGTACAATACTCAAATGAGGGAGCCTGGTGAGCAGCTGGCTGCCATAGGCAAGGTGCGAGCTGATGGCTCACTGGAATACGGTGGTGCCAGTCAAGATGCACACATGGGAATAGACTTGAGATGCCTGGGGTATGAGTTACCTGGATTCGCTGATCGATTATGGATAGAGGGTAGCATCACCGGTGACACCTGGGGAGTTGAGTAGATGCTGACTTCATCCGCAAGTGGAGGACACAGTAAAGGACTAGGATGGGACGTAGGCTTAGGCAGATAAGATGTTGGATTAAATTGGGATAGGTTGAGTCTAAAGTTTGCAGTAGTAGATACTTGTCTGGAACTCAGAGATGGGCCAGAGAGTTAGAGACACATTTGGGTGCTGTATTAGGTTCTTAGGGTTACTGTGACAGATTACCATGAATTGAGCAAAAGAAACTTACTCTCTCACAGTTCTGGAGGCCAGAGATCCAAAATCAAGATACCAGCGAGGTTGGTTCCCTCTGGTGGTGCTGAGGGAGAATCCATCCCACACCTCTCTTCCAGCTTCTGTTGGCTGCCAACACTACTTGGCATTCCTTGGATGAGAGCTACCCAACTCCGCTCTGCTGCTTCCATCTTGCATGGCCTTGCCTTCCGTGTAGCACTGTATGTTCTCTTTTTTCTCTCTGTCAGAGTGACACTCACCGATGGATTTAGGGCCTCATTTATATCAGGATAATTTAATCTTGAGGCCCACAAGTACCTATTTCCAAATAGGGTCACATTTACAGGCATTGGTTAGGATTTGGATCTATGTGTTTGGTGACCGCTGTGCAGTCCGTAACAGGTGCTACCCATTTTTGAGATGTCCTCCAAACCCTGGAGCATACATGCTGTTGCCTCGGGAGAAGATACAGAGGGATGAGAAGAGAGGGCCCAGAGCACAGACTTGGGCTCCGTCCTGTGAAGCTGGGTAATGGTAAGAGCGTCTACATAGGCGAACGAGAAGAAAAGCACAGGGTGGTAGAAGGAGCACCAGGAGGTGGACGTCATTAGAAGTGTGCATTTCAGGGTGTGTGTGTGTGGGGAGCCATCCTTAGGAGTGATCACCCGAGAAGTTCTCACCTAAAGGAAGATGGAGTACTAATGTGAGGCTAATGCTATAAGGTTATTTTAATTTTTCTTGATTAAACTCTTTTTTTTAAAATATTTTATTTAATGAACATAAATTTTCAAAGTACAGCTTATGGATTACAATAGCTCCCCCCCCCCATAACTTCCCTCCCACCCACAACACTCCCCTCTCCCACTCCCTCTCCCCTCCCATTCACATCTTGATTAAACTCTTAAGTAGAATGTTAGCTTTACAGAAAGTTCAGTCAAATAAATGCATTCAAGGGTACTTCAAAAATTTCATGGAAAAATGGAATGAAAGAATGCTTGCTTTGGTGTAAAAAGTTTGAAACCCATGCATTTTTTTTCATAATACTTATTTTCCATGAAATTTTTGAAGAACCTCTGTATGCATGGGTTTCAAATTTTCCCACCCAAATACACTTATCTTTTAATTCCATTTTCCCATGAACTTTTGCAAGTACCTTTGTATATAGTTAACAGAGATGTTTTCCTTTTTGATGAACCCAAAAACTAGTCACAGAGCTAAGATTCAGTATTTGTGTAGCGAAGTCAATTTGTCCTTCTCTTCTGGATCAAACCAAAATATAGTCCTGAATTTTGACTTCATAGCTATATTTTAGAAACAACCTCCTCATTTTGGCAACTTTGTAGCAGAACGCTATTACTAGGAAGAAAATAAATATATACATTGTGGACTTGGGAAAAAGACTTACTATGTTCTTTTTGAGATAGCACATGGGGCAAAAATGCTCCCATGAAAACTACCCCACTGGGTTTCCGAAATGAAATGCCTGGCTGCCTGGTGGGTCAGAAACTGGTTCTAATCGCTTCTCGGCCTGTTGGCTAGGATCAGGTGTAGAAACTGGTTCTAGCTTTGTGGAAGGACCCTTCCCTTTACAGGTGTATATATAAGGATACTTGAAAAAGTTAGTGGGAAGTGGAATGAAAATATAGTCTATTTTGGTGCAAAAATTAAAAAAAATCGATGCACATTTAAATTGCTTCTGCTTTTTTTTTGCTGAAGTGTTTTCCCAGATGTGGGGGACTGGGTGGAGGTGGAGTGAGTAGGTGCTAGTGGGGGCAGAGATGGGGACTGGAGTATCTATGGTGTAAGCAGGGGACGAGACCCGTCTGCCAGTGTCTGCGAAGGGAGTGACAAGGGAGAAGGCTGGGAGGGTTCCATGGAAATCTGGAGGGCCCGAATACCACGTTCAGGACCTCCCAGTGGAAACAGTGAAATGCGTCCCAGAACAAAAACCTCCTTTGTCTCCTTCTGTGGCTGTGACTCATCCTTGGTTTTCAGAGTAAGCACCACTCTCCTGGCTGTCGTTATGTGTGTTCCCTCTGGGTTAATTTGGGAGTTTCTCTGGATCAAGGTCAGGGTTTCATAAATCAACCTGGAATTCCTTGGCTAGGAACACGGAAGAGTAGCTCAAGTCAACAGCGGTGAGATGGGGGGTCTCCTGCCGCTGTGGGGTCTCCCCGAGCACCTGTGGACTTCAGATCACACACGGTGTGGCCCGGATTAAAAGGGCCACAGTGGCAGAGCCCCCCGGAAGCTGACCACGGGGGAGCAGGGGCTCTCACTCATCTTCTGTGTACTTCAGTTCCTCCTCCTTCCAGCTCAGAGAGGCCCTGGGGAGATGCATTCCTTCTGTTTTTATTAAGTTCCTCTGGTTTGGGAGTGAAAGAGTGGGAGCGAGGGTGGGGTTGCAGATGCGCTGTGCCGGAGGCTGGGGTTGGGAACATCTTCCCAGTGGGTGATGTCTGCCTGAGGTGGAGGCATGGTTTCAATCCTGCTCTGGCAGAGCGGCCCGGCCCGTGTTGGGAGCACAGAGTTCTCTTTCAAGTCTCACTCGGATTCAGGAGTGTGTAGACGACTTTGTACCTTGGGTCTCAGCCAGCTGTCTTGCAGAAGCAACTTCCCTTGGCTTCGTGCTTCCCATATCAACCTCCCTGCCCCCACCCAGAGTTAGAGGATTTTTTTTTTTTAAACAAATATTGCTCCTACGTAAACTCAAGAAGGACCTACGCAACAGTGCGTTTTTGGGACTAGTGTTGCCTTTTTGTACTTTTTCTGACTTTGTTCCCTTTGAGCATATAAGAATGGCACTCACTCTCTGGATCCTCACTGGGAGAGGGTCACCCCACACGTGGATGGCACACCTGCAGGGATGGCTTGCTAGGTTCTCCCTCCCAACTCTCTTTCACCTGTTGACCTAGGCAAGTTTTTTTTTTCTTTCACTACCACATTTTCTGATAACTCATGAAAAGAAAAAAAAAAAGTGTCTGTCGGTCATCTTTTATTTTCCAAGTTGCCTTTTTTTTTTTTTCCTAAAAATGTAACCGGTTCCCTTAGGATCAGATCTGCCTGCCTGGAAATGATCCAAGTCACTGTCCTCCACCTTTGTTCTGCTCCCTCTTACACGAGGACAGTTCACAGGGCTCTAGCCCGGCTGGCGAGTCAAGGAAGGAGCAGGTGGCAGCAGATCCACCCCCACGTCAGCCAGTTCTCCTTCTGTGTACACTGCGGTCTGATCATGGACCCCAGCAGCTTACAGCAGAGTTGGTAACTTTTTTTCTGTGAAGGAACAGATAGTAAATATTTTAGGCTCTGCAGGCTATGTGACCCTCCGCTGCAAGTCTGCCACTGTAGCATGCAAGAAGCCATTGGCAACTGGCAAATGAAGGGATGTGCCTATGTTCCAGTACAAGGTTGTTTACCAACATAGGCCGAGGGTCAGACTTGGCACAAGGTCTGTAGTATGCCAACTCCTGGCTTACAGTCCCTTAGTCTTGTGCCTGTGCTCTAAGATTGACACCCAAACTGCTAAGCAGTGGGTGAGGCCAGCATGCATTTGTCCTTGCTATAACTAGGGCACAGTTTCCCTCCCCCCAGCTGCTGTAGCCCAGCCATACCACATTGACTTGGCCTCTGTTCCTCCCCCTTGCTTTGCTCCCTCCAACCTCTGGGAATCCACGCCAGTTGTTCCTTCTGTCTTAGACTGTTTTCCAGTACCCTCTCTTGCACATTTTCATAGCCAACCACTGTGGTTTGAATATGGTTTGTCCCTGTGAAACTCACCTTGGAGTTTAATCCCCATGGTGAAGTCATAACAGGCAAAACTTAATCCAAAAATGATGCTTAGAGGTGAGGTTTGGGAGGTTATTTGAGTTAGATAAGGCCATCAGGGTGGAGCTCCCACGAGTGGATCCTGGTGGCTTTATGAGAAGAGAGACCAGAGGACTCCTCCTCACACACTCAGTCCATGACTCCTGCCGTGGGATGCCTTGCGCTGCCTCAGGACTCTGCCATCATCAGATGCAGCCCCTGGACCTTGGATCAGAGCTGTGAGATGCAATAAACGTCTTTGCTTCATGGCTTACTCATTGTGTTGTTAGCAGCAGAAGACAGACTAAGACACGAACTCCACTTGGCGATCTCGATTTAATCTTCAAGGATGTCCCCTTGATCTCTGTGTGGGTTAAGACTCTTGATAGGGAGTCTTGATCAAACAGAGTTAAATTTGATCAAACAGATGCTAAAAACCAAGAGCATATTTTTGCTAAAACAAAGTCTGGGTAGGACCAAGATGATTTGAATTTAGGGGTGACCAGAATCAGACGCAGTGGATTACACAGCTGATGTACTTAGCAGTAGCTTCTGAGGAAGGTAGACATTCAGATGTCCCGTACATTTGGTGATCTCAACTGATCAGAACACAGCTGAGAAACTGGAAACCAAGGCCTCTGAGCATAAAAAAAGGGTGGTAATAAACATTTTGTGTTTAAATAAAGTGAGTTTAATTGTATTCATAGCACAGTTCTTGAGATTCCGAATCAGAGCCTGTTTGCTTTTAGTATAGTCACAATCATACCTAGTTTCTTATATCAAGTTTCCAGTCTTTAGCAGATTAGAAATTGAGTATTTTTTGCTGTTTTCTCAGGGTGAAAAGAAACAGCCAGAATCAGACCCAGTGATACCAACTAGGAGTGACAGAGAATGGATAAGGGAGATAGAGAAGGAAGCTTTGAGGAGACAGAGGAAGCTGGGGCCATTCAGTGATCAGCACTTAAATTCTTCAGTAGCTAGTGTGGGCATAATGCTTTCTTACAATCTCCAGTAGCAGAAACGTACATAATGCCTCTTATGTACCAAGTTCTGTCCTCAACACTTCCCATGAATTATTTAATTGTGCAATAACTCAGCACAGTGAATGCTACTGTCAACACCATTTTATAGATTGTCTTAGTTATCTGATACCACATAGCTGAAGCTCAGTGTCCTAAAACAACAAATACTTATTTCCTCCCGGGTTTTGTGGGTCAAGCATCCAGGTGAGACGTAATTGGTCCTTGGTTGTAGGGTCACTAGTAAGTCAACAGTCTGGTCATCAGCCAGGGCTGCACTCATCTCAAGGTGACACTGAGAGAGGACTCATTTCCAGGTTAGGTTGCTTGGCTGGTGGCAGGAGCCCATGCCTTGTGGCTGGTAGACTCGGGACCTCAGCTCCCTGCTGGCTGTTGGCTGGAGTTCCTTGCTGCATGCTCATCTCTGCTGGCCAGCTAACAGCATGGCAGCTTGCTTCGTCACAGCTGGCAAGTGCGAAGAGTCAGACAAGGAGCAAGATGGAAGTCACGGTATTTCTTTTTTTTTTTTATTATTTTTATTTTTTGACAGGCAGAGTGGACAGTGAGAGAGAGAGACAGAGAGAAAGGTCTTCCTTTGCCGTTGGTTCACCCTCCAATGGCCATCGCGGCCAGCGCGTTCCGGCCGGCGCACTGTGCTGATCTGAAGGCAGGAGCCAGGTGCTTCTCCTGGTCTCCCATGGGGTGCAGGGCCCAAGCACCTGGGCCATCCTCCACTGCACTCCCGGGCCACAGCAGAGAGCTGGCCTGGAAGAGGGGCAACTGGGACAGAATCCGGCGCCCCGACCGGGACTAGAACCCGGTGTGCTGGCGCCACAAGGCGGAGGATTAGCCTAGTGAGCCACGGCGCTGGCCAGTCACGGTATTTCTTTTTAAAAATTATTTATTTGTTTTTATTTGAGAAGAAGCCGGAGAGTGCGAGAGAGATCCCACTTCCCAGATCCCCAGATGTGTGCAATGGCTAGAGCTGAGTAAGGCTGAAGCCAGAGGAGCTCCATTCAGGTCTCCCGAGTGGGTGACAGGCGCTCAGTCATTTGAGACGTCATCCCCGGCCTCCCAGGGTGCACAGCAGTAGAAAACTGGAATTGGGGATGGAGCTTGGCTCAAACCCAGGCATACTGATAGGGGATGGTGCGTCCCCACTGGCATGTGAACTGCTGGGCCAAATGCGCACCCTAGGTACAGCCTTTCAAATTGCAGTCTTAGAAACAATGTCTCCTATGGCTTGAATGATGGTTTCCCTTACAAAATTCTTATTGAAATTTAATCCCCAATGCAATAGTGTTAAGACATGTGGTCTTTGGGGCCAGTGTTGTGGCCTGGTGGGTTAAAGCTGCTGCCTGCAATGCCAGTATCCATGTGGGCACCAGTTTGTGTCCCAGATGCTCCACTTCTGATCCAGCTCCCTGCTAATGCACCTGGGAAAGCAGCAGAGGATGGCTCAAGTATTTATCCATGGGGGAGACTCAGAGGCCTCTTGGCTTCTGCCTGGCCCAGCCCAAACCCTAGCCATTGGAGCCATTTGAGGAGTGAACCAATGGATGATTCTCTCTCTCTCTCTCTCTCTATCTCCCTCTCTCTGATCCTGTCTTTAAAATAAATACATAAGGGCTGGTGCCAGTGGCCAGTGGCATAGTGGATGAAGCCGCTGTCTGCAGCCTCGAGATCCCATACGGAGGTTGGTTCAAATCCTGGCTGCTCTACTTTCAATCCAGCTCCCTGCTAAGGTACCTGGGAAAGCAGCAGAAGATGGCCATAGTCCTTGGGCCCCTGCATCCATGTGGGAGACCTGGATAAAGCTCCTGGCTTCGGCCTGGCCCAGCCCTGGCTATGGTGGCCATTTGGGGAATGAATTGGCAAATGGAAGAATTATTTCTCTCTCTGCCTCTGTCTCTTCTTGGTACCTCTGAATTTTGGATAAATACATTTTTTTAAAAAAATAGAAATAAACGGATCTTAAACTTGTTAAAGAGGTGTTGTCTTTGGGAGGTGACTAAGTCGTGGGGGAGCCCTCGTGGATGGGATTGGTGTCCTTATAAAAGGGCTGATGCGTGAAGGAAGTCCCCTGTCGTCCTCCTGTCCCTGCCACCGAGTGAGGACTTAACCGTCTTTTCCTCTGGAGGCCGCAGCAGCAAGACGCCATCTTGGAGGCAGAAAGAGCAGCCGTCACAGCCACCAAACCTGCCCATACCCTGATCTAGGGCTCTCCAGCCTTTGGGACTGCGAGAAATATTTATAAATTACCCAGTATGCGCTATTTCACTGTTGAGCACAAATTGATCAGTAATACAGCATTGTATGGCTGTTTTCTGTTCACTAGCAGTGAGTCATGAGGTCCAGGCCACACTCAAGAGGAGGTGATGCACCGGGGTACGAGTAGCCGGAGGTAGGAGCCATTGGGGACCACGGCAGGAGCTGGCCTAGCACATAGCGGAAGAGACCGAGCCACTGAAAGGTCACGGACTTGGCCCAAGGTCCCAGTTAATAAATTGAGGAACCTGGAAATTAAATGCAAGACCTGTGCTTTTTAATTGTTTATTATTCAAGAAAGAGGGAGACTGATAGACACATACACACAGAGAGCATTCTTGTCCACTGGTTTACTCCCTGAATGCCTTCATCAGCCAGGGCTGGGCCAGGCTAAAGCCAGGAGCTGGGAACTCAATCCAGGTCTCCCCCATGAGTGGCAGGGACACATGCACTTAAGCCATTACCTGCTGGTTCCTCGGGTATGCACTTGCAGGAGGCGGGGATTGACAGCCAGAGCCAGGAATCGAACCCAGGCACTTCAGCATGGGGTATGAGCATCCCAAGTGGTATCCTAACTACTCCACCAATGCCTGTCTCCCAGGCCCTGTGCTTTCAGTCACTAAGTACACCAGGGAACCAGACGAAGTCCCCAGTGATTCGAGTTTGCAGCTCAGATTGTGCATCACAGACTGGCACTTCTCAAACTTGCAGGTGCACCCACGTGTCTGTGTTAAAATGCTGGGTCTGATTCGGTGGGTCTGCAGGGGGCCTGAGATGATGCGTTTCTGATAAGTTCTGTCTGCTGCTGCTGTTGTCCATGGACCACACTTTGGGTAGCAGGGGGCCTGAAGGCACAGCGCAGGACTGGGAGTTGGACAGCTGTTCTTCTACTTGGCGTTCTTCCCTCAGTTGGAGGGAGAAGGGACGAATTACTCTAACTTTCTGACTTTTAAAAATCTTTCATTCATTCATTCATTCATTCATTTACATTCAATACTCAAGAGCTTATCATCCAGTAGCAGCCAATACGAGTTCTTAAACCACTGGTTTACTTTTAGTAGAATTGCATTTGTGATTTTTGCCTTTCCAGTTGCTTTACCTGTTGCTTCCTGGGGAAGTCCTCCCTCTTCTTCCCTAAGCTACCCTGCCACGAGCTCCTGTGGTGTCTCTCGTTTCTGTGAAGGCATTTATATTGACTGTAATTGGTCGAAGCAAATGTTGCTGGCTTTGGTGGATTTGTGTGAATTTTAAAACGGCATCTCTCTTTTGAGACGCTATACTTGTATCTGCAGGAAAACTGTTACACTGAATGTCTGTCTGTGATCTAGCTGAAGCTGACGATGGCCTTTCACAGCTTGCCTTGCCTGTGTTGCACAAGGGATGTCAGCCCTGGGGCTGGGGCTGCTTCTGGTCCATCTTTAATATCCCCAGGGCCCAGCACAATGTCTAATTGGTGGCAAGCATGTGAAAAATATTTGTTGAATGAATGCGCATTGTAGAAAATATTGAAAAGCTAAAAATACAAAAATCACATGCTGTCCTACTACCCAGAGATAACCTTTGCCACTGTTTTGACATATTTTTTAGACCTTATTTTTCCAACCATAAACAGCTGGGTCATCCGTATCTACATTTGCACCTATCCGTGTAACTTTCCTCTCTTTCTTTTGAAAGCTGACAATTGACGTTTATGGACACAGTGCTAAGTGCCTTGAAAAGTCCATTAAAACAGGCCATTTCTTGCCATCGTAAGCTCTGGGGAGCTTAGAGTCTAGAGACAGAGTGGACGTTATGGCTAACAAGGCACGGCTGTCATGTGGCTTGATACTTTGGGATTTTTCTTGTCATCTTTAATATGAAATGGGGACAGCAGCTGTTTCCAGCCCTGCCACAGGTTAGGAAAGGCCCCTGGGGACTTGGCCAGGCAGGCTGCCTGTGTGGAGATCCTGGGACAGCCATCCACTTCTCTAGTCCACAAGAGCAATTCTGTTCTGAAAATCCTTCATAATAGGGCAAGTCCTTCTAAGTTGAAACACACAGGTACTTTCAATGAGAAATCACTGCCCCTCAGGGCTTCAAATTGACCCTAATTCAGCTAAAAAACAAACAAGAAAATTCCACCCTAAAACCAAAGACAAACAAACAAAAAGCAACCACTAACTCTCATTAAGATGAACAAAATTACTTCAGTTGTTCAGGTAATTTAGTCTCACCAAACACTGCCTCTCACCAATTGCTCTGTCTGTCTGCTTGCTCTCCTCCATCTGTTACACAGAGCACAGGATGCTTCTCTGGAGTTAAGATCGTGACACTACATTTTTAACAATTCAATCTTTACTGCAAACAAATAGAAACCCAAACAGCAGCAATGGCAAAAGAAATCAATTAAAGCTAAGAGTTTTGTTATACTCTCTGAAGACGTGAATACAACCAGGAGTAAGATATAAGACCATGACTTTGAAAAATTGTTTACTTATTTTAATTTTTAAGTCAGGAAGAAGCAGATCTTTCTTTTTATTTTTTATTTATTTATAACTTTTATTTAATGAATATAAATTTCCAAAGTACAGCTTATGGATTACAATGGCTTTTTCCCCCCCATAACTTCCCTCCCACCCACAACCCTCCCCTCTCCCGCTCCCTCTCCCCTTCCATTCGCATCAAGATTCATTTTCAATTATCTTTATGTACAGAAGATCAGTTTAGCGTATATTAAGTAAAGTTTTCATCAGTTTGCACCCACACAGAAACACAAAGTGTAAAATACTGTTTGAGTACTAGTTATAGCATTAAATCACAATGTACAGCACATTTAGGACAGAGATCCTACATGAGGAGTAAGTGCACAGTGACTCCTGTTGTTGACTTAACAAATCGACACTCTTGTTTATGGTGTCAGTAATCACCCTAGGCTCTTGTCATAAGTTGCCAAGGCTATGGAGGCCTTTTTGAGTTCGCCGACTCTGATCATATTTAGACAAGGTCATAGTCAAAGTGGAAGTTCTCTCCTCCCTTCAGAGAAAGGTTCCTCCCCTTTGAGGACCTGTTCTTTCCACTGGGATCTCACTCGTAGAGATCTTTCATTTAGGTTTTTTTTTTTTTTTTTTTTTTTTTTTTTTTTTTTTTTTTTTTTTTTCCAGAGTGTCTTGGCTTTCCATGCCTGAAATACTCTCATGGGCTCTTCAGCTGGATCTGAGTGCCTTAAGGGCTGATTCTGAGGCCGGAGTTCTATTTAGGACATCTGCCATTCTATGAGTCTGTTGTGTATCTTGCTTCCCATGATGGATTGTTCTCTCCCTTTTTTATTCTATCAGTTAGTATTAACAGACACTATTCTTGTTTGTGTGATCCCTTTGACTCTTAGTCCTGTCATTATGATCAATTGTGAACAGAAATTGATCACTTGGACTAGTGAGATGGCATTGGTACATGCCACCTTGATGGGATTGAATTGGAATCCCATGGCACATTTCTAACTCTACCATTAGGGGTAAGTCCGATTGAGCATGTCCCAAATTGTACATCTCCTCCCTCTCTTATTCCCACTCTTATATTTAACAGGGATCACTTTTCAGTTAAATTTCAATACCTAGGAATAAATGTGTGTTAATTACAGAATTCAACCAATAGTATTAACTAGAACAAAAAAAATTACTAAAAGGGATAAAGTATTAAATTGTACATCAACAGTCAGGGCAAGGGCCGATCAAGTCACCGTTTCTCATAGTGTCCATTTCACTTCAACAGGTTTCCTTTTTGGTGCTTGGTTAGTTGTTACCGATCAGGGAGAACATATGATATTTGTCCCTCTGGGACTGGCTTATTTCACTCAGCATGATGTGTTCCAGATTCCTCCCTTTTGTTGCAAATGACAGGATTTCATTTTTTTTTACTGCTGTATAGTATTCTATGGAGTACATGTCCCATAATTTCTTTATCCAGTCTACTGTTGATGGGCATTTAGGTTGCTTCCAGGTCTTAGCTATTATGAATTGAGCTGCAATAAACATTGAGGTGCAGACAACTCTTTTATTTGCCAATTTAATTTCCTTTGGGTAAAATCCAAGGAGTGGGATGGCTGGGTTGTATGGTAGGGTTATATTCAGGTTTCTGAGGAATCTCCAGATCTTCCATCCTTTGGTTCACCCCCTAAATGCCCACAACAGCCAGGGTTGGGCCAGGTGGAAGCCAGGAGCCACAGCTCCATCTGGACCTCTCGTGTGGGTGGCGGGGATCACTTGAGCTGTGACCTGTTGCCTACCAGGATTTAGGCCTGGCCGTCCTATTCCTTCACTGTTGCAATATCTTTTGGGATGGAGCAGCACTACACCACGTGGGAACGGATTACATAAATGGGTCAAGAGGTGAAAGCATTGGAAGCCATCTGGGGGCCTGCCTACATCCAAATACTCTTCAGACACACCGGGCATTTCCTATCCCAGCACCACTGCAGTTGCAAGTCTTGGTCCTCTCTCCACCATTCCCCTCCACAACTCGGCTCACCGTCTCCTTCACAGAGAACCCTTCGCACACAACCACATCTACAGGAGATGCTAGGCTGCTCTATTACGTAGCTGCTAGCACCTACCGTCATCTGGGATTGTTACTTAGTTCTTTGTTAGGTCTCTCCTTGCCCACTAGGGTAATAATTCTAAGAGCACCAGGGTCCTCAAGTAACACTCTTACTCCGTCCTTGGCTGATCAAATGCTCTCTCTTTTAGCTCGAAGGGTTTGGGGCGAGGGTGGGTAGAATCAAGAGAAGCAAATGAGGAAATTCTGGCTGGAGGCAGATTGGGGGCTGGGCTGAGGGAGAGGATGGCGGCGCGTGGCCCCCTGGGCACTCAGCACTGGGCGTCACTGGGCAGCGGCCCCTGAGCACAGACTCTCCTGTGCAACGCTAAGGCTTCACTCTGAGGATTCCCAAAGGGCTTCTGAAGGGGGTAAACGACTTCCTAATTCTAGCTCTTACTGGAAAGTGGAGGAAGGAGCCTGTCTGCATCCCGCCCAGGGCAGAGAGCGGTGGGCAGGCTGGGGATTTGAACGCGGAGAGACCCAGGTAGTCGGTCCTTTTCTACCCTTACTCTAAGCTACTGCCATCTGGCAAAACACCTAGAGCCACACAGAACAATGTGAGGAAGCTTGCACAGAATGCTATCTCGGAGCTTTTCCAAATGATTGGTAAACTTCAGGGAGCTGGTCCAGCTTCCTCTCTGGCTTGGATGCGCATTTGGCGTCGGGAAGAAGAGGGCCGGAGTCACCCCACAGCCCCACGTGGGAAGGAGCCCCCAAAGCTCCAGCACTGTGCCAGAGGCAGGGCGCCAGCCAGGTCCGGGGCTGCTCGGTGGCCCACTCGAGTGCAAGGTGTTGCCAGGATGTTTTTGTTCAGCCCGAAATCACGTGGCTTCCTTAAAGGCCTTTTCTGGGCCCCTAGAGAAAGCCTTGTTTCTGTGCGTGGTGTGAAAGTATCATTTTCATAAGGTTAAAACAACACGGCTCTAAAAACAAAACAAGAAGAGACTCATGCCAGTACAGAAGGAACACGTGAAAGACCTTACTCAAGTTATTCGTGCATTCCCGGTAACACCTTGCAAAAGCAGTCCACGGAGCGTTTGAGAGGCTGGGGGTACACAGACACAGACATGTATGCATAGATAGAAATAATTTATACGTAAATCTACTAAATTAGGTTAAAGTCCAGTAGAGCCATATATTGCAATCTGTGGGGAATTTGATCATCTAAATGGAAATTGTTTGCATCTCTACTGGAAAAATTCTATGAGTCACCCTCTACCTCCGTAGAGCTGTAAAATAACCCAGGAAATAGAAAGTCAAGTCCAGGAGCGCTGTGATGGAAAAACAGGCAGTAATCCCTTTCCCCTGTTTCCAGGCTTCAGATAATTTTTCCCCAAATATAGATTCTTTTGAATCCCTTCTTACGAAGATGTGATGGCAGCTGCAAAGGCCTCATAACCCAGATGGATCCTGACCGCCTGTGATAAGATCCCATGCCTTTCTGTGAATATTTTCCAGTCTGCACTATCGACGGTAATCAGAGCTAATATTTATTAAGCACCTGATCCATGCCAGACACCCTGCAAAGTGCTTTATGCAGACAACCTTATTTAATCCTCAAGATGAATCAATTACTCTTATCTCTGTTTGGCAGATGAGAAAACAAAGGCTTAGAGGAATTCAGTAATCTGCCCAGGGTCACACAGCCAGCCAGGAAGTGGTGGATCCCGGATTGGAAGGTGTGCACATTGACTCTTGAACTGCAAGTAGTTAGGCTAGGCACCGTCTGTCCCAGAGAGATTAATTATCCATGGTCCCTGCTCAAAACGTTTTTGGAAAGCTCAGCGTCCTTCCAAAGCCAAGTTTCATATTTTACCTGCAGAGCTGGACGACTACTGTGTCTTCACACAAGCACTCTGTGAGGATGCACGGGATCATGTGAACGCATTTTATAGACTCTGAGTCAGTGGGCGGGCCTGGGCTGTCACCAAGAAGCTCCAGGGGCCCATTATTGGGGTCATCCTTTGGACCCTTGGTAGCCTAGACATTTCCGTGGGGAGGAAGGGATTTGGGTTTTTATGAGTCAGTTGACAATGATGACCTGTTGCTGGCTACCAGCAGGGCCAGGGTGGTGCAACATTTAAGGTGGCACCAAAAATCTGACTAATTAAGAGAAATAATTTAATGCAGTGTTTTTTTAAGCATCAAAATTAATGGCAAAAAAATCCATAATGAACACATTGTCAAAAAGGTCAGTGTTGGTAATTTTGTTAAAAAAAGATTTATTTATTTGAAAGGTAAAACGAGAGAGAGGGAAAAGGGGAGAGAGGGAGAGGGAGAGGGAGGTCTTCCACCCACTGGTTCGCTCCCTAAATGGCTGCAAGGGCCTGAGCTGGGCTGATCTGAAGCCAGGAGTTGCTTCTGGGTCTCCCACATGGTACAGAAGCCCAAGGACTTGGGCCATCTTCTGTTGTTTTCCTGGGCCATGGCAGAGAGCTGGATTGGAGGAGGAGCAGCTGGGACATGAACCCGGTGCCCATATGGGATGCCAGCGCCACAGGTGGAGGCTTAGCCTACTACATGATAGCGCTGGCCCCAGTGTTGCCAATTTTTCCATTTGCCTTTAGCCCCATTATGACTCAGCATGGCACACACACTTCCCATTCCCTGAAGGAATTCACCAGAACATGATATTGTGGGGTGCGTGCCCAGTCTCGTTCAGGGACACCTGCTGCTCCTAGATACAGATCTGGACCACGTAGAACAATTTAAAAAAATTTCAAATATTCTATTCTTTTTAAAAAAAGTGAATACATATAAGCAAATGAGAATATCATCATGCACTGAGTGTTCATGAAGGAACATACCCAAGTAACTTGTACCCAGAGGAAGAGAAAGAACGTAACACCACACGGAACACTCACGCCTGCTTGTGTTGCAGTCACAACCAAAGAACAACTGGCCTTATGAGGACTCACTCATCCAGGGAGAACTTCTGCCCGGTGGGGATCTGTGCTGATCTGACCCAGGAGAGCGGGCCAGTTTCATGCTAAGCTTTGTGCATGACATGTTTTCATCATTAGCCCATGTGCAAGGCCCCCCTTTTTATGAAGATATTATCTTGTTTATTTTAAATAAGATCATAAGCATACGAAATAGAATGCATGCTAAGTAGATGGTCGACATTTGCTTACTCTTCCTCCGTGATTCTCCACTGCCTGCCTCCTCCAGGTGCTCTCGATGGACTTAAGGACTTTGTAGCTCCAGGGTGGGGGCCAGGCTCTGTTCCGCTCGCTGAATTTCTGACTTCAGACAATGAGATCCCTTGTTGTCTTAGTGCATTCTGTGCCTTCTTCTGTGCCTTGTCCTTGGGTAAAGGAAGCAACTGGGCCAACCGAGACGGGCAGACCTAAAGAAGGCTGGGTCAGATCTGCTTGGATCAAGACTGGCTGCTGGTTATGGGAGAGTGGGATTCCGGCTCGGCTCTCCCAGCTTATGGAGTAGGATTTGCAAAGGGAGCTTGGTGGGGATGGTGGTTAGGACACAGAGGGAATGTTTTTGGGCTTTAGGAGCTGGGAATAGAATCCATGTGGCCAGAACCGGAGGGTTCAAATTTTTCTTTTTTAAGCTGCAAAATCCAAGGGCAGAAGTGACCAGACGCGTGTGTCACTGAGAAGTTAGCAAGCACAGGCTGGGAGCAGCCCTGGCTCGGTCTTTAAAGTGCAGGAGGCCTAGTTGCGTCCCTTCTTGGCCTAAAGCCACTTGCGCAGACGCATATTCAGACAGACAGAGGTTCTGCTACCTCCTCTGTTAACTCTGTGGCCTTGGACAAGTGACGTAGTTTTTCTGTCCTTGGTCTCCTCACCTGTAAAGTGGAACTCAGCGTTAACACTGGCCTCACAGTGACGTGGCAAGGATGGAAAAGTCCTCAGACACTGGCAGGTTAACAGTGAAAAGGCAGCATTAGACTCCAGTTACGCATGGTGGTATCAGCAGAGTGCGGCATGAGCTCCACAAGCCATCTAAAAATCCCAGAATGTTCCCTGTTTGACTTCTCACGTTTGATCTGAGACCTCCGTCCGCCTAAACCTGCCTTTGGGGCCTCAGATCACGGGGAGCCTGGGCCATTTCCTTATGTTGAGGCAGCTGATGTATTAAGGAGGAGACGGCCAAGCCTCAGTGGAATTACATGTCTGTGGAAGTTCACCTTGGGTAGCAGTGGCTCTGTGTGCCAGTGTAGACTCAGTGGGTAGCAATGTAAAAAACTCAAACAGACCTGTTATGACAGTGAGATATGGGCCAGTTGACCCTTACGCTTGCCCTGGGAGAGGCCCCTCGTGCTTCCCCTTGACTTTGACTTGGTGAGACGGTAGTTCTCAGCTGTTTCCACCTCCTGCTTCGGCAGCAGGCCGCCCCTCTGCCTTGGCGTTCCTCCGCTCTTCCCCCTCCCTCCGCCCGTCAGGTCTTCCTGTCCTGCCTTCCTCCGCAGCTCCACAAACCCTCATCTTCGAAACCATCATGACTCCGACGCTGGAATCGTATTTCTTGAGTGCCTTCTTTCGGCCAGGCATTTTGCCAAGAATTCTGCATCCATGACTGCGTGTCACCTTTCCAGCCATCCCCAAGAGGTGGATATTATGGGCTCCAATTCACAGATGAGTAAAACTGAGGCTCAAAAATATCAGCAGACTTGTTTAAGGGTCTCACACACTTAGCATGTGTAGACCCTGTGTTGCAACCCAGGCTTCGTAGCTCCAGAGCCCACGCAACTCAGCGCCTCACCTGTATTGCCTCATTTCACACAGAAACCTCCTCCCAGGAGCCACGTCTTCCATACCTAACTCAACTGCATGTCTTCCTTGGTGTCTGTTTCGGGCTGCCTTAACTAGATATGCATTCGTCCCCTTCCTGAGTCCCTTGCGATTTTTCCAGGTTCCCCCCCCCCTTTAAATATATTTTTTTATTTCACTTGAAAGAGTTACACAGAGAAAGGAGAGGCAGAGAGAGAGGGAGAGGTCTTCCATCCGATGGTTCACTCCCCAATTGACAACAATGCCTGGAGCTGCGCTGATCCAGAGCTAGGGGCTTCTTCCGGGTCTCCCATGTGGGTACAGGGGCCTGAGGTCTTGGGCCATCTTCTAATGCTTTCCCAGGGCATAGCAGAGAGCTAGATCAGCAGTGGAGCAGTCGGGTCTTGAACCGGCGCCCGTATGGGATGCCAGCACTGCAGGCGGCAGCTTTACCCGCTATGCCACAGCGCTGGCCCCCTCCAAACTTCTCTTACAACTTGCTTCCACATCCTTCCACTTCCTAGAGTTATGTACATTCCTGAAAATAAGATCCTTGTCTAACAGAACTTCTTTCCCCGTTAGAAAAGCACAATGCCTTGATTATGTTGGGGACCCACTGCCTGTCTGGTGACGAAGGGGGCCTGCTGTTGTCCTGAGGGGCTGAGCCTTCAAGCCTTGTGTATGTGCTTTGTTCAGTGCAGTACAGAAAGTCAAGGTCCCTGACCCCTGCCCGCTGGCTAACCAGAGGCTGAGGTGGCCCCTGAGGTTGGCTTCCTGGGTTTTGCTGTCTTTGGCATATGAAGGCCTTTTAAAAAATGTTTTTGGTATTAAGTTTCTAAATACAGAAGCTATGGGTTTTTTTTTTTTCATAAGGTGGGGAATACCTTATG
Organism: Oryctolagus cuniculus; assembly: GCF_051225735.1. NCBI lineage: Eukaryota > Metazoa > Chordata > Mammalia > Lagomorpha > Leporidae > Oryctolagus > Oryctolagus cuniculus. The sequence continues at coordinate 108,201,874 of NC_142877.1, forward strand.
GAAATAAAGTTCTGCCAACTCTTCAAAATCCTCTGTAAAGGTCCCATCCCATAAGAACTCCCTGGAGTCTAAGCCCACGTGCCCCTGGTGGGAGCTGCAGCTGCCCATGGCAGTCTTCCAGTGGAACCTCTCTGTGTCACATTCCCCTTGGGCGTGGGGGGCAGTGTGTGCAAGAAATTATTGTATTCCTGGTGAAGAGAATTTTCCCAACAAGTTCCCTGTAAGTGGTTCCTGTCCGCCACAGGGCTGTGGCCTGGACACGCTGGGGAGCAGGGCTGCTGTGGCTGGCCCTTGATGGGTGGAGACAGAGGTGCCACCTGCCTGCCGTGTCTGCACTTGACCTGTCGAGAGCCCTGGCCAGTTTGGTTCTTTCTTCACCTGGCCCGGCATCCATTGTCCCCTGTCCACCCCTGCGTTCAGAGGATCTCAAGGGGAGCCGAGCCGTCCTGAAGGAAGAACAGCGATGAGTTTTATCATCCCGACGCAACTGTTCTCATCTTCAGCATCGCAGCGATGCCGGGACGCAAGCCGAGACGCCAGGATGCACATGCCTGCACGCCGTCTTAGGATGGTGCCCTGCAAATATGGAGCTGTTGTGATGGCCAAGTACCACAGGGAATGCTAGGGAACGCTGTGAGATATTTTGGGGAATTGATTCCACAGATGCCAGATAACTGCAGATGTTCAAGTCCTCGATACACAATGGCACGGAATTGGCATTTAAACCACACACGTCCTCCTGCATGCTTTATGTCATTCCTTGATTACTTCTAAGACCCAATAGAGGGTAAATGCTAGTAAGTACTTGTTATGCTGTCTTGTTTAGAGAATGATGACAAGGACAAAAATGTGAATGTTCAGTACAGATTCAGTTAAAAAAGAAAAATCTGTTCTGTTTGCCATTGGTTGAATCCACAGATGTGGAACTTGAATATGGAGAACCGACTGCACACTATACTCTGGGAGTCTAATGTCAGTATTTAGAGTCTGGAAAATCGCCAGGGTGTTCTTGGGAAGCTCCTGAGCCTCAGGCCCTCATCTAGCAGCCTCTGATTGACAGACTAGAGGACGGAATCCTGGGGATGAGATGGTGAGGAGATACTGTGACACCCAGGTCCTGATGAGAGCTCAGGCCCTAAAGTCACGCAGCCTGTTTTTTTTTTTTTTTTTTAAATTTGACAGGTGAGTTATAGACAGAGAGAGACATAGAAAGGTCTTCCTTCCGTTGGTTCACTCCCCAAATGGTTGCTACGGCCAGCGCTGCGCTGATCCGAAGCCAGGAGCCAGGTGCTTTTTCCTGGTCTCCCATGCAGGTGCAGGGGGCCCAAGCACCTGGGCCATCCTCCACTGCACTCCTGGGCCATGGAAGAGGCAGAAAGCTGGACTGGAAGAGGAGAAACCGGGACTAGAACCTGGCACCCATATGGGATGCCGGTGCCACAGGCAGAGGATTAACCAAGTGAGTCACGGCGCCAACCCCGCAACCTGGGTTTTTAAGTCTTGTAGTTAGCAGCCATGTGGCCTTGGATGTGTGTGTGTGTGTGTGTTTAAATTTTTTCCTTCTGTAAGCCCTGTAATAACAGCACTGATCTGATAGGAACACAAAAGAGATTAAGAGAAAATGATATAAAGTTTCTAACACGGTCAGCAGTCCCACAGTGAGCTCTCAGAATCCCAGTATCTTGTTGACTAGCGCCCCATGAAATGTAAAAGTCACAGAAGCTGGGTGGCTCTTGTGATGTCAGAAAGGGGATCTGCTAGACTGGACACCCAAAGAGACTCCCCCCAGTGTCTGGTGCCTTGGGAGGGACAGAGGAAAACTGGACTTAGTTGGGATGCTGGCCTATGTTCTCTCCAACACATGAGACTGACAAAGAATTGGCTTCCCGAATATATTGTAAAAAATTGTAAATCAATAAGTAAGGCAATCAGCCAAATAGACAAGTGGGTAAACTATTAAATAGAAAAGATTGTGAATGACCAGGAAACCTGAGAACGGTACTCGATCGCTTATATAATCAGAATATGCAGGATGCCACAGTGTACCGCTGGATGGGCAGAAATGAATAATCTGACACCATCAAGTTCTGGAAAAGATACAAAGGAAACTCCACTCAGAAGAAAGAATAAACTGATGTAATCATTTTAGAAAACAGTTTATGTATCTTTTATTTTGGCCTCTTCCATCTAGCATAATTACTTAAAGGTTTGTCCATGTTATTTGTGTAACAGTAATCCACTCTGTTTTATTGCTCGGTAGTATTCCACTGTGGAACTGTACCACAATTTGTTTATCCATTGGCCTGCTAATGGATGGCTGAGTTGTTGTTAATTTTGGTCTGTTACAAATAAAACTGCTATGAAAATTTGTGTGCGAACTATTGTGTGGTATATATGATAATTGTATATATCTCGGATAAATATTCAGGAAAAAGAACAGCTGCATCATAGTACAGGTGTATGTTTAAAGTTGAAGTTTGTATAATCTAGTACCTAGAAATTTGATGCCTATGAACTACAGACAGACATAAAAATGTTCACAGCAACAATGTTCACACACACAAAAAAAAACCCTGGAAAAATCCAAGTGTCAATCAGTTACAGAATGGATCAACTGAGTATGGCTTTCCACCCAAAGGATTATTATACAGCAAGCTACAAGCATCACACAGCCGAATCTTATGCACGGAAGAGAATAAATGAATCAGGTCTTGGGAGAATATATGCGCTTACTGGTGTTAAAGGAAAAGAAGGCAGTGTTTCTTTGCTCTGTGAAGCTGTGTCTCTTGAGGGTCCATGTTCTGTGCAAACAACTCGAAGACCACTCTCCTCCCTGTCTCCCAGAGAAAGCAGAGGGCGGTAGTTCCCACCTGACTCACAGCCACTGCTCCCGACCCTAGCACTGCCACCATCTCCCCAAGTCATCAATCCAAGCGGACAAGCACCAGAACCTTGTCAGTCAGCACACAGCTGGAGCTGGCCCTGCCCTAATGGATTCCCTCCCTGGACTCCGAACCCTGATCCCATCTCAGCCCTGGAGGCAGAGCCTGGCATAAGGATTTCTTAAAGCTCATTGGTTGATTCCAGTAGAAGACAGGAAGACAAGATTGAAAATGAGAGCCACTGGTCTAGAGGTTGGAGAGAACTCTATCAACACAGAGACACACAGCAGGCACAGAAGCACACGCACGTTCACTAACCTACTCGGAGCCTAATGCTCCAGACTGCACGGGAAGACCGTGTCCACTGCACGGGAACCTTTCTGAACTTGTAGCAGCTGTTTGCTTCATCATCTACCTCTTCATGTTGGTGAGAGTCGTGCTTGGCATCCTTCCCTCCCGGTTGGAGGCCCCGGCAGACAAGATTCGGTTGTCTTCCCTACGATACAGGTGCTCCCCGGCTGCTGCCTGTGTGCATAGCAAGGTCGGGAGAGAGGGCTTCGCTCCAGGCAGGCACTTGGAGTAGAGGAGCTGGGCTCTCAGTAAACCTACAAGAATTCAGCCCCTGCTTGGCTTCTTCTCTCCCTCTGCTCTGGTCTGGACATTCCCACCCATTTCCTGGCAAAGTGGGGGAGATCCTGGCCCAGAATCCAATTCTTGCACCTTGGGCTGTTATCAACCCTGCTGAGAAGCGACTGCTTGAAGTCATCGCGTCCGGCCATTTCAGATGCACCGTGCCGGTCCACCTCGAGCATTCCCAGGGCCTCAGAGCATTCAGACTGGCTCAGGAGGGAACACGGAGGTCCAGACTCCCACAGAGAGGCAGCGAAGAAGCGAGAGAAGGCAGACAAGAATGTCTAACTCTATCAGGGGCCGTGAGGATCCTGGCCAAAATTCCCCATCGAAGACACAAAAATCAATTTTGAATGGATTTGGAAGACAGTCTTGCCAGGACATTCCAGCAGTGTCTAAACACCAGCGGCAGACAAGGAGAGTCTGTGTGTTCTGCAGACTTACCCTAGGACCAGGGCCGCCGGGGGTGGGGGTGGGGTGGTCTGGGTGCCTGCAGCCTGCAGCCCAGCCTGCCTGTCCCTGCCTCTGACACTGCTCCCCCTCCATCAAGGTCCTCTGGCTCCCCAAATCACCGTGGTGCATTATGCATTCCTGCCAGAGCCTGTCAGCTGCCACATGAAGGGTGGCTGCTTTGGTTTCTTGCAATTTTTTGTTTGCTATTCAGGATGGAGATTTCACATTCATGTTCGAAGCAGGTGAACCAGGTAGGGCTTTCGACTTTAAAGCTAAATCAGCATTAGAAAGCAGGTGTGTTTTTTTTCTTAAATCCTACCTCCCCAGCTTCCATATCTTCCTTTCTTAAAGCTCATTGGTTGATTCCAGTAGAAGACAGCTGAACTGCCACTATCTTGCACCCTCCTGTGTGGAAGACAGAAGCATCACTGTGATGCTAATGGATGTATTTGCTCTCCACTACAGCTTCAATAGACTGACCATGCCTGCAGGGGTGTAGCCTTGACCAGGCTCAGTGGAAAAATCATGGTTGATTAGTGATGTCTGCCACGGACCTGGACAGTAGGCTTATGGAGTGTTCCCTTTGTTTCTGACCATCTGTAGGGGAAAACCAAGCCTGCCCATTAAGAGGAAGAATTGTCACAGAGATCAAGCCCATGGTACTCAACATTGGGGCCGCAGAACTGGGTGGTGTAGCTCCTCGTGGGAGGTCGAAGTAGAGATGTGGGATGATGGGCTCTCTTCTCTTTGCTCTCTCCTAACTGAGGAAATGGGACAAACATCCCGGCCAGGGGCATCCCACATCTTAAAAGACAAAGAGAGGAGGAGGTAGAAGACAGGGCATGAGTGGCTCTGGGTAAATAAGCCAGACTCACACCCCAACCATCTGGTCAGAAGGAAACTAAAGGACAGGAGCTAACATTCTGGCTAAAAACAACTTGCTTGGCCACACTTAGCTTTCGCCCAGGCAGATCTGGAGTCCTAACAAGGATGGGCCGGGGGCTGAGAGGGGGAACTGTGATTCTTGTCTCTCCCCTGTCTTAATGCCATCCCTGAGGAAGGTTCCAACTGCAGAAAAGGAGATGGGGAGAAATGGGTTCTTACCTGCATTGTTGGCAGTAGGTACGGGCAATATTTTTAACTCGTATTTCTTATTTAGGCAGACATCCCCAAACACATGATATACAACATACAAACTGGAAAAGGCCTTGGCTATGTAACAGCCCAGCCAGGAAAAAAGAAAAAAGAGAGCCATCATGAGCCATATGTTGGACCTCAGTCTGCAAGGCTGTTTCTGCTTTGTTGGTGGGTTGGCTTGTTCTTTGCTTTTTGTACAACACAAACAATAACAAGAAGGCTGAACTGTAGTGACTTTGATGCTATCGAAAAGCCTTGGCCCTGTTTCTTCAGTCTCCCTGCTTGTCTGTGTCTGAGTGAAAAGAAAATACAAATATGTTATCTTGGGTAGGGAGAAACACATGCATTTCCATTATCACATTAGCAGATTAGCTGGACTCCACCAGCAGGCCCTGGGGAAGCCAAGACAGGACGTCCGCATTGCAGCAGGGAGGGGAGAGGGCCAGGAAGGGCCAGCAGCATCCTGGGCGTCCTCATGTGTGTGCGCGCACCTGTGCATCCCGGGATCTGAGCTGCTTCACTCAGCTGCTCTCTCTGCAAGTCCTCATCAGGAGGTGGGGAGATCCCCATTGCCATTGCTGCTGTAAGGGTGCTCAGATCACCTCTCGGAAAAGAGAATAACAGTGTGGTTATTCAAAATATCACTTACTATTTTTCAGCATGTTTTCATAAGGAAATCCTCCCCCGCCCCCACAAGCTGCCTCTGTCTATCTCTTTAGTCTTCACTTTTCCATCTTTGTCTTGCTCCCCTCCTCTGCGGCATTTGAAACAGGAGGGCATGCCCCCTGCTCCCCTTGCCTTCCAGGATGTCCCCTGGTTTGCCTCTGAAATGAATCTTCTCAAGTGGTCTGGCTCTTTAACCTCAGCCCAGCCTGTCAGTGATACAGCTACTGTCTTTGAGGCCAAGCATCATTTGTTCATGTAGCAAAGATTACTGATCACGTTTGATCTACCAGGTGCATGTCTAGATGGGGACCAGAGAAAACTGCCTGTCCTGGTGGAATTTCCATTGTAAAAGCCAGGGAGGGGGCTGGCATTGTAGTGCAGTGGGTAAAGCCACTGCCTGCGATGCTGGCATCCCATATTGGCGCCAGTTCGAGTCCTTGCTGCTCCGCTTTCGCTCCAACTCTCTGCTACAGCCTGGTAAAGCAGTGGAAGATGGCCCGAGTCCTTGGGTCCCGGCACCCACATGGGCGATCTGGAAGAAGCTGTTGGCTCCTGGCTTCGGACCAGCACAGCACTATCCACTTGGGGAGTGAACGTAAACTGTGTCTTTCAAATAAATAAATAAACCTTAAGAAAAAGAAAAGATTGGGGAGACAGCGAGTCAACAGAATAAACCTGGAAAACACACAGGGGGACAGATGGTGAGAAGTGGGGTGGAAGTGGGGCTAGTGCTGGGAGTGGCTTTGATTCTAAGTAGATGATCAGGGGAGTTCTCACACAGAAGGTGTTTTGTAGACTTGGACTCAGTGAGCAGGTGTGCTCCTGCAGATACCAGGGGGAGCGGCAAGTGCCAAGGTCATGAGGTAGAGCATTCCCAGGTGTTAAGGACAGCCAGGAAGACCAAGGTGGTGCTTGTGATGAGCAGGTTGGGGGGTGCTGCTGGGGTGCTCCTGGGAGGCTGGACACACAGCAAGGACCCTGCTTGGAGTCCTATCTGATTTTAAAAGGATCCCTTCCAGTGCTGGGGCAGAAGAGACTGAAGACAGATAAAGAGGAAATAGAGTAATTGGGAGGTCATGGCTGAAATGGAGGTGCCAGACCTAGGTGACTTGATGTAGGACGGTGGCTCACATGGTGTGGGGACAGATGTACTGGCCTGGGATTCACATCCCCTGAATTAGAGGTCAGCTCAGCCACCAGTTTGCATCGTGGGCAGGTCTGCCCTAATGCTTTGAGAAATCAGGACAAGTATGCAAACATTTAAAAGTTTAAAGTTAACAGGCTTTTAAATAAAATAGCTTCTTTTTTTAAAAAAATTATTTTAAGGGTTTATTTTATTTATTTGAAAAGCAGAGTTAAAGAGAGAAAGAGAGAAAGAGAAAGAGAGAGAGAAAGAGAGAGAAAGAGAGAGAAAAAGAGAAAGAGAGAGAGAGAAAGAGAGAGAGAAAGAGAGAGAGAAAGAGAGAGAGAGAATGAATTATCTTCCATCTGCTGGTTCATTACTCAAATTGCCACAAGACTGGGCCAGACCAAAGCCAGGAGCCAGAAGCTTCTTCAAGGGTCTCCCACGTGAGTGCAGGTGCATTAGCAGGAAGCTGAAATGGAAGTGGAGCAGCCAGGACTCGAACTGGTGCCTGTATGGGATGGTGGCATTGCAGGTTGCAGCTTTACCCACTATGCCACCGCACCACCCCCAAAATAGCTTCTTTCTCCTTGCTTTGACAGATACTGTCCAAAATGAAAAGATAAGAAGTTAAGATTAAGGTATGCTCTTGTTTCCCTATAACCACTAGGTGACTGAGGATCCCCGTTAGGGGTTCTGCCCCCACCTTGGCCATGAGCTGCTCAGGAGTGTGGGGATCTACCCTCGCAGGCAGCCACTGCATAACACCTGTCCCTTCCTCCACATCTACAGTTTGTAGACCCCTCTCTCGTTTCCTGATTGTGGGTTTGGGTCCAGGACCTGTCTGTCCTCTGGGGTCTGAGTCAGAGAGCTAAGGTTACCTCCCCAGGTTTCAGGAACGGCAAATCTTTTTCTGGACAATGTATCTGGTCTCTTGGTGTGGAGAAGCAGGCCTGGCTCCATTGAGTGAGTTCTTTTTTTTTCAAGAAACTTTATTGAGATATAACTTATATTTCATAAAACTGATTTATTTAAATTATACATTTCAGTGATTTTTATTTAGTGTATTCAGAGTTAGACATCCATCATGACTATCTAGTTTTTGAACATTTTTATCACCCCCTCCCCCCTAAAAAAATCCTTTAGCCATTGGAGAGCACTGTCCATTCTTCTGCCCCCCCGCCAGCCCTGGGCAACTACTAATCTGTTTTGTGTCTCTCTAGCTTTGCCCCTTGTGGACATTTCATAGAAATGGAATCATGCAATATGTGGTCCTTGGTGCCTTGGTGTCTGGCTCCTTTCACTTCTGCACCGAGTTCTCAAGATTCATTCATGGTATAGCAAGTGCCAGAATCTTTTCCCTTTTTATGACTGAATAATAGTCCTTTCTGGGGGATATACCACATTTTATTATCCCATCAGTTGGTGGAATCTGGGTTACTTATACTTGTGGTTATTGTGAATTGTGCTGCTGTCATCACTGGTGAACATGTTTCTGAATGAATGGATAGTCCATAAAACTAGAAGTGACATTGCCAGCAAAATGGCAGCTACACCATTTTCCACTCCCACCAGCAATATGTGAAGGTTCCAGTCCCTGTATATCCTTACCAATACTTGTTATCTTTTTTTAAAGATTTACTTATTTTACTTGAAAGGCAGAGAGATTGATGGATTGATTGGTTGATTGATTGATTTCCCATCCACTGGTTCACTCCCCAAATGGCTGCAGTGGCTGTGGCTGGGCCAGACTGAAATCAGGAGCCAGAAACTCCATCTGGGTCTCCCACATTGTCGCTCCCCCTCTTCGTGGAGGAACGACACTGGACCCTGCGCTGTTCTTCTGTCTGCTCGGCCCTCCCCGGGTTTGCTGCTGGTTCTTCCCGGGTTGGCTACTGTCCCTTCCACCTCCGTGGAAGGGCGGTTCCCCCTGCCACATTCCCCACTTCCGCAGGGGAGCGGCACACCGCTGGCCGGCTCTCTCGGGGGCTGCACAGGTGTTCCCCTTAGATGTTCCCCTTAGATGTTCCTGGTGCATGCCGTCTCTCTCCTCCTTTATAGTCCTCTTCCACCAATCCCAACTCGGCTGCCCACACGCCGAGTACGCTGCTCTCCTCCAATCAGGAGCAAGTCCTACAGTTTATTGGCTGAACTAGAGGCAGCTGTGTAGAAGCTGTTTTCTCCTCTCCCAGCGCCATATTGTGGGAGAGCAGATGCATAGAATAAGTCTTAATTCCAGTAACTTAGTCCAGTCCGGATTGCTCCCCACACACATGGATGCAGGGACCCAGGGATATGGGACAACTGCTGCTGCTTTCCCGTTAGGCACATTAGCAGGGATCTGGACTGGTAGTGGAGCAGCTGGGGCTGGAACTGGGGGATGCTGGTGTTTCAGGCGCTGGCTTCACCCATTGCACCACAATGCTGGTCCCCATGTCATGTTTTTGGTTATTACTTCTTAGTGATTGTATAGTGGTGTCTCAATTTTTTGATTTGTATTTCCCTGATGAATAATGATGTTGAACATTTTTTCATGTGCTTATTTACCATATACATATCTTTGGAGAAATGTCTTTTTGTGTTCCTTGCCCATTTTTTTTTTTTTTAATCTTTTATTTAATGAATATAAATTTCCAAAGTACGACTCATGGGTTACAATGGCTTCCCCCCCCATACCGTCCCTCCCACCAACAACCCTCCCCTTTCCCACTCCCTCTCCCCTTCCATTCACATCAAGATTCATTTTCGATTATCTTAATATACAGAAGATCAGCTTAGTATACCTTAAGTAAGGATTTCAACAGTTTGCTCCCACACAGAAACATAAAGTGAAAAATAATAGATGATTTTTTTAAAATGATGATGAAATCAGATCAGACCTATTGTCATGTTTAATCCCAGTGAGAGTCAAGTTGGGAATTGAAAATTTCTTTCTTCTTCTTTTTTTTTTTTTTTTTTTTTTACAGAAGATCAGTTTAGTGTACATTAAGTAAAGATTTCAGTCGTTTGCACCCCCATAGAAACACAAAGTGAAATATACTGTTTGAGTACTCGTTATAGCATTAAGCCTCAGTGTACAGCACGTTAAGGACCGAGATCCTACATGAGGAGTAAGTGCACAGTGACTCCTGTTGTTGACTTTACCAATTGACACTCCTGTTTATGGCATCAGTAATCTCCCTATGCACCAGTTATGAGTTTCCAAGGCTATGGAAGCCCCTCGAGTTCTCCGACTCTTATCTTGTTTAGACACGGTCATAGTCAAAGTGGAGGTTCTCTCCTCCCTTCAGAGAAAGGCACCTCCCTCTTTGAAGACCTGTTCTTTCCACTGGGATCTCACTCACAGAGATCTTTTTGCCAGAGTGTCTTGGCTTTCCATGCCTGAAATACTCTCATGACCTTGCCCATTTTTAAAATTGGGTTGTGCTCCTATTGTTACAAGCATGGCTTATATATTCCGGATATTAATCCCTCACTGTGATTTGCAAATTTTGTCTCCCATGCTGTGGGCTGTCTTTTCACTCCCCTAATTCAGCTCTGTTACTGACCTTTATAGGTCATTGGAACATTGGCCATTGCCATGTCATGGAATGTTAGAAAAAGGAACAAAAATTTGTGAAGTACCTGTGTAAGCTATTCACTTTGATCCCCACAGCACATCTATGCACACATGGTCAGTACAGTTCGACAGTGATAAAACTGAGGCTCACAGACATTTAGGGCACTCTGGGCAGTCTCCTGACTGGTAAGAATGGAAAAGGAGGTTGAAAGTCATGGCCTTAGGGCAGGCGTTTGGCTCAGTGGCTGAGATGCTGCTCGGGATGCCTGCATTCGTATTGGAGTGCCAGGTTGGAGTCCTGGCTCCTCTGCTTCTGATCCAGCTTCCTAGGAGACAGCTGGTGATGGCCCAAGTACTTAGGTCCTTGCCACCCACATGGGAGACCAGGATGGAATTCCAGGATTCTGGTTTTGGCCTGGCCCAGCGCTAGCTGTTGCAGGTGTTAAGGGGAGTGAGCCAGTGGATGGAAGATCTCTGTCTCATTGCCTTTCAGATAAAATACAAATAAATAAAAATTTTAAAATTCATATCTTTGTAGTTAAAAAAAAATAGTCCATGCTTTTTCTTCTGTAGTGAGTAGGTCCCCTTCTATCACAATGAGTCGACACTAGATTGATGAGATTTATAAAAATAAAATACTGGCTTCAAAGAAACAATTAAGGGCCTGGCCTGAAAGACCATTCACCTAACGTCACCTTTCTTGAAATGAGTGGGAATTGTGTGCGACAGGGAGCCTGGCCTGGGAATGAGGAATGTCAAGTTGGGGCGCGTGAGTGTTGTTTGCAAGCCATTGTGTTTGCTCTTCCTTTCCGTGAGCGTTGGGACTGCCCCTCGTGGCAACTCTTCATTGTTCCACTTGGCATTACAACCTGGGAGCTGGCAGAATCAGGCCCCGTGGCATGCTGGGATACTCGTTATCACGGTAGATAAAGGAGCTTGCATTCACCAGCTGGCCCGGATTTCCTAGTGTGATTAGGGGGCCAGATACCGCTGCAGGGAACAAGGGCGCTGGGTGACGTCCTGGGTCCTGGGAGAACGGCTCCGAGGGCTGCCTTTACACCATCTTTGTCTGCAATGTGACACGGGGGTGGGGGGTGGGGGCGTTTCCTACGACAGCGTCTCAAGGGTGAAGTGCAGTTCCACGAAAAAGACTGCTGCTGGGAATGAGGTCCTTTGCTTCCCCCCAACCCCCCTGATTTTTCTGGAAAGATAACCCAGATATTCTTTTTTTAGGCATAAAGAAGCAGATACTCCAAGTAAGTTTTCCTGAAACTCCCAGGTCTCTTGAAAATGGCCAGGGTTGCCGACAAGCGTTCGGTAATGGGTTTCTTTTCCCACACAGGAGGCCTCTCTGTTTCCCATTTCCTTTCTAACTAGCAGAGATCAGCAGAACAGGTGGTGTGCACTGGCCAGTGGTGTGCTCTTGATCAATGGGTGACTTTTGGGAGAGGGTGAGGAAGCCCCCAGGCGTTCTCCCAATACTTGCTGGGTCTTTCCAGCTCTGGTGTCTTTACAGAGATGCAGGGGGTACCGGAGGGGATTGACAAACTCTGATGTCACCAAGGGAGTAAGGTTTGCCTAGGTTCACAAACTCCTGGTCCCGTAATATACACGAAATCTCTAATTCCTCCAACAGTCACTGTGCACGTGGTGTAGCCCAGGTACTGTGTTAGGCTCTCTGAAGCAGTAGATTCAAAGCCATGGCCCCACATTCAAGGGGTGAGTAAAGTGACTGTTACAGTGTAGTGGCTAAAATGTGGGACAGAGGCAAAGTGTTCTGTTCTCTGAGAAGGCAGACTCTAACCAGGTTGGGAGGTCTGGGGTGGTGTCCAGGAGAGGTCGAGTTCTGCATCAGAAGAGCTGCCTTTCATGTGTCTTCTAGACTCCATGCTGTTTGTTTCTCTGGGAAAAAAATGAATCTCGAAATCACCGCACTCCTCGTGCCTTTTGGGTATGGTAAGTGTCGCTCCCCCTCTTCGTGGGAGAACGACACAGGACCCTGCGCTGTTCTTTTGTCTGCTCGGCCCTTCCCGGGTTTGCTGCTGGTTCTTCCCGGGTTGGCTACCGTCCCTTCCACCTCCGTGGAAGGGCGGTTCCCCCTGCCACTTTCCCCACTTCCGCAGGGGAGCGGCACACCGCCGGCCGGCTCTCTCGGGGGCTGCACAGGTGTTCCTTCAGATAGATGTTCCTGGTGCATGTTGTCTCTCTCCTCCTTTATAGTCCTCTTCCGCCAATCCCAACTCGGCTGCCCACACGCCGAGTACGCTGCTCTCCTCCAATCAGGAGCCAAGATCAGCTCCTGGAGGTCATCACTCAAGTTGGCAAGAGGCAGCTACGTAGAAGCTGTTTCTCCCTTCTCAGCGCCATATTGTGGGAGAGCAGATGCAGAGAATAAGTCTTAATTCCAGTAACTTAGTCTAGTCCGGGTTGCTCCCCACAGTAAGGATACAAGGCCTTGACCTCTCCTTACTAGGCCAAATCGCAGCCTTGTGTTTATGGTGAGCAGTCTGAGGGAGGAAGTAATGGCTCTCTCCAGGACCGAGAGCAGGCTGGCTTACTGTTTGCTATAAAAGGGGTAGATTCCCTGTGCTCGGTGCTCCTCAGCCGTGGTGCAGACTTGCTGTATGAGAAGGCTCCATCTGGGCTGCCACCAGGGAACTTGGGGCCCAGGGGACCTGATACAAGCACACTGCTGCTGGCGCTGCTTGCTAGCCTGAGTCCTAACCTCCTGTGCCTTGGACCGAAGATCCTTGTCCTTTGTGGTGCTATTCATGAAAAGAGCGACAAGCTGACTTATTAGCTTATAAAACCATTGCCCTGGAGTGCTGCTTGTTCTGTGATATGCTTGGCTAAAGGGAAGAAGAGGGCCCCAGAGAGGGTCACAGTCACCTAGGAACAGGGTTTTATCGAGCTGGTAGCGTCATAGTACTTGAAGACAAGATCTGAAGTGACTGAGGTGGATTATCCAACAGCAGAGGTTTCTGGTGCTTTTTCATATGGATAGCTAAACCAGTTTTCCCCCAAGTAATTTATAAAGAATAGCAATATGAACAAAAAGCAGTCACAAAACTACTATTTTTAAGGATAAATTTTGGCTAAAAGCTGCTTCTTTTGTTTTTATCACTTATTTGGATATCAGGAAAGAACACTCATAATTTCCGCTTTGGAGGGAGTTGACATGTGAGGCAGCTCAGGTGTCCTTGTCTACTTCAACACCAGGTGTTTGGACGTGAAGGGCTTTGCCAGAGAGGCAGCTATGTCTCTGCTTGCAGGATTTCTAGGGAGGCCATTGCCTGTGGGGAGTCAGCACGTCCTTCTACCTGGTCTTCAGCTGTACGAGTTCGCAGACCTGATTTAGCAACACAGCAGGTGTGACTTTCAAGGGTTGACTTACATTAACTGTGCTGAGGAGACGGATGTACGACGTGGCGTTAGGTTTAAGGAGTTGCACAGAGAGACCTAGAAGGGCATCGGAGCTGGAGAAGTTGCTTGGGAAACTGACTTGATGGAACAACTCAAGTCTGGTTGAGAACAGGAGTTGGTAAATGAGAAACTGTTGGATAAATATGGCGTATGAGATAAGAATGGTTTATGTATTTTTAAATGAGTGAAAAAATACTATTTTTTGAAAGCTAAAAATGATAAGGAACTCAAATTTCAGTGTCCATAGGTAGAGGGTTTTTTCTTTTTTAAAAATTTATTTCTGTATTTGAAAGGCAGTTATAGGCAGAGAGGGAGAGAGATCTTCCATCTGCTGGTCACTCTACAGATGGTCACATGGCCAAGCCAAAGCCTGGAGTTTCATTGGGTCTCCCATGTAGGTGGCAGGGGCCTAAGCACTTGGGACATCTTCTGCTATTTTTCCTAGGCCATTATAAGGGAGTAGGATAGGAAATGGAGTAGCTGGGACATGAACCGATGTCCATATGGAATATTGGCATGACAGATGGTGGCTTATCTGCTATGCCACAACAGTGGCCCTTAAAGTTTTTTTTTTTTTTTGGACACTATGAGAAACAGTGACTTGATCAGCTCTTGTCCTGACTGTTGATGTACAATGTAATACTTTATCCATTTTAGTATTTTGTTTTGTTCTAGTACTATTGGTTGAACTCTGTAATTAGCACACAATTATTCTTAGGTGTTTAAATTTTAACTGAAAAGTAATCCCTGTTAAATATAAGAGTGGGAATAAGAGAGGGAGGAAATGTACAATTTGGGACTTGCTCAATCGGACTTGCCCCAAATGGTGGAGTTAGAAATGTGCCAGAGGATTCCAATTCAATCCCATCAAGGTGGCATGTACCAATGCCATCTCACTAGTCCAAGTGATCAATTTCAGTTCACAATTGATCATAATGACAGGACTAAGAGTCAAAGGGATCACACAAACAAGACTAGTGTCTGCTAATACTAACTGATAGAATTAAAAAGGGAGAGAACGATTCATCATGGGAAGCGGGATACACAGCAGACTCATAGAATGGCAGATGTCCTAAATAGCACTCTGGCCTCAGAATCAGCCCTTAAGGCATTCAGATATGGCTGAAGAGCCCATGAGAGTATTTCAGGCATGGAAAGCCAAGACACTCTGGGGGAAAAAAAAAAGAAGACCTAAATGAAAGATCTCTGCGAGTGAGATCCCAGTGGGAAGAACGGGGCCATCAAAGAAGGAGGTACCTTTCTCTGAAGGGAGGAGAGAACTTCCACTTTGACTATGACCCTGTCGGAATAAGATCAAAGTCAGCGAACCCAAAAGGCTTCCATAGCCTTGGCAACTCATGACTAGAGCCTAGGGAGATTATTGACGCCATAAACAAGAGTGTCAAATTGTTAAGTCAACAACAGGAGTCACGGTGTACTTACTTCTCATGTGGGATCTGTCCTTAGTGTGTTGTCCAATGTGAAGTAATGCTATAACTAGTACTGAAACAGTATTTTACACTTTGGGTTTCTGTGTGGGTGCAAACTGATGAAATCTTTACTTAATATATACTAAATCGATCTTCTGTTTATAAAGATAATTGAAAATGAATCTTGATGTGAATGGAATGGGAGAGGGAGTGGGAGATGGGAGGGGTGCGAGTGGTAGGGAAATTATGGGGGGTGGGAAGCCATTGTAATCCATAAACTGATCTTTGGAAATTTATATTTACTAAATAAAAAAAGATTTGTTTATTTCAGAGTTACAGAGAGACAGGAAGAGAGAAAGGTCTTCCATCTGCTGGTTTGCTCCCCAGATGGCTGGCCAAGAGCTTCATCTGGGTCTCCTGCATGTGTGGTAGGGGCCCAAGCCCCTGGGTCATCTGCTGCTTTTTCCAGGCCATCATCTGGGACCTGGATTGAAAGCGGAGCAGCTGGGACATGAAGTGGTACCCATAAGGGATGCCAGTGTTGCAGGCGGCAGCTTGACCTGCTACACCACAATGCCACCCTCATGTGTAAAGTTTTTTTTTTTTTCAAACACAGCTGACATTGATAGCTAGACAATTAAAGTTTAGGCAAACTGGAATTCTTGTACCCCTGCAATGTAATGCTGTCTCTTTAATTGTTGGTTTTATATGCTCACCTTCCCAGGATACACTGGACCAGGATGTGTGCTCAGATCCCATCCCAGGTCCGTCTCTGATTAGGGAGTTCTTTGTCTGAGGACTGGTCTCGGAGGGACCTCTCCCACTTTTGCTGAATGGTACAATTTTCAGTTTTTCTTTTCATTTGCGGGCAACTCTTTGGCCACTCGTGATGTACATTTCCACACTCATGTATGAACATATGTTTATTCCCTCACTGTTACCTCAGCGGCAGGCAAGAACCTGGATTGGAAATTAATATATTTGTTGCCCACATCACAGCCACACCCATTCATTTACAGTTTGTTGAGGGCTTTTTTCTTGTTCCAGCAGCCTATGGAGCAGGTGGGAGAGATGCCATCAGGCCTGCTCAGCGAAGCTATTTACTCTCTGACCCTTTCCAGAAAAAAGCCTAGTGTGATGATTCCTAAAATGTCAGGCACAGGGGCCAGCGCTGTGGCGTAGTAGGTAAAGCTGCCGCCTGTAGTGCCAGCATCCCATATGGGCGCCAGTTCGAGTCCTGGCTGCTCCACTTCTGATCCGGCTCCCTGCTAATGTGCCTGGGAAAGCAGAGGAAGTGGCCCAAGTCCTTGGGCCCCTGCACCCACGTGGAAGACCTAGAAGAAGCTCCTGGCTTCTGGCTTTGGATTGACCTAGCTCCAGCTGTTAAGGCCATCTGGGAAGTGAACCAGCGGACAGAAGACCTCTCTCTATCTCTGCCTCTGCTTCTCTATAACTCCGCCTTTCAAATAAATAAATACATCTTTAAAAAAATGTCAGAAAGATACAGATCTTCCAGGAATCTTCCTAAAAGGCAGATACTCATGTAGTTTCAGGGGAATAGCCTGAAATGCTGCTCTTCTAACCAGCTCCCTTGTGAAACCCAAGGTGTTGGAGTGACAAGGCTCAGAGAACTCTTTTTTCCAATGAGTGGTTCTTGGATAGCCATGCCAACCTTTGGCTCCCCTAAAATATGCTCTGTTCTGATCTGATCTTCCTCTGCTCTTTGAAGTGTCTTTCTCTGACTGGGTACAACATATTATAGTCAGTTTCCTTGTGTTCAGCTGTTTCTGTCTGCCTTCCTAAGGTTATACTCAGCCTACCTGTGTTGAAGCATATTCCTGACTTTTTCCCATATACAGTTACTGGCTGCCACATCCATTGTGTATGTAAGTTGCACAGGTTGAAATCTCGGAGAAAAATCTGACCTCTCTCTTGTTTGGGGGAACCTCATTGCTGGCCTCATGCCACAGCCTGCATCCCGGACTCAGTGGGCGGGACTGGATGCTGCATTGAGAAGGAAGATTCTTGCAAGTGCACAGTGAGAAGGAAGTTGACCTTCTTCCTGGGGAATCTCTCAACAACTTTTGCCCCACTCTTTAGGGTCTAGCACCCAGGGCCTGGCACGTGGTAGGTGTTCAGAGATATCCGTGGAATGAATGACGACACATCTCATAACCTCTAGCACTCAGCATTGTTCAACCTTTCTGGGGCATCAGCCGGAAGAACCAACTTAGCATCGCCCACACAGGCCGTTAGCTGTCACAGTGATGTTTTCCCATTTTGCTTTTCTGGGAAGTCTTGTCCCATCTTCTCTGCCTGACAAATAGCTTCTCCCAAAGGCAATGCAAACGCACCTTTTGTGAGAGGATTCTCTCACGCGCCTCGGGTGATGTTAGTGTTTCCTGAGTTCTTGGTGCTCTTTGTGGATCCTAGCCAAGGACCAGTATGCCACTGGCCCACCCATAGGTCACTTTGTTCAGATGAGAGAAGGGTGGCCCTCCTGCTTGACCGACAGGGTCCTGCACCAACAACTTGGTGAGATCTGTGCCTCAGGTACCTTCCCCTCCGTGGAGCGCTGTGCACAGGACACCTCACATCGTCTGCACAGCTGGGTGCTGGGCGGTGTGAGAGAAGATCCAGGTCCTATTTGCCTATTGACTCCCAGGGACAAGGACAGGGCAGCGTCTTCCACAGGGTAAACGAAGACAAGCAAAGAGAGAAGGGAGAAAGAGAAAGAAAAAAAAGGACAAAGTATGGAGAGGGAAAAATGTCAAATAACAACCTGAATTTTTTTCTGATTTAGAAAGCGCTTTGAGGTGTATTAGCACATCAGATCTTACGTGTGTGTGACTGTGATCCTACCAGCTCTGTGAAGTATAGTCGGCTTCTAGAAAGGTTATCTGACTCGCTCCAGGCCACACAGCTCCTAGATCTTAGAGCTGGGTTAGGAAACCAGCTGTCTTTCCTAACTCTTGGTTTGTGATACGGATTTGATTTGTAGAAGGCAATGCCGTTCATTCTGGGGAGATGATTGACAGAGCAGCTTCAGGAAGGGGTGGGCCTTCCATGTGGTTACCTCATCAGCTCAGCCCTGGATGTCTCTGCTTTTTCTGTTGAATAAGTAGTGTTCATTTCACTAGTGCTTGTTCTTGGCTCCATTGCATACTAATGGCTTAAGGAATATGTTGGAAAATGTGCTAATTGCAGGCTGTAATTTTCTTCCATCATAAAATAAATGCTTAGCGTTTTAGTACTTGGGGAGAGAAATAGTATAGTGGGGCTGGAGAAGTTTGTGGAAGGCCCTGGAGCTTGGGGTCTCTTTAGTGAGAGGTGTGTGTGTATGTGCCTGTGCGTGCACACACAGACATGTAGGAGGGAGATGCTATTTAGGGAGAGGTGGAGAGAAGGGAGTGATTGACTCCTCACCAAACTGGGTTCCTCCTCTTCCTTCGATTCAAGAAGTGTCTTGTGAGCACCTGTATGGCACTTCTTGAGTGAGAGAATAATACTGTAGTCCATGAAACGCATGACTTCATAGCGTGCTCATTTACAATTGCTGCATATTAACAAGGCCTAAGAACTATCAAAAAATGTGTAATGTATGACAAGGGACAGTGATGGTAGCCTGCTGGCCTTTATACCACCCACCTCCCTCTGCCTCTTCTTGTTCAGCATTCACCTCTTCAACCAGCACGCGCGTACACACACACACACACACACACACACCCCACTTCCACAAGACTCCAGAGTATGGGGCAGACCTGGCCTCTGTCCCCATGGAGCTAATCGTGGAGTCCCTGAACACTGGAGCCAGACGAGATCTTAAAGATCATCTCTTCAACCCTTTACTTGAGGGTCTTAGGGACTGAGCCCCAAAGAGAGAGAAAATGAACTGAACTCATATCGCTCAGCTCCCAGAGCCCAGGCCTCTGGATTCTGGACCTGGCCCTCCTTCCACTCACATAGTCCTCACTGTTGTTAAAGTGCAATGTCCGTGTAGAATCAGAACCATGGATACATGGGGTCTGTTCTATTATTTTAGTCAGGGCAGTGCTAGTGACGGTAGAAAATGAGTTGCTATATTTTGCTGGCTTATGAAGTAGACATTGATCTGTCCCTTATGTAAAATCCTTTCAACAGCTGGAATCCAGATTCTGTCCTGTTTGCCTTAGAGAGAGTTAATACAAATCTATGTGTATATACAGGTGTATATGTGTGTGTATATGTACATATACATAGAAGAGAGTGAGCATGAGCTCTAGTTTGCTGGTTCGTTCCCCAGATGCCCACCATTACCTGGGCTGAACCAGATAGAAACTGGAAGCTGAGAACTCGGTGCAGGTCTCCCACCCGAATGGCAGGGACACAACTGCTTGGGCCATCGCCTGCTGCCCTCCAGGGTGTGCGTTAGCAGGAAGCTGGGATTGGGAGCAGAGCCAGGACTCGAACCCAGGTGCTTTGACGTGGGATGCGGGCATTCCAAACTGCTGCCTAACTGCCGTGCCAACCAGCAGCTCCCCTGTCCTATTTAAAACCAACTTCCAAGGTCATCTGGACAGCGCTAGATCTGTTACAGTAGGATTTTCACAGGCCCTGGCCTGTAAGTTAGGCTCCCGTTCATTGGCAATCTTTCACTGCAAGGGAGGCTGGGAAATCCCGTTTGGCGCACCCAGGAAGAGGAGGACCCGGGTTTGACAAGCAGTTGGGTAGTCGCCATCGTGTACATTTGTCTACGAATTTCATTGAGGATGGTAGAGGGGACGTTTAATGTGATAGGGTTGAGAACCATTGTGATAACCCTTGGGAGGTGCTCGGGGGACATTCCCATTTTCTTCTTTGCCATGGTTTTCCAGGCCATTCCTAATAGAACTTTACTTCGACCCGATGAAGGTCACCTCAGCTTGATCTGAGTGAGCATAAATCAGACTTTAAGGAAACGGGAAGAGAAGTCTCCAGCCCGGGTGGTAGCGCCTGCTGTCCGTGCTGTGGGACGTGCTGTACTGAGCAGCAAAGGACCTGTCGCTGCCGCTGACCTTGTGTTTTTTTTTTTTTTTTTTTTTTTTGACAGGCATAGTTAGAGAGAGAGGTCTTCCTTCTGTTGGTTCACCTCCCAGATGGCCGCCATGGCCAGCGCGCTGCACTGATCCGAAGCCAGGAGCCAGGTGCTTCTTCCTGGTCTCCCATACGGGTACAGGGCCCAAGCACTTGGGCCATCCTCCACTGCCTTCCTGGGCCACAGCAGAGAGCTGGCCTGGAAGAGGGGCAACCGGGACAGAACCGGTGCCCCAACCAGGACTAGAACTCGGGGTGCCGACGCCGCAGGCGGAGGATTAGCCTAGTGAGCCGCGGCGCCGGCCAACCTAAGTTTTTGTAGATGAACCGTAAGCCCTCCTAACCCCTCGTGTTCAGCTAGCACCTCCTGGTTCACAAAGTGCTTTCTTGAACATTACCTTGCTTCAGTGTTGCAGTGCCTCCGAGATGGAGGTGAGAGGATGGGGGCAGGAACTGTGGGGATTCAGAGTGAGGAAGGGACCCGAGGAGGTCTCACTGAGAATGGCATTTGATGGGCTGGCACCGTGGCTCACTTGGTTAGTCCTCCACCTGTGGCACCGGCATCCCATATGGGAGCCGGTTCTAGTCCTGGCTGCTCCTCTTCCAGTCCAGCTCTCTGCTGTGGCCTGGGAGGGCAGTGGAGGATGCACCCGCATGGGAGACCAGGAGGAAGCACCTGGCTCCTGGCTTCGGATTTGCGCAGCGCTGGCCATAGCGGCCATTTGGGGAGTGAACCAATGGAAGGAAGACCTTTCTCTCTGTCTCTCTCTCTCACTGTCTATAACTCTACCTGTCAAGTAAATTTAAAAAAATATTAAAAAGAGAATGGCATTTGAGATGACCTTGTGGAAGCATTGGTGAACAAGCGACAGTGTCCAAAGGGCAGGTCACATGATGGGCAAAAGCACCGGGATATGAAACCGGGAGTGCGTCAGTGTGGCTGGAGCGTAGAATGCTTGAAGGAGGACTGTGGGCAGCAGGTTGGAAAGACCTAGAATCAGGGTGGGGCGTTATTTCTTTCTAGCTGTGAGCCTCACTTTAAAAACACAATTCCAGCCCGCCGCCCTGCACCAAGCGCTTGGTCTGGTAGAGGAGACGCACAACAGGTCGCATTCAATTCCTGCCTAGAAATACCAGGCACACAGCAGCCTTTCACCACTGGCGTTGGAGCCGTTGGAAAGTCTGCACCTCCCTTTACTGAGTACCTGCTTTCTTGCCCAGATCAGAACAGCCGATGCCTCCAAAAGTTTCTTCCACTTTCACGTGCCCTTGGAGCTCCCCTTTGAGGGGCCCTATAATCTTTAGGGAGGCCCCACACATGGGGCTGGTGCTGTGGCGCAGCAGGTTAACGCCCTGCCCTGAAGCTCCGGATCCCACGTGGGCGCTGGTTGGAGACCCAGCTGCTCCACTTCCGATCTAGCTCCCTGCTATGGCCTGGGAAAGCAGTAGAAGATGGCCCAAGTCCTTGGGCCCCTGCACCCACATGGGAGACCCAGAGGAAGCTCCTGGCTCCTGGCTTTGGATTGGCACAGCTCTGGCTGTTGCGGCCAACTGGGGAGTGAACCAGCGGATGGAAGACCTCTCTCTCTCACACACACACACACACTCTCTCTCTCTGCCTCTCCTCTATCTGTGTAACTTTGACTTTCAAATAAATGAATCTTTAAAAAAAGACCACAGCGGTTGGAGTCTGAAGTCCTATGTTGAAATCTGGGCTTTCTCACCAATGACCTGTGACCCCTGGGGAGTCAGAATTTTCTAGCCTTAGTCACTTTGTCTGCAGGAAGGGGTAGAAACACAACCCGGTCAATTGGCTTGTCATGAGGATCATTGGCGACAATTCAGAGAGATGCTTGGCATTGTGCATTTCACATAATAAACAATAAATGCTAATAAATAAAGCTGCTGCTGGTGGCTGTGGCGTCTACAGCCTGCTGAGCCGCCGTCCAGTCTGAGTAAGGAAGGCACGCACGAGCATGGTCCCCTAGGAGTTCTGCTCAGGAAGCGAAGCTGGGTTGCCAATCCAGGCCATGGGGAAGCTTTGGTGACATTTCTTGTCTTGAGGGAATAGAGAGGTCTTATTAAAGCAGGTGTTTTTTGTAGATACCGCCCCATCCCCCAGCAGTGCCTGGAAGGTGAACGGATGTTTTGAATGCTGAGCGTATGACCACTGACTGTTACGTGCTGTCCTGGGGTGGTGTCCCTCCAGCTGCTCCACCAAGGCCACTGCCAGGGAGCCCAGCCTTGCGACATCGGATGATGCATTTCTCTGAAGTGTTCCGACTCCTTGAGCGCTTCCTTCAATTATCCTGCCCCTTGTGAGTTTACACACCCTCACACTTGGCTTTCCTCTCTTAGAGTGTGGAGTATTTCAGGCCCTGCAGATCGGCTGTGTTTATTAGATAGACTTTGTTTTCCCCTTCTAAGACAGGAAGCTCATTAGAAACAAGCACGATTAACCTTTAAGCCCGAGTTTTAAATGTCCCCTGAGAACTGCACTTTGTAAGCAGGGCTGTCCAGAGGCGCAGCCCAGCTTCTAGTAGCTAAGCTACCAAGTGGGCCCTGGGCAGTTCACATTCCTAGAATTTTAAGGTGCCTGGGAGATGTGTGCTTTCCCTCTGGGATGCCCTCTCCCAGCCAGGAAAACCAGCAAAAGCTGGGGCAAGGTAGAGAGGGAATGAGCTACAGTGGCTCCACACACACACACAGGCTTGTGGGCTGGCTCATCCACTTACTGATCATGTGACCCCGGGTACGTTCCTTCAGCTTGGGTTCCTAATCATTTTTAAAAAATATGTATTTATTTATTTGAAAGTCAAAGGTGGGGGGAGGAGGTGTGAGTGTGAGTGAGAGTGTGTGAGTGTGAGTGAGAGAGTGAATCTTCTTTCTTCTGGTTAACTCCCCAAATGGCAGAGCTGGGCCAGGTTGAAGCAGGAGCCTGGAGCTCTGTCTGGGTCTGTTACATGGCTGGCAGGGATCCAAGTTTACTTGAGTCATCTTCTGTGGCTTTCCCGGGTGCATTAGCAGGGAGCCGGATCAGAAGCGGAGCCAGCAGGTCTCAAATCAGCACTCATATGAAATACTGGCATTGCAGGTGGAAGCTTAACCCACTGTGCCACAATGCTGTTCCCCTCCGGTTCTTTACCTTTCAAATCATGGTAGTAATACGCACCTCACAGGATTAGAGTGAGGCTTAGATGACATAATGTACATGATTCTTAACTGTAGCGTATAGTAGCATTCATTCACTCACCCAACTGCTACTGAGTTAGTGTTTTCTGTGTGCCAGGTGCTGTGTGGGCCTTGGGAGATACATGGAAGGAATGAGTCCTGACCCCTGCTCTTGAGGGAGTCACGATAAGTTGCTGTAACAACAGTATGAAAAGTGCATGTGACAGGCTTTGGGAGCACAGTGGAGGAACACCTAATGCTAGTGGTGATGGTGGTGACAGTACAAGCCCATTCAGGATGGTACCAACGATGGCGATGATGATGGTCATGTTGGCAGTGGTTTGCATGTAAGGATAGCGGTCATGATGATGAAGGTGCTGTTGATGGTGACCGTGTGATGGGGATAATGGTAGTGGCAGTAGTGACTGCAGAAAGGGTGTGGTAATGACTTGGCAGTGGGGAAGGCGATGGCAGTGAGGTTGACGATCTTGGTGATCACGGTGGTGGTGGTGGTGGTGGTGGTAATGATTTACTGTGAAGATGGTGGCAGTGGCTGTGTTGCTGCCAGTGGTGGTGATGGCTGTAACAACTGTAGTCAGGATGTCAGTAGTGAGGATTGTGGTCAGCCTGGTTGTAGTGATTTGGCTGTGATGGTGACGGTGGTACTAATGTTTTGTGTAATGATATAATAGAAGTGGTACTAGTGGTGGTCACAGTGTGATAGTGGTGGGGGTAGCAATGACTGTGATAGGGTGGTGATGGTATGATGGTGGTGATGTCGGTTATGCTGGGTGGAGGTGATGGTGATTTTCCGTGAGGGTGGTAGTGGTGCTGCTGTGCCTGACCCTGGGGGGTTGGAGTGGAGGGGCCTTCAGGAAGGTCTGCCTACTGGTTGGAAACCTTCGGCTGAGGCTTGAAGGTTGAATACAGAGCTGGTGATCCAGGCAGATGCCATTCCTGACTAGCCCATCTTGCAAGGGCAGAGACCAGCATATGGTGAGATAAATGAGCTGAGAAAGTCCAGGGCCCTCTGGGAGCAGAGAAGAGGGGCTCTTAATGAGTCTGGGGTGTGACTGGCATCTTGGAGGGCTTCTTGGAAGAACTGGGACACGGAGATTGGATGAATGTTTGAGGCTGCAGGAGCAACATGCCTAGGACCAGAGGCAGGAGGGCGAGGTGATGGGAATTGGAAAGTTGTTCTTGGGGCTTGGATTGAGGGCTGCAAGTGGATGGAGGTGAGAAATAGAAGGAGACAAAAGCAGGTTAGGTGAGGTACATTGAATCTGAGGGAGACAAATGGAGACATCTAGAAGGCAGTCAGCTGCACTTTTTTGTCACTCGAGTTCATGCTATTTAGGTCATGGTCTAGGATTCCTACAGCAGAGATATTTGGATATTTCAGACCACGGAAGGACTTAATAAAATTGGTAGCAGTCACTTCAGGGAAGGTTTGCTGTGTTATGGATTACAAATGACTTTAGCATGGGGATGTGGGGAGCACCCCCATGTCGGGGGATGGGATCTGTTTGATTCCATCGCTTCGTAGCTGGATGATTTTGTCAATTTACTTAAGCTTAAGAGGGTTAATAATAATGCTTACCTTATGGAGGCTGTTGTGAGAGTTACATGGAATAAACACATGTTAAATGCAGTCCAGTGCCTGCCTTCTAATTAATAGTTGCTACCTGATGGTTGTTACGGTTCTAACACCCTCAGGAATCTGACACAGAGCCTGCCTGGGCCCCCTGCCATTCATACGCAGAGTGCTGAGAGATGCATGGGAAGAAACTTCATCTCATTGTCTCCCTCTTATTCCTGCTCTTAAAGTCAGTTTTGGGTGGAGGCAGGAAGTGCGGATTTTCCAAGTGGCACCGTGTGATAAATCCACGGCTCTCAAATAGCCCTGCTCCCTGTCCGCATTCCAGCTTCCCGGTGTCTGTCTTTGTTTATTCCGTTGTGTCCTTGAGACTTTCTGAAGTAGTCCTACAGGGAGCTTCGGAAGATTTATGGAAAAATGGAATTAAAAAGTCTGAGTTCAGGCCAGTGTCATAGTGCTGTTGGTTAACCTGCTGCCTGGTACATTGGCAGCCCATGTGGGTGCTGGTTTGAGTTCTGGCTGCTCCAGTTCTGATCCAGCTCCCTGCTAATGTGCCTGGGAAAGCGGTGGATGATGGTCCAAGTGCTTGGACTCTTGTCACTCATGTGGGAGACCCAGATGAAGAACCTGCTCCTGGCCTCGGCCTGGTTGTTGTGGGCATTTGGGGAGTAAACCAGAAGATGGAAGACCTCTTTCTGCCTCTCCTTATATCTCTGCCTTTCAAATCAAATAATTTTTTTTTAAGTTTATTTTGCTGCCAAACAATTTTGAAATCCATTTATAGGTTTTTTTTTTAACATGCTTTCCATGGATCATGAAAAGGAGTTTTTGCAGCATAATAAACATATTTTTTATTTCATTTTCTACAAACTTTTGAAGTCCCCTTGTGTTAGAAGAAAGCCAAGCAAGAGGGAAGGGATGAACATTTGTAGGACATGTGATGTGTGTTAGATCATTGATTGCATTACATGATAGTAGCTTTGTCTCCATTAATAATAAAACAGTTAAGTGGGCTGTTGTGGGGGGCAGGGTCGGATCAGGCTGCCTTGAGCTCCAGTTGCCTTCTCTTCCTTTCCCTGTCTGATCTAGGGTCATCCTTTCCTGGCTTACATCTTATCCGAGAGCAAGGTAGTTATCAGCTAACACCTTGGTTATCTGCCACAGCCAGGGGAGGCAGGCGGATGTCCCAGTTAAGCAAGTGGGCAGGGTTATGATCCACAGTTTCCAAGAATGGCCTGTGTCGGCTCAGCCTCAGTGGTGTTCTGGTGTAAAGAAATCCTTGCACTGAACTTGAGCCTGAAACTGGAAAGCATCAAAGGCCTGAGCAGGTGCACCTCACAGTGGGTGCAGATAATAGCATTGTGCTTCCAAGAGGCACAGACGGCTCTTTCCCCACTGCAGCTCCATCTCCCCTCCTGCAAGGTTGCTCTGAGGGCAGAGGGCACAGAAATTGCCTAGCACAGGGCTTGGTGTATTCCAGGTGTGCTCAGAGACGAGGCAGTTCCATCCCCAGGTTACTTCCACTCTGGCTCCCAACAGTCTTCATTCTGCAGGTTTGTTCTTTCCTGCGTTTTCATTCAGTCTCTGTTTTTCTCTCATCACTCTTCTCAGGACCCACCGTGCTCTACTGTCTCCTGGCTTTAAAGAGACACTGCTGGGGGCTGGGATTGTGGTACAGTGAGTCGGCTGTTGTTTGAGCCTCCAGCAGTCCATATTAGAGAGATGGTTCGAGTCCTGGCTGCTCAGCTTCTGATTGACTCCCTGCTGGTGTGCCTGGGAAAACAGTGGAAGATGGCTGAAGTGCTTGGTCCCCTCCACCCATGTGGGAGATTCAAATGGAGTTCTGGGCACCTAGCTTTGGCCTGGTCCAATCCTGGCCATCAGTGCCATTTGGGGACTGAACCAGTAAATGGAAGATCTCTGTCTCTCCCCCTCTCTCTGTCACTCTGCCTTTCAAATAAGTAAATAAATGTTTATGAAAATAAAATATGAAGACTCCTTTTGACCTTGACCTCTTCTGTTCGCTTTTGTAAAACTGTTTCTTTCAAGGGGTCTTTACTTGCTACCTTCATTTTCTTACCTCTCATTGATTCTTAAAAATAATCGCATGTGTATTATTACATATTCACAAAAGAACATATGAATAGTAACTTATTTCTGAGTTCACTGTTGGCTAAGTTTGGCTATGCCGCAGTGACGTGTAAGCTCTCAGATACCAGCATCTTAACAGGCAGGATATATTGCTGTCTCATGTCCAGACAAATGTGATGAGCCAGGAGCAAGCTTGGAAGGATCTAGACCCCAGGCAGCCATTCAGGGACCCAGACTCCTTCCACCTTCATTGCAGCTTTCTTGAATACATGCCCTGGAAGATTACAGGAGAAGGGGAAGAAAGATGTGAAGGTTGGCTCACATGCTATTGGCCAGAACACCATCAAATGGCTGGGAAATGTAGTTCGGTGAGCCGTCCTAGGAGCACAACGGAATAGTTTGGTGAACCTTATCACCTCTACACTGTAAGTGATGGTGTGACAGGATCAGATGGTCTCCTGTGGGTCCATTATTCAACTCCTAACTGATTCTACTGAAGCTACACGCATGCTGTAAGCACAGCTCCCTGCTTGCTTACTGGAGATACACAGGATCCAGAAATTATTTTTTTAATCACAGCCTTGCTTATATTTATACTTTTATTAAATATACACCCAAATGATTCGTTGTTTAGTCTTGTTGGCATTATGCATCACCTGCTGAGGCATACCAGGTGATGAAGGAAGCTATAGGCTGTTTTGTAAATATTCTATGGAGTGACTATTCTGTAATTCATTGAGCTGTCGTTCTGTTGATGGATAGTCATAGCAACTGGTAGAATGCAGATGTCATTTACTAAGATGAGAAAGGTTTTTGTAATGGTTAATTAAACTGTTTATTGGGGACAGCTAGCAGCACAGCTAATTAATCTAGGTTAATAGGTTAAGCTGTCACTTACGATGCCAGCGTCCTCTATCAGAGTGTGTGCCTGAGTCCTGGCTGCTTTGCTTCCCAGCCAACTCCCTGTCAGTGTGCCTGGGAAGGCAGCAGAGGATGGTCCGAGTACTTGGTTGCTGCCACCCATGTGGGAGACCAGGATGAAGTGCTTGGCTCCTGGCTTTGGGTTGGCTCTAACCTGGCTGTTGCGGGCATTTGGGGGAATGAACCAGAGGATGAAAGATTTCTCTCTCTCCTTCTTCCTTCTTTGTCACCCTGATTTTCAAGTAAGTAAATAAATACTTAAAGATGTTTATTTACTTGTACCTACTTGAGAAGCGGAATGATGGACGAGAGAGGAAGAGAAGACCCGTTCGTCTGCTGGTTCATCCTCCCGAGTGCTGACTTCCCAGGCTGCAGCTTAGCCTGTGCTGCCACAGTGCCAGTTCACTGTTACCCGTTTTCTGTGAGTTTCCTGAAGATCTCTCACATGATGTTTTGGATGTCCTTCCCTAATTCTGGTAAGAAAAATAGTCAAATATCAATGAAGAACCTTAAAAATCAAACCAAGAGGGAGTGACCTAAGCCAATACCATTAAAAACAAGAAGTCACCTTTGCCCCAAATAAAAATTAAAGTTTAAAATTACAGCCCTGAACTTTTCCCCCCAAAGCTAAAATTAGGTGCAGCTATAAAATAAGGGACCCTATGCTTAGCTAGCTGCGACACTTGTGCCTGGCTGTGCTAAGACCTAACCCAGTTTGTATGCCTCCTAATACTCAAATAATGGTGTGGGAAGCGGACGCCGCTCTCCCGCCAGGGGAACAAAGGGAGTGAAAAGTCGTCCCCCCTCAGGGTGAACAAGATGGCGCTGGCAGGGAAAGGAACTACTAAAGAAGTAAACAACAAAATGGCGATGAGGTGCCTGCCTCCCATGTGATCCCGTAGCTGATTGGATAGAAGACGCATGCCTTTCACATAATCAGCTCGCGGACTGGACTGCTGTGTGCATGGACTCTATAGTGCTTTTGATTGGTCGCTGCGGGTATATAAACCGTGTGGCTCTGTGCTGGGGGTGCTCTCTGGACTCCCAAGTTCAGGAGGCCCATCTGCACAGACTCCGAATAAATCCTCTTGCTTTTGCATCAGCTGGTCTGGAGTCTGAGTCTCTGCGGTGTGCCTCTCGACGTGTTAGCATCCTCACTCCGAGGGTCTAACATCAATATGTTTGTTTTGGTAAAATTTTGTTTTGATGAAAATTTCAGTCTTCCCTTTTGCATGTGAGTCTTCAGTCCACAGAACTGTTTGAATGGGACGCTCCTGCCCCTTTCTCTGCAATGCCACCTGTCTTCCATGTGGGTGCGTGTCTGCTTCTGGGCCCTCCGCAGTGTCCTGGTGGTCAATGTGCTTATTTTGTGCCAGTATTCTAATCACTACAGTGTTAGATATGATGTGAGATTAGATAACTAAATAAATAGTGAAACTAGTTTAGAAAACTTTCCCACCTTATTTTTCTAATCTATTCTTGGTTCACTGCTCTTCCATGTAAATATTTTGAATTAGCATATCAAAGGTTTTAAAAACACTTTTACGGGTTTTGGTTAGGATTAAAATATTTAGGTTTGTAATAAATTGACATTTAAAGAACATGAGTCTTTATTCCATAAATGTATTTACCTCTCCCATACATTTAGGCCTATTATAAACAAAGTTAAAATTTTTTTCTTTCAGTACACCTATGCATAATTGTTAGATTTACCTTATACTTCAGGTTTTTCTTGCAATAGTGAGTGAACAAGTATATATGAATATAATTTATATACATGTGCATATACACAACTGTGTATATAAATGTATATACTATATGCTGTATATATGTAAGCATATGGTATATACATTTTTAGGACTCTATTATGGAATTTACAAATAAGCAAAAGTAGATAAGTAGTAAAATAAATTCTAGGCACCTGTCATTCAGCATTAGTAATTATGGATACATGATCACTCTATTATTCATCTACAACCTTACCTCCTCTTCCCCTCCACGTCAGGATTTTTTTAAAAAAGAAAACCCAAACATGATATTGTTTCAGCTGCAGATGGAACACATATATTTTTAAAAAATATTTATTTGTGAGGCACAGATACAGAGGAGTCTTCTATCCACCGGTTCACTCCCCAAATAGCCTCCATGGCCAGAGCTGGGCCAGTCCAAAGCCAGGAGCCTCTTCTGGGTCTCCCACGTGGGTGCAGGGGTCCTAGCTCTTGGGCCCTTTTCTACTGATTTCCCAGGCCATTAGCAGGGAGCTGGGTTGGAAGTGGAGCAGCTGGGACTTGAACCAGTACCCATAGGATGCTGGTAATGCAGGCGGAGCCTTGGCCTACCATGTCTCGGTGCTGGCCCCAGGAGAACTTGTCTTTGAATTAGCATTTTCTTACTGTTGGTTGCTAGTTTGTAGGCATATTAATGGTTTTTGAAAATTGACCTAAGATCTAGTAAATGTACAGATCTTTCTTATTCATTATAATGATTTATCTATAGATTTAATTGGGTCTTTACACTGACAATCATGTCATCAGCAAATATACTTTTGTTTGTTTCTACAATTTGTGCCTTTATTTATCTTTCTGGAGGACCACGCAGTGTCCTCCCAGTTTTGTGTGGAAGGTAGGTGGTGGTAGTGATATCCTCACATTTTTCCTGATTTTATTTATATATATTTTTAAAGACTTATTTTTTGAAAGTCCAGAGTACAGGGAGAGAGGGAAAGACAGAGATCTTCCATCTGCTGGTTCATTCCCCAAATGGCTGCAAAAGCCAATGCTGGGCCAGGCTGAAGCCAGGAGCCAAGAACTCCATCCAGACCTCCCAGTGTGGGTGGCAGGGACCCGAGTACTCGGGCCATCCTCTGCTGCCTACCACGTGTATTAGCTGGAAGCTGCATCAGAAGTTGAACCAGGCTCTCTGTTATGGAGAGGCAGCTTGACTTGCTGTGCCACAATATCAGGTCCCATTTTCCCCTGATTTTAATGAGATAATGAATTCTAGTATTGTACGTGAAGAATGATGCTTGTTAGAGGTGCAATAAGTATCCTATATGCGGATATGAGACTGTTTAGTTGTTATCCTGCTTTGCCAAGAGCTTTGTTGTTTGAATGTTTGTTGAGTTTGAGTAAAGGCCCTTTTCGTTTGTTCTGAAATGCTTTGGACACTTCTGTTCACTTGAGAGCCACTCACTCTGAACATTGGTTATCCCAGCCATTACTGCAGTGGCCACTTGGACATGAGCTCTGATCGGCCTCACACAGGTGGCGCTTTGACAGTCATTGACCCCTGGTCCCACTGCATGTCCCTCCTCTGTTGATGCCACAGTGGGAGAGACTATGGGAACCACTCGGCACTCTCCAGAATTCATTCGTGGAGAAAACGGATTTGGCCCTGTAGTATTGGGTCCCCCTGGGGCAGCCAGCTCAGTAGCTCGGCTTCTGCTGGTTTTCCCTCCGTTCTGGCTCCCCTTGCTTCTTGGCCCTCACTGCTGCCCTACGTATCCCAGTGCTCACACTGTAGCCTTGGTTTCCGGGGCACTTGGGTTTAGAGTATGGGTTTCCCTCCTCTAGTCTATTAATGTGTTGAATTACATTCATAAAGTTTCTAATGTTAAATTACCCTTGTATTTCCTTGGGTAGATCTGCCTGGCCACAAAGTGTGACTTAAAAAATTAAAACAACCAAAAAACACACTGCTGGAAACAATTTACTACTATTTGGTTTGGAAATTACTGGAAATTTCACATCTGTGTTCACGGGTAAGATTGGTGTATAACTTTTCTTTCTAAAACTG
Source organism: Oryctolagus cuniculus (assembly GCF_051225735.1). Classification (NCBI taxonomy): domain Eukaryota; kingdom Metazoa; phylum Chordata; class Mammalia; order Lagomorpha; family Leporidae; genus Oryctolagus; species Oryctolagus cuniculus. The sequence continues at coordinate 108,233,804 of NC_142877.1, forward strand.
TCTCTGTCTACTTGTGGTGTTAGTGGTATATTAGCCTCATAAAATGAGTTGTGGAGTATTCTCTTTTCTATTCCCAGGAAAGAGTATTTGAATTTGAAGAGTTGAATGGTCTGTTCTTTGGAAGTTTGTAAAATGCGCCCATAAAATCATTTGGGCCTTGTGTTTCTTTTCAGAAGGATTTATGTTGCTGGTTAAATTTCCTTAATGGTTTTAAGATTATACAGGGTTTCAATTTCTCCTTGAGTTGGTTTGGTTATATACCTTTTCCTGGGTACTTATATATTTTAATCTGTATTTTCAAATTGTTAACATTAATTCTAAACCCGATGTAAAGTTAAGGTTGTTAATATTAAACACTGACTTATTAATTCCAGTCTCTGCGTGGTTTTCTATCTCCCTTTCATTCCTAGTAATTGCTATGTGTGTGTGTATTGTATGTTGTGTGTTGTGTGTGTGCTTTTTTTCCCTCAGTGTCGCGATTGCTTATCTATGTCTTCAGTCTTCCCAAGAATCAAATTTTCAGCTTTGTTGACCTTTTTTCTTTTAATTTTATACAATGTTGATATTACCCTCCTCTTTATAAACTTTTTGGCTGGTTGATCAACTCATAAATTTTAAGCCTTCTTTCCTAGTACAAGTGTTTAAAGGTTTACGCTTTCCTTGAAGTATTGCTGTTATTGTACCCCACAAGTTTTGGTATGTTGTACTGATGGAACAAGGACATAAGCCTCAGCCATTTTAGGTTCTTGGTACCCCTGCCTTCTTCCAAGAGACCGGTTCAGTCTCACACGCTGTTGTCCCCTACCCCACCCCTGCATTCTTCCCCAGGTTTGGAAGCTGGTGGGTCAAACCTGAAGAACCTGTATGAGGAAGCTCACCTCTGCCTACTGCCCCCCACCCTCAGCCCTACCCCATGTGAGATACAAAAGGGCCCAGCCTGCTGGGGCCCATGTTCTGCCCGTGCGTGGTCTCTGAGCCTGACGGCAGTTGGTCCACCTCTGTGAGTTTATTTTCTCTGAGTCAGTTTGGTCTGGCTGTGAGTTCTTTCTTACATTTGGGGCTGTATGAGGTGGTACCATTCTGCCCTCTTTTCCTTACAATTACCATGATTGAGTTCTGTGTCTTTTAAAATTTCATTTTGGTTTCTAATTTTACCACAAGTAGTTTACAAATGTATTTAAAATATTCCCTGCGTTTTTAAAAATTTCTTTTAGTTGTTGATGTGCACCACAATTGCATTTTAATTAGAGAATATCTACTGCATCACACTCATCCTTCGAAATACAGTATGATAACATATTGCATGGTAACTTTAAATATTCCATATGTGTTTGAGACACACATTTTCTAATTGCTGGAAGTAGAATTCTAAGTATGCCCTTAAATCAAGCTTGCCAATGGGTTGTTCAGATCTTTTGCATTTTAACTTTTTAATTAACTTGGCCAAAGAATTATTGAGACCATGGTTTTGTCAATTTCTCTAAAAAGTTCTGTCAATTTTTGACCTCTATGATTTGAGGTTATTTTATTAAAAATATACAAGATTAGTGTTGTGGCATAGACATAGTTAAACAATACACAGTATATTATTGTAATTGTATGATTATATGCCTGTATCTCCTATAGGCTGTAAGTGCTGGAAGTCCAGACAACAAATCTGTCTCTTTCATCCGGCACAGTGCTCACGTAATAATTTCCAAATGAGTGGATCCCCAGACCTTCTGATGCAGCAAATGATTAAGGCTGCATCACACATAGATAGCAGGATCTCGTTTGTTGCCAAGTCCTGAATACATGCAGGCTTGTAACGCCCGTCTCAGAAGGAAGATTCCACATATTTATATCTGTTTAGTGACTATCCCCATTTTACGAGGGGCTCATCTGGAGAGGAATCCTGATTATTACAGGATTTTTTAGGTGCCTGTTCCATTGCTATTCCTATCCCTCATTTTTTTTTTTTTATTAAATTTTTGAGATTTCAGTTCGGAGAAAACATGAAGTCATTAGGGTGTTTCCTTCCTTCGAGTTACGAAGTTCTGATGAAGGACGAGAGAGTGAACCCACCAAGGCTAATGGAAGACCCCTTTCCCATTTTGTCTGGAGAAAGTGTCTATAGTGTCATAGCCTTGCTTCGCAAGATTTCAAAAGACGTTTAGCTCTAGAAAAGTAGAGCCTTAAAGCCATTTTGTCATAAAGAGGATTGGCTGGAAGTTCCTTTGTCCTTCAGGCCCTATTATAGTTTTGCAAACTGCAATTTGGGCAGCTATTTCAAATCTGTCAATCAAAACACTTTTATTGAGCACTTTCTGTGCACCGGGGATTATACGAAGTATGAGGCTTGCACAGAGGCAGAGGTCCTCACAGAACTGCAGGTCTTCAGGGAGCAAGCAGTCGGGTACAGTTAGCAGCAAGGTCCATGAACGTCACCAGCCTGCCCCAGGGGTTCCCTGGGCTGCAAGAGCCTGAGCTGGCTCAACCACAAAGTGTGTGTGTGTGTGTGTGTGTGTGATAGCTCATTGTTAACAACTCTGTATTCATTGTATCTTTTGTTCTTTACAGTAGGCTTGAGAATTCATTTTTAAACTTTTATTTTTAATTGACATCATGATTGTGTATAGTATATATTTATGGGTTACACTATGAGGCTTTGATATAGAGAGAATTCCAAAAAAGTTCATGGAAAGTGCATATTATGAAAAACATACACATGGATTTAAAACTTTTTTACACCAAAATAAACTTACTTTTTAATTCAATTTTTCCATAAACCCTTATATGTTTACATTGTGAAAGATTAAATTAAGCAATTTAACAAATCCAGCACTACATATACTTACTTTTTTTGTGCTGAAAACATTTAAAATCTACTCCTAGTAATTCTGAAATATTTACTGTGTTAGTCATGATGGTCACCGTTTTGTGCAGTGTATCCCTAGCACTCCTCTTGTCTAACTGAAATTTCGTACCCTTGGACCAACAGTGAGCCATTTTCTTGTTCATCCTCTGCTCCCTCAGCCTCGGGTAGCCAGCACTGCGCCCTCTACTTTTGGGAGTTCAACTTTTTTAGGTTCAACATGTAAGTGACATCAATCCATATTTTGCTTTCTGTGTCTGGCTTATTTCATATAGCGTAATGTCCTTTGAGTTAGTTCATCCGTGTTGTTGCTAATGACAGAATTTCCTGGTTGATTTTGACTGAGTAGTATGCCGTTGTGAATATACTACATGTTTTCTTTCTCCATTGCTCCTTTTTTTTTCTTTCTCTTTTTTTTTTTTTTTTTTTTTTTTTTTTGACAGGCAGAGTGGACAGTGAGAGAGAGAGAGACAGAGAGAAAGGTCTTCCTTTGCTGTTGGTTCACCCTCCAATGGCTGCCGTGGCCGGCGCGCTGCGGCCGGTGCACCGCGCTGATCCGATGGCAGGAGCCAGGAGCCAGGTGCTTTTCCTGGTCTCCCATGGGGTGCAGGGCCCAAGCACCTGGGCCATCCTCCACTGCACTCCCTGGCCACAGCAGAGAGCTGGACTGGAAGAGGGGCAACCGGGACAGAATCCGGCGCCCCGACCGGGACTAGAACCCGGTGTGCCGGCACCGCTAGGCGGAGGATTAGCCTAGTGAGCCGCGGCGCCAGCCTCCATTGCTCCTTGATGGACCCAGGTTGCTTCTCTATCTTAGCTGTCTTGGCTAGTGCTGCAGTGGACATGTGAATGCAGGTAGCTCTTCTATGTACTGATTTCAGTTCCTTTGGAATGTACCAGTGGTACATGATGTGCTACTTCTTTTTTAAAGATTTATTTATTTATTTGAAAGTCAGAGTTACACACACACACACACACACACACAATCTGCTGGTTCACTCCCCAGTTGGTTGAATGGCTGGAGCTTAGCCGATCCAAAGCCAGGAGCCAGGGTCTTCTTCCAGGTCTCCCACGTGGGTGCAGGGGCCCAAGGACTTGGGCCAAGTTTTACTGCTTTCCTAGGCCACAGCAGAGAGCTGGATTGGAAGTGGAGCAGCCGGGACTCGAACCAGCGCTCATAAAGGATGCCAGCACTGCAGGCAGCGACTTTACCCTCTTTGTCACAGTGCCAGCCTAGATGTGATACTTCTATTGTTAGTTTTCTGAGGAAGCTAGGAGTAGTTTTATTGTTCTGATACTGCAGATGAGCAGCCTGAGGCTCTGGGAGGAACATTGTAATCCCGTGTCAAATACTGTCCTGTTTTAATGGATTATTGTCTTTAATTCTCAAAGTCCTGAGGGTTGTTGTCATTTTGTTCCCATTGTGCAGATAACATAAAATGAGGCCTGGAGACATCAAGACAATAGTGTGGTGTGAGGTTAACAAGTGCCAGAGGTGGGGCTTGAACCAGAGTCAGTGTCCACAGAGCAGATTCCCTTTACAGAAACAACACAATTCAGTACCCTAGCCTTGGACTTGGAAACCCAAGACACAAATGTGAATCCTTAATCTGTCTCTGATCTCCTCGGTACTTGGCGAGTGGTCCATGGACCAGCGGCATCAGCATCACCATGGAACAGTTGGAGATGCAGACACTGTAGGAAACTGCTCCACGCTGGCCGTATTGGACCAGATCCCTAGATGATGTGCCTGCTCCTTGAAGGTTGAGAAGCCCCATCTTAGCAACTTTGGGCAAATCACGGATTCTTTGTGGCCTCAGTTTCTCTGATGGTAAAATGAAGAAGCCGTCTGCATCTGTCCCCCCTCAGGACTGCCATGGAGACCAGAAGGCGGGAGGTATGTGGGAAGGTGTTGTGAATTGCACAGTGTGCTACAAAGGTCAAAGCCAAACAGTGAACCGGAGCAATAGAGCTTCAGAGACAATTCGACAAACAGATAATGCCTTTTATCCCCTGGCTTGGCTGAGCAGGCGCTCCCAGCGCTGTGTGTTATGCAAAATAACCAGACAGGAGAAACGCCTTTTACAATGCAGTTCCTGGAAATTTCTAGCTTTATCAAGGAATTTGGTTTCTCCAGTTCACTGCCTAGTGAAAATAGCTGGTCCTTAATAAGGCCCAGATGTTGACACAGCCGCTTGCCTTCCCCATCGCATGGATGCGTTTCATACTGAATTTCACCTAAGGAATTTTAGACTTTAAAGATAATAATCAAAAACACTGCCAGCTTCCCTTTGGGATTCTTGCTGGTTTGGGAGATCAAAGATGTCTCAACAACACAATGAATGTAGACAAAGTTAGGGTTCTTGCCTATTAGCAAAAGATGAATACCGTCTAACAATGCCCATTTCAGCAGTTCTGTCCCCCAGGTAGGTCTGCTCCGAGCAAGTGGCTTCTCTTCTCCCATATTTTTATAACCGACCCCCCACCCCCACCCCAACAAGGGCTCTTCTCATACTCTCTGCAGACATGGCTGGTGTGCTAACAGCGTTAGCTTCTGTTTCTAACACAATTAAGTGGATGCCCACGCTGGTTAATTCTTGGCATACCTAAAAAATACTTTCTCTGCGTCTAGGAAAAGTATGAGATGTTTAAATTCCAAACAATGAGTGATTCCCAAGGGCATCTCACATCGAGTTCCGTGGGATGGGAATCTGGCCCAAAGGAAGGGCGCCCTCCGTGGTGGCCCCACACTTTTTCCGGAGACGGCCTGATGGGACTTTCTTCGAGGGGCTGAGAAATAACAGGGCTCTGGACTCGCGAGGGGAGCCCTGCACTGTCGCAGACCCGCACAGAAAGACCAGGCTGTTTTCATTACACACTCTCTGGAATGCATGGGCTCCGCTCCCGGTCGTCAGGGATTTCACAGACCCCAAAGCAGGAATGGCAGAAATTTGACTCTTAGAGCCCCCGCCACTCTCCCGTCTGCTGTGTGCTTCTCCCTTCTTTGTAGAAACTCTGGAAGGCAGCGGTCTCAAGACTGTTTGAAAAGGCCAGACAAGGAGGGGTTTCTCCCCGAGATCTCCCTCCACCAGGCGAGGGTACCTTGTGGGCATGACCATTTGCCCCAGACAGGGGCGTAGGGAGTCCGAATTCTGGGCCATGGTTTGCACCGGTGACGTGGGCTGTTCTCGGCTCTTCCATGTTCCAGCTGCAAACATGACAAGTGACATCTCAGGACATTACAGGATCAACTGGCTCACACGGATTTCTCTGGAAAGACTGTTTCTGCCACATAAGAACCCATACTGTCACACTGTATTCTGGGTTGTATTATTATTATTTTTGATCTTTAAGAAAGGAAATAAAAATTTAGTCTATTTAAGGAGCAGGGAAGACAATGTTGAAAACCCAGGCCTGGGTCAGAAGCTGTTTTCCATGGGAGCTTTGGGCCCACCAAGTTCATTTCTTTTTTCTTTTCTTTTCTTTCTTTTTTTTTTTTTTTTTTTTTTTTTGACAGGCAGAGTGGACAGTGAGAGAGACAGAGAGAAAGGTCTTCCTTTGCCGTTGGTTCACCCTCCAATGGCCGCCGTGGCCGGTGCGCTGCGCTGATCCGAAGGCAGGAGCCAGGTGCTTTTCCTGATCTCCCATGGGGTGCAGGGCCCAAGCACTTGGGCCATCCTCCACTGCACTCCCGGGCCACAGCAGAGAGCTGGCCTGGAAGAGGAGCAACTGGGACAGAATCCAGCACCCCGACAGGGACTAGAACCCCGTGTGCTGGTGCCGCAGGCAGAGGATTAGCCTATTGAGCCACGGCGCCGGCCCACCAAGTTCATTTCTACAGATGCCAGTGGGGTTCTGCTGCAGTGCAGGCTTGGCATGTTCTAGGGGCTTTGACTACAGGAGAGGGTGAGCTGGATGTGATTCCTGCGGTCCAGGGGCTGAAGGTTACTGGGGAAAATAAGCCAGTAAATTGGCAATTATGAAACGGGGAAGGACTGGCCACAAGGAAGGAATCTGTGCGTTCCGAACACCTGCAGAGACCTGTGAGGTGGGGGTGGGGTGGAGAATGCGCTCCGGACAACAAATGAGACAGCCCGGGCGCCTGTGCAAACACCCGGAAGTGGGACCTGGTGGGACCTGCTCCGAGAGGTGAAAGCAGAGTTCAGAAGTGGGGACCCCAGCCATCTGAGGCCCAGGGCGGGGTGGGGGGGCGGCCCAGTCATACAGGGCTGTTGACACCAGTTCGAGGAGTTTGGATGAACCTGAGGGCAGCTGGGAGCCACCAAGGAATATGAAGCAGCGGGAGCAAGGACAGGTTTGTATTTCAGAGGGGTGGTGTCTTCCGTGAGCTCAGTCTGTAAGCGGGTTCTTCCCCAGAGTCCCCAGAAGCCCTGTGCTCCCCATCTCTGCTTGCATCCCACTTGGTGGTGCCACCTCTTTCGCAGTTTGTGTGACTTTTGAGTGCTAGGACTAGGTCCGAAGTTCCCAGCGCCCAGTGCAGTACCTGCATGGAGTCGATCAATAAAGATGTTTTGGGTGATTTTAGATATATAGGTAGGTAGGTAGGTAGGTAGATAGAAAGGTAGGTAGGTAGGTAGGTAGATAGATAGATAGATAGATAGATAGATAGATAAAGAGTGAACAGCTCCGAGAAGGGAACAAGGTCTGAGTCTGAATTATTGAATCTTTATGAGACCATTATTGTCTCCATTTATAGATGAGGAAATAGGCTCACAGAGGGTCAGTCACTTGCCCAAGTCTTCACAGATTCTAAGTAGCTGAGCCTCAGGCTGTTTGACTCCAGGATCTGTCCTGCCCTGAAGTGACCGAATCTCCATGTGGGATTCTGTATCCGCCACGCGCCAGGCCTGTCTGTTAGCAACGGGTTGTGTCCCAAACCCAAGCGCATGCATTCACGCCTGACACATGATGAGATGGTATTTGGAGGTGGTGCTTTGGAGAAGTGATTAGATCACGAAGGTTGCCTCCCCCCGGTAAAAGAGACACCAGGGGCCGGCGCTGTGGTGTAGTAGGCTAAACCTCCGCCTGTGGTGCCAGTATCCCATATGGGCGCTGGGTTGTGTCCTGGCTGCTCCTCTTCTGATCCAGCTCCCTGCTATTGGCTTGGGATAGCAGTGGAAGATGGCCTCAGTGTGTGGGGAGCAACTCGGACTAGACTAAGTTACTGGAATTAAGACTTATTCTATGCATCTGCTCTCCCACAATATGGCGCTGGGAGAGGAGGAAACAGCTTCTACGCAGCTGCCTCTTGCCAACTTGAGTGATGACCTCCAGGAGCTGATCCTGCTCCTGATTGGAGGAGAGCAGCGTACTCGGTGTTGTGGGTAGCAGAGTTGGGATTGGTGGAAGAGGACTATAAAGGAGGAGAGAGACAACATGCACCAGGAACATCTAAGGGGAACATCTATCTAAGAGGAACACCTGAGCAGCCCCCGAGAGAGCCGGCCGGCGGTGTGCCGCTCCCCCGCGGAAGTGGGGAAAGTGGCTAGGGGGAACCGCCCTTCCACGGAGGTGGAAGGGACGGTAGCCAACCCGGGAAGAACCAGCAGCAAACCCGGGGAGGGCCGAGCAGACGAAAGAACAACGCAGGGTCCTGTGTCGTTCCTCCACGAAGACGGGGAGCGACATAATGGTGCCGTGACTCGGATATGAAGCCTAGGCAGGGTTTAGTGTCGTTCCTCCATGAAAAGGGGGAGCGACACAGTGCTTGGGTCTCTGTACCCACATGGGAGACCTGGAAGAAGCTCCTGGCTTTGGATCAACCCAGCTCTAGCGGTTGTGGCCATTTGAGGAATGAACCAGTGGATGGAAGACCTTTCTGTCTGTCTGTCCCTCTCTCTCTCTCTCTAACTCTGCCTCTCAAATAAATAAATACATCTCTCTGACACACACACACACACACACACACGCACACACACAGGCTCCAGAGCCCTCCCTTGCTTCTGCCGTGGGCTGTTACAGCACCGGCTTCTCTGAGCCAGGAAGCAGGCTTCAGCAGGCCCCGAATCCGCTGGCACCTTGATCTTGGACTTAATTTCTGCTGTTTGGAAGCCGCCCAGTCTGGGATATTTTGTTATCCTAACCTGGAGCCTGGATGAACTGCGGCACCTGCCCCGGGAGGGGTCCAGCTGGCCAGCGTGGAACTCTACGGAGGAGGAGGGAGCCACACAGTCCCCTGCATGGGGCTTGGCCCCGGCAGCAAGGCCCCCGGACAAGCAGCAGAGCTTCCTTCCGACAAGCGGAGCAGACCGAAAGGCTTTTGGTGGTGGACGTGCACGAAGCTCCACGCCAGGGCCTCACGCTGAACGCAGCCAGCACAGTCTCAGCACGGGGAATGGTGTAGCTGGAAGTGCCCGTCATGGTTCTCTCAAGTTCTGGTCCCCGCCGTCCCGGGCAGTCTCTGGACTCATCTTGGGGCTGTGGTCCTTCCTCAGCCTGACCTTGCTCTTTGACCTTCTGCCTTAGCTCACTCCATTCTGTCTGTCCATAATGCCTCCTTGTCTCAGGCGTACTTGACTTTCCAGACTCAGTTCAAATGTCCTGTGGTTCCCTAACGCATCGCCTTCACTGTGGCACCACCATCTCCTGCTGGGGCGTCCTCACGGCCTGCAACAGCCTCTTTTTTTGTTGTTTTGTTTTGACAGGCAGAGTGGACAGTGAGAGAGAGAGACAGAGAGAAAGGTCTTCCTTTGCCGTTGGTTCACCCTCCAGTGGCCGCCACGGCCGGTGCACTGCGGCCGGCGCACCGCGCTGATCCGATGGCAGGAGCCAGGTGCTTCTCCTGGTCTCCCGTGGGGTGCAGGGCCCAAGCACCTGGGCCATCCTCCACTGCACTCCCGGGCCACAGCAGAGAGCTGGCCTGGAAGAGGGGCAACCGGGACAGAATCCGGTGCCCCGACTAGGACTAGAACCCGGTGTGCCGGCACCGCTAGGTGGAGGATTAGCCTAGTGAGCCACGGCGCCTACCTGCAACAGCCTCTTAACCGGCCCCCCACTTCCTCTCCTGTCCTCTGTGGCCTAAGGGATGGACAAAGATTCTCCTCTAGAGCAAACTGTAGGTTCCTTGGAGTTCTCCTCTGAACTAGGCCAAGACCTCAGGCTGCTGCTACACCTTCTACCTGCTGAGCCCAGTTTTAGTGAATAATCTCACTGTGCCAGCACTAGTCATCCCCACCCCAGCCTTTGATATCAGATAAATTCCTTTTTCTCCATCCTTGATTTTTTTTTAAAGATTTATTTATTTGAAAGAGTTACACAGAGAGAGAAGGAGAGGCAGAGGCAGAGAGAGGTCTTCCATCTACTGGTTCACTCCCCAAATGGCTGCAGCGGCCGGAGCTGTGCCGATACAAAGCCAGGAGCCAGGAGCTTCTTCCAGGACTCCCACGAGGGTGCAGGGGCCCAAGCACTTGGGCCATCTTCTATTGCTTTCCCAGGCTATAGCAGAGAGCTGGATTGGAAGAGGAGCAGCAGGGACTAGAACCGGCGCCCATACGGGATGCCAGAGCTTCAGGCCAGGGCTTTAACCCACTGTGCCACAACACTGGCCCCCATCTTTGATGTTTAAGTTTGTGGTCTGCTTTTAGCAGAATCCAGTTGGGCCAATTTCAAAGGAATCTCCCTACCCTGGGTACCTCCTCTTAACTTCCCATCCACTAAGCCCTTCGCTCTGCCTTATGGCTAAAAACCCCTTCTTGTCCCTGCATATTCAGAGTTGAGTTCAATCTTACTTCATAATTGCAATGATCTCTCTACTGTAAGGGTCTTGGAGTAAAATCCCCCTTACCATTTTAACGATTGTCAGGACAACTTTTCTTTAATGGGATCCTTTTTAGATGGTAAGTTGCTCTTAAGGTCAGATCCAAAGTCCTTGCCAAGGTCAAAGAGCTTGTCCCTGATGAGATCTGTGATGCCATGATCTGTGTCACGTCATTCAAGCCTTGCCTCAAATGCTGTCATCACACAGTTACCTTCTCTCTCTGTCTAAACTGCCTCCTCTCCCCTGGTAATTCTCTGGTATTTCACTTCTCCTTTGTTTTTCATACACTCATCTATACATGGATTATTTGATGTATTTGTGCTAACTGTGTTTTTAATAGAACTTATACTTCTAGAAGGCAAGATATCATCAGCATGGTCCACGGTCGTATCAAAAGTGCCTAGAAAGGGCCGGCACCGTGGCTCACTTGGCTAATCCTCCACCTGCGGTGCCGGCACCCTGAGTTCTAGTCCCGGTTGCGCCTCTTCCAGGCCAGCTCTCTGCTGTGGCCTGGGAGGGCAGCGGAGGTTGGCCCTAGTGCTTGGGCCCTGCACCTGCATGGGAGACCGGGATGAAGCACCTGGCTCCTGGCTTCAGATCGGCGCAGCGCGCTGGCCGTGGTGGCCATTGGGGGAGTGAACCAACAGAAGGAAGACCTTTCTCTCCCTCTCTCACTGTCTATAACTCTCTCTCTCTCTCACTGTCTAACTCTGCCTGGCAAAAAATTAAAAAAATTTTTTTTTAAAAAGTGCCTAGAAAAACCCTCGAGACTTGGTATATATTTATTTAATGTTAGTTGATGAATCATTTAACAAATATTTTTACTTGTTGTACCAGTTGGGATGGTAGCAAGAAACAGAACTACCCTCAGATGGTTGGAATGAAGCAACTTTTGAGAAACCTGCCGTACTGAAGTAGGGAAAGAGAGAGAAAAGAATGACCAGGTTCTCTTCCCTTCCTCTCTGGTATTGCTGTGACTCTAACCCAGCAGTTTAGGGAGCGCTAGGGAGGAGGTCCACAGGACTTGGTCTTCTGCAGCAAAGATCAAGAAAGAGAATGGGTCTGGGGTGTGGAGTGAAGGTAGAATAACCAGCTCGAGTGCTCGTCCTTCCTGAGGTCTTCTGCTAAGCACCAGCGATCTGGAGAAGAGTAAGACAGCTGCTTCCATCATTTGCCTGTGGGGAAGCATTCTTGATGCATTAGGAGAAGAATTATAGACTCTTTTGCTGTGTTTCTAGAACATTCGGAACATTTCTGTCAGCGGCTACCTCCCATGATACTTGAGTGCATCTTTTTGCCTCCTGTTTTGTCTGTCTTTTCTTGAGTGTGAGCTGACTGAATGCAAGGGACTATCCCTCATTCACTAGACTAGTTAGTTGTTGCTACAAACATGCCACATAATAAGTGAGTGTACAGCCTCAGTGGCATACCACAATGAACTCTTATTTAGCTTGATCATAACTGGATGGTGGCCAAGGATTGCTGGTGGAGCCTGAGCTCCCTGATAGGATCCTACTGTGATGTGTGTGTCTCTGACCCTTCTCCTTGAACCTGAAGAATTGCCTTATGATGCTCTTCTTACAGCAATGGGAAAAGGGATAGGGGGAAAATAGAAAAAGGCAAGGCCCAGGCCTGCAACTAGCACTCCATCCCTTTGCCTGTATTCCATGGGTCAAAACAAGTCACGTGGCCAAGCCCAAATTTAATGAATAGGAAAATCTGTCCTGTCCCTTGAGTGGAAAGAAGTGCAAAGCATGGGGCTTCGTGGAGAGGAGATGAATTTGGACCCAATGCAATCTACCACATTAACCTCTGTGTCTCCCAGCGGTTGGCATCTGACAGGATCCCAGAATGTGCTTCTAACTTGAAATGAGAAAGCTGAGCCGAGAGTGATGAAGTGACTTGCCCAGGTGAGTTGACAACAGCAGGAGGTGAGAGCAAGTGTACAGAAGGAAGCGTTTGGGAAGAACAGGGTTAGGGAGGGCTTTCCTGATGACTTAGGCCAATTCTCCCGTTTTATGGTTGCTCAGGGATCTGAGCAAGGTTTAGTTGCTCAGTCAAGGTCATGCATCCAGCACCTGTGTGACAGAGCGTTCCCTAAGGTAAACGCTCTGTACTTAGCTGTTCCAGTGTGGCATCTTGTGAATCTGCGAGCTCTAGTTAGCGAGGATCTGCCAGTGTGGGCAGGGGATTTTCTCCCTCTTTGCTGCCCCCTTCAGAAACCAGGACAAAATAAAGGGCCTCTTTGGGGAAGAGACTCAATCCCAGGCCATAGAACAGGTCCATCTCGGCGGTGTGAAAAGTTTCCTTTCTCTAGAAAATACTTCACTTACAAGATCAAAACAAGCGTTTCCCCTAGGCAGACCCCCAGATACAACTCCAGTTCTACAGCTCTGTTGATGGAGGGTAGATCTGGCAGAGTTTGTTATTAAAATCTCTCACTGTTAGTCAGCCAGGTGTACTCAGAGAATCCACAGCAATGTACCATAGAATCTTTTATTTTCAGTTGGGGCAGCCTCTTCCGCACTCACAGAATCTGTGTGGCGTGGGAAGATTCGGGAGTGGCTTGCCTCTCCTTTTAACCCATCCGCCCGTTTCTCATGTATATGGATCCCTTTCTCTCGCCTGTCTGGTGGACTCCCTTCTCATGGAGACGAGGCAATGGGAATATCTTTGTCCTTAGGACACTCTTCTCTGTCCTTCCCCCCTTGCCTTTAGATGTTCAGATACGTGTTCATGTGCCAGGCATTGAGAGCACTTATCCTGATGTTAAGTAAGAGAGTTACTGTGTCTTCTTCCTCTGCTTTACCTAAAGTCCTACTTTTACTTTATTTGTATTTCAAGGCTGAACTTTAATATCATAGGCATCAAGTGGGGAGTGGGGCAAGGTCAGAGTGATGGTGACAGGGGTGGTGACACTGGTAGTGGTAGCTGAGGTGGTTGTGTGGGTGGTGGTGATGTTGTGGTTGGTAGCTGCAATGATGGTGTTGATGTTGGTACTGGTGATGGGACATCTACTTATACTGTATTGATATTTCCAAAAACAGCCCAGCAGGCATTGCGTTGTGGTGTTGACTTATCTTTATCTAGTTCAGAAGGGCTTTACAGGCTTAGGAGTACATCTAAAATACTTAACATGGTGTTAAGAAAGAACAAAATGAAACAAAACAGTAATGTAGGCTCCAGTGGTGCCCGCAAAAGGCGGAGAGGACCAACCTGATGACAGTGACCTCCTCTTACTTCCGAGGCATGCACTTTCTAGCAGTCATTTCTTTTTTGAAGATTAATTTATGTATTTTAAAGAGTTACACTAAGGGAGAGACAGAAAGAGAGAAAGTGATCTTCCATTCTGTAGTTCACTCCCCAAATGGTCACAACAGTCAGGGCTGGGCCAGGCCAAAGACAGGAGCCAGGATCTTCATTTGAATCTCCCAAGTGGGGACAGGGACCTAATCCCTTGGGCCATCTCCTGTTGCTTTTCCAAGGTCATTAACAGGGAGCTGGATTGGAAGTGGAGCAGCTATGACACGAACTGGCGCCCAGATGGGATGCTGGTGTTGCAGGCAGCAGCTTTACCTGCTGTGCCACAATGCCAGCCCCTCTAGCAGTCACTTTATAAAGGAGAGCTTGGTCATTGACACAAGTCGGCTTCCTTGAGAGAAAGGCAGACTGGTTGTTGGGTAGATCAGGAGTCCTGCAGGTTACCTAAAGCCTCCTTCCCACCGACGGGGGAGCCTGCCTGCAACTCGGAGCCACACTGAGCCACACTCAGCATCTGAGCTTGTCTACCACCTCACACTTCTCTTCCTAAGCTCTGGGAACACAGAAGCAAAGTGGGTATCTCTCTCTCTCTCTCTCTCTCTCTCTCTCTCTCTCTCTTGCCAGTGATCTGGGTCTCAAAAGCATCCTGGGCTGAGGATGCTTTGGGGCTTAGGGGTGAGCACCGTCCATGGGACCTGTGCTAGCCTTTGCCTCTCCCCATGCAGTGAGCTGCCCGCGACTTAGCTGCTGGAGAATGCTCAGGGCAGGGCAGGTGTGCGGGGATGGGCGGGGGCGATTGAAGCCCTGGGAGAGGGAGAAGGGGCCCGAGTGGGGGAATGAATGGGACCTGTCTCTCCATTTCGAGGGACGTTGTTAATCATTGGAAACTCACTAGTGGGATGAGGAATTCCTCACGCTGGAGTGAGGACAGGAAGCTGGTTCTTACCCTCCTGGGGATGTGTGCTGGCACAGGCTGGATGACGTGTTGGCAGACGTGAAGGTGAGCTGCCCAGGCCGGAGACTCCAGTGCTCCGGGCGCTATGTCTCCTTGTTCAGAATTCTTTCTCCGAGAGACGGTGTGAGCCCCAGCTCCTATTCATCGAAAACTGCCTGCGCTTGATGTGCTGATTTGATTTCATGTCTCTTCCCGGATGTCCTGGTCCCCAGTGCTGAGCACCTGCTGACTGAGAGGTGAGTGGCTCGTGCTTGGTTATCAGTACAGCAACTGTGGGTCTGGGGAGTTTCCATGTGCCAGGCACTATGCCGACAGCTTTTGTGTATCGCCTCTGCCTTATTCTGTTTGCTGTTGCTCTCACAGAATGCCCGAGGTAATTTATAAAGGAAAGAGGTTTATTTGACTCATGGCCTTGGAGGTTCCAGGGCATGGTGCCAGCATCCGCTTGGCATCTGTGAGGACCACGTGCTACGCTGGTTCTTACAGGAAAGACAGAAGGGCAGGCGGTGTGTGCAGAAGACATGGCGGGACAAGGCGGGGCTGATCCACCTAACAACATCTTCTTCTCCGGAGACCTCGTGCAGAGCTGGGAGAACTCATCCAAGCTCTAAAGGAAACCATGAGCCCCTGTTATTGGGCCCCCCAACCCATACTACTAGTTTGGCAGACAAATGTCAACATGGGCTGTGGTAGGGGACAAAGCACAAAAACCTCCTTTACTTGCTGTGACAGGGTTTATGGTTATGCCCAGCGTGCACAGAGAGAAGTAAGATGGAGGAAATATGTATGAGAAGCGTGCTTAGGAAGCCAAAAAAAAAAACAAACCGGGTGATGTCTTACAGTGTAGCTGTAGTGTGGCGAGATTGAATTCATAGGCTGAACCGCGGCTTTGTGTGGCCTCCTCTCAAGACAGAAAGAGCAGGTTGGTGCACACAGAAGGCAGAGCCCAGGGTTGGAGGGGGGCTCTGCTGTAGAAACCTGTGGGGCCTTCGGTCAGGGTTCCGTCTCTCTGCATTGAATTCTGCCACTATGAGTCGACACTGTTGGTCTCTACATTCTCCAGGGACCTTCTCTATGTGACGGTCAGGCGATTCCAGAGCGAAGTTGATGAAGAGCTGGAAGAAATTATTATCTTTCCTTGTAAGAACCTTGATCTGCGGCTTCGAGATGAGGCCTCTCGTCGCAGTTAGGATGCCGATGTTCATCATGGGTTTGTCTGGGCTTTGAATTTATTGGGTAAGAGTTCAGATCCTGGCTCTGTTATGAGTTTTCAGCAAGTGACTTTATCTGAGCCCTCAGTTTCCTGGTTTGTAGGCATAAGGTAATAAAGCTCACGCAGGACCCGTGAGCACGTCGAGGTCAAGGCTGAGCCCATAGGTGTGGCCTTCTTGAGGACTGCATTGTGCCTTATTTGTTTTCTGCGAGGCGTGGGCCCGAGTTGGGGTTAAACGGGCTTTAAGGGGGAGAAAAAGGCAAGGCTGATTTTTCCTGGGTACTCAGGATGCATCTGTCTTTGTTTGAGGTGGCAGGGGCACATCTCCCAGCGCCAACACCTCCCTGTAGCCTGGGTTTTGCCCCAGCTGAGAAGATGCCCCCTGGGGACACTGCCGTCTCCCACTGGAACAGCTGGATCGTGGTCAAGCAGAGGCACAGGGCACATGGCTCCTCTGGGTGTGGAGGGATCTGCAATGGACTGGGTTCCTTCTTCGGCCTCATATCGAGTGGCCCCTTTGCTCCTGCCCATTCCACCTGCCACATACAGACGTGGACAATGGCTGTTCCTGTGAGTGTTCTGGGGATTCTCCGTGCTGACATGCCGTCCTGGGAGGTAGCCAGCTCTGATGTCAGGCACATCATGATTGGATCCTGCCTGGTTCAGACTTTCTCTCAGTTACTTCAACTGTAACAGGAGGTCATGAGAGTTCCTGCCTCCCAGGCCTGTGGTGAGGGTTGAATGAGGCTGGGCAGAAGGCAAGGGCTCCGTGTAAATGGTAACTGTTCTAAGCTTTCCTTTTGGCTCAGCTCTGCCTGTCACTGGGCTTCTTGGCCATTAAGCAGAGTGATGAGGAGGAAAGGAATGGGAGCCATGGATTTCCTCTGCACCATGCCAGTGTTTCTAACTTACACTATAAATTTGAAGCTGTTCTCAGAAGTCTGAGCTCTACAAATGCATTCATAACATTGTTTCTCTGTCATCCTCAATAAATGACTTGCACTTTGTGGGCCGGGATGGCTGCTCCAGCTCCAGTCGTCACAACTCCAGTCCAACTCACAGGAAGGAGGAAAAGTAGAGAATGGCTACATCGTGGGAGTTAGACAAGCTGTAGCATACATCCATGAGGATTTATACACCTAAGGATTATGCAAGCATTTACATCCCATTGGTCAAGCATAGTCCTACGTGTGTATCCAGCTGCAAGGAACTTGGGAGTGTAGTGTTTATCCTGGTGGCTGTGAGCCCAGCCGGTATCCAGAGTTCTGTTCTCGAGGAGTAAAAGGAGAATTCCTCATGGGGATGACCAGCAGGCTCTGCCACACAGGGTGACGTGGCTGCATCGCTGGACAATCCAGGTGCCATGGCTTCCCTCTCCATCTGAACTCTTTCCACAGCCTTGCAAGTTTAGACTACACTTCGTTCCGGTTCTTCATAAAATGTCCTGAGCAGTTCTGGTCACAAGGGTGGCATCTGGCAAGTTCTAGACTCAGACAAATCGGCAGGCACAGGGCAGCAGCTGGGTGAGGGGAGCACCAGGGCCTCTGTCAGATGGGGACAGGTCATGTGGAATAGAGCTGTGACTGCCCGTGTAGGCAGAGGGACCACATTTCCCAAGACTGTGGCCACGAGGAGAGGTGAGATGGAGCTGGAGAAAAGGACAAGGGTTTCTGGGAAAATCAGAGCCTTGGAAAAAATCCCATCGTATCTGGGAATGTGAAGGCATTGCTGGAGAGGGAGGTGAGGCGCCCAAACTCCAGTAGACAGAGCAGTGCCAGTCACCAAAACAGCATGCAAGACAACCACTGGATAAGAGCCTGGACCTAGAATTAGCAAGGGAGAGAGCTGTGGAGTCTTCAGTATGTCTCAATCTCTGAGACTTGATAAGGACGAGGGAGAGAGAGGGAGGGGGAGGGAGAGGGAGGGAGAGGGAGAGAGAGGGAGAGAGAGGGAGGGAGGGAGAGAGGGAGAGAGGGAGAGGGAGGAAGAGAGGGGGAGGGAAGGGGAGAGAGAGAGGGAGAGGGAGGGAGAGGGGGAGAGAGGGAGAGGGAGGGAGGGAGGGAGGGGGGGGAGGGAGAGAGGGAGGGAGAGGGAGAAAGATGAGTGTGGTGGTTAGCTATGGTTTCTTTCACAGATGGAGGCTTGGTCCTCAGTGAAAGAACATTGAGTGGCAGAACCTTTAAGAGGTGGGGCTTAGTGAGAGGTACTTAGGACACTGGATGGATTAATGCCCATCTCATGGGAGCAGGTTAGATCTTGCAGGACTGGGTTTGTTACCACGAAAGCAGGTTGTTACATTGTGAATGTGGACTTCTCACCGTGTTGTTTGGTTCTAACTCTTGGTGTGTCCTCTCTTTTGCACCTGCTCCGGCCATGTGGATGCTGTGCAGTGTGTAGCCCCCATGAGAAGCTGCTGCCTTTGCCTTGTGCTTGGATCTCCAGAACTGTGGGATAATCGATCACTTTTCTTTGTAAAGCTCCCATCTCAGGTATTTTGTGATAGCAAGACAAAACAGACCAAGACAGTGGGGGAAAAGGGAGAGACAGATGCGGGGAAGGAAAGTGGAGATGAAGATGGAAAATTAGGTGTGAGAAGCAAGTATCAAGAAAGGAAGAAAAAGGGGGTTTGAGAGAGGAGAGAAAAGAAAGACACAGCGGAAGAAGGAAGAAAAAAGGGAGAAAGGAAATGAGGAAGGAGAGAAAGCAGAATTTATGGAAGGAAGGAGGAGGGAGGGAGGTGGGGACGGGCGTGTTTACCTGCGTGTGCACACAAGAAACAGAGAGCTGAGTAATACAAGGCGTGACAAGTGCGTGCTACAAATGAATGTAACCCAGGACCCCCAGACAGACCCGATGAGGTGCCCCCATGGTGGCTCCTGCCTTCCCTGGCTCCTGAGTGTGGTGCTACCCTATGTCACCCTCACCCCACCTTACCTCTACCATGTGACGCCCTGGTAATGGAAATGGTGGCACCAGCTCCCCAGTGCCACTGGCTGTGTGTTGGCCCAGGAGCCCCAGGGCTCCCGTCTGCCATGTGTTTTCAGTGTGCGGCTGCCCAGAACACATCTGTCAACCTTAGCATCAGAGAACAAAAGCCTGAGTTTGACATGAAAAGGAGAGCAAGGAGCAGCCCTGACCTATGCCATGTGGCATTCCTGAGCGTGCAGGATTCAGCCTGGAAGATATGCACACTACTTGAAAGAAGTCTTTTATCCAGGCAAGAGGGGATAAACACATCTGTATGGCATTGATTCTGGGATCTGGAGCAGGGCTACAAGGCAGGAACAATGCAAACATTTGAAACATCTGACGCTGAGTTGAGGTTGCGGCTGAGCAGCATTTAGCAGGGAGTGAAAGGTGAAATGCCAAATTTAGTTTGGCTCTTCTTTCTTTCTGGCACCGCTTTTTCTCTCATATCCGACCTGTCCTTGTATTTTCCTTTTAGCACCGGTGGGGGGTGGGTCGTGTAACATTCCTACCTCGCACACACATAGCTCGCCTTGTCTTGAAAGGGAAACACACACTGACAACGGAAACCTCGCCGTCTCCTGCGGGGGAGACAACCTGAGGGTTCTGGCTCCCAGGATGTGTATTTTGGTTACTGCTTAGTGTACTGAACACCTACCAGGATCCCTTGGTTCACAACTGCAACGGGATGGGAATCCGAAGGCATGATGTCTCGGCTGGAAACCCAAGGCGTGCAGCTATGCCAGAGGAAGCCATTATATCCGAGAAGAAATAAGCCATGTGTACAGGGGTAGTGCCGAGTCTGTTCTTGTGTTAGGAAGAAAAGGGTTGATACCTCATGTTCTGGAATGGGTCGGACTGCTTTTATTGAAGGCCACTGGTGCAGTTGGGTCCCTGCAATGGCCCACCCCATGTCCAGGGAAGAGACATCTAGGGTGTCAGGTACCAGGTGCAGGCTGCAGTCAGACACGGGGAACCTTGAAGTTGATCACCCAAGACTCAAGAGACCTGACGTCCTACGTGTGGCTCTGTGTTGTGGCAGATCTTGACTCAAGCTCTAGTTGTTTTATCTAGGAGTGAGTAGTCTTTGGCAATTCAGTGAACCTTCCCAAGTTTCATGGTCTTCATTTTCAAAAATGAGGATATTGTGAGATTTAAGTGAAAATATGTTATATAGGTAAAAGCAGAGCCTAATATAGAAGGAGCTTAGCAGATACTGAATTATATATATTTTCTTATTTCCTGCAGCTGTGTTCCCAACGAGCTGGTACATTTCAGGGTTCTTCAAATTACAGAAAATGCTTATTATATACGAAATATTCATGGATTTCAATTTTTTTGTACCAAAGCAAGCATCTTTTTTTTTTTTTAAGTCCTTATTTTCACTTTCCTTGAAAGGTAAGGAAAGAGAGAGAGAGAGAGAGAGAGAGAAAGAGAGAGAAAGAGAGAAAGGCCTTCCATTTACTGGTTTACTCCCCAAATACTTACAACAGGCAGGGCTGGGCCAAGCCAAAGCCATGAGCCTATAACTCAGTCTGTGTCTTCTACATACATGGGTGTCAGGGACCCAAGTACTTGAACTATCACCTGCTGCTTCCTAGAATGCACATTACAGGAAGCTGGGTATCCCAAGTAAGTGGCATGTTAACTGCTGAGCCAAAAATTGGCCCCCAGACTTGCCTTTTAATTCCATTATCCATAAGCTTTTTGAAGTATCTTTGTATTAATTTTTACGGTTTCCCTTATACTCAATTTCAGTGTTTTGTAAACTTAAATTGAGAATTCATTCGTTTATTATAATAAACTTATTTTCCCTATCAGGATAGATGTTAGGGTGTCTTTTTTTAAAAAAATACTTATTTATTTGAAAAGCAGAGTTAAAGGCAGAGGCAGGGAGAGAGAGAGAGAGAGCGAGCGAGCTAGCTTGAGTTGCCTGCATCCTATATTGGCGTTCTTAGTTTCAAGTCTTGGTTCTGCTTCCAATTCCAGCTTTCTGCTAATGCATACTTTGGGAGGCAGCAGATGATAACTCAAGTACTCGCATCTCTGCCACCCACATTGGAGACCTCGATTAATTTTAGGCTCTTGGTTTTGGCCCAGTCCAACCCTGGATGTTATAGGCATTTGAGGAGTAAACCAGTAGATGGAAGATATCTGTCTGTCCCTCTGACTTTCAAGTAAGTGAATATAAATAAAAGCAGTTTGGATGCAGCACACATGTCATGAAGGTCACTCTGTATATGCTTCAGCGGTTCTTAGCCTATGCATAGAGTTGGGCATGTATCGCCATGGTCTAATTCCAGGTCATCAACCCAAATAGAAACCCTGTGCCCACTGACAATCATTCTCCATCCCCTCTTTCCCTCCTTCCTAGAGAGACAGCCACTACTTTATTTTATGTCCCTATAGAGTTACCTGTTGTGAACATTCCATGTACATGGAATCATACAGTATGTGGTCTTCTGTGACTGACTTCTTTCACTTAGCATGATGTTTTCAAGGTTTATCCGTGAGACTCTGAAACAGTTTGATCCCTTGCCATTGTTTTCCAAAGGATGTCCCGGGGGGGGGGCTCATCTCCCCACATTGTACTGAAGGGGGCAGAGCGCCACAGAGAACATTGTGAGAAGCCAGCCCACAGCAGAGTTTTGAACACACAAGCAAGGCATGAAATCCTAGACACTCTCTTGACTCTGTATTCAAAGAAAGATGTATTTATTTGAAAGAAAGAGTGATAGAGAAAGACAGAGACAGATCTTCCATCCACTGGTTCACTCCCTAAGTGGCTGCAGTGGCTTGGGCTAGTCCAGGCTGAAGTCAGGAGTCTGGAACACTATTTGCTGCTCCCACGTGGGACGCAGGACCTCTGCTGCTTTCCCAGGAGCATTAGCAGGGAGCTGGATCAGAAGCAGAGCAGCTGGGACTTGAGCTGGCACTCTGACCTGGGATGCCGGTGCTGCAGGTGGCAGATGAACTCACTGTACCACATCACCAGCCCCGTAACTCTTGCTGTAAAAGCCCTGGCAAATTGCCTGTCAGGCAAGCAGTTTCTTTCTGGGACTCTACCTCCTCACTGTCTCCTTTACTTGTTACAAGTAAATGAAGCTTTTCTCTGAGCAGCTGCCGCAGGAGGCTGGCCAACAGCCCTTCATTCCTTGTTATGGTGAGTAACATTACGATATATGCACATACCACATTTTGTGTACCCATCCTCAGTTGACAGATATTTGGTTTCCTCACACTTTTGGGCTATTATGAATAATTCTGTGAACATACCTAGATATGTTTTCAATTCTCTTAGACACATAGCTAGGAGAGCAGTTGTAGGTTACAGAATAACTCTACATTTAACTTTTTGAGGAATTGCCAAAATGATTTTCAAAGTGGTTGAACAATTTGGTGTATTCACCAGTAATAGAGGAAAGTTTTGATTTCTCTACTTTTTTTTTTTTTTTTGGTCAAGATTTGTTAATGTCCTTTTAAATTCTAACCCTCCTAAATGTGTGGGAATTGCTGACTCATTTTGTTTTGCATTTCCCTAATGACTAATGATTTTTGAGCATCTTTCATGTACTAATTGGCCCAGCCATACCTCTTCAAATTCTTTGCCCATTTTTAAATCAAGTAGTCATTCTATTGCTGAGTTATAATTTTAAAAATGTCTTTTGAATTCAAGTCCCTTTTCAGATATGTGATCTTTTAAAAAAGAGTTATTTATTTATTTGAAAGGCAGAGTTACAGAGAGGCAGAGGCAGAGAGAGAGAGAGAGAGAGGTTTTCCATCTGCTGGTTCACTCCCCAGATGGCTGCAAGGACTGGAGCTGCGCCGATCTGAAGCCAGGAGCCAGGAGCTTCTTCCGCGACTCGAACTGGCCCCCACAGGGATTCCAGCACTGCAGGCAGTGTCTTTACCCGCTAGGCTATAGCACCGGCCCCTCCATGAGATTTTTGTCTATTTCTCAGCCCCCCAGGAAACAATGTGTGTGCTAACTTTTCCTGTACTCTTTTCAGGAAAAGTGAGAAAAAATTCAGACCATCCTTCCTAGGTCAGCAAGCAGACACTTAGCCCTGATGACAGATACCCAATTGTAAAAAAGTCTAGAGGAGTTGGCTTCTGGCATAGCTGGATCTAGATGCTCACGTGATTTTATCGGGAAGCTGCGTGCTGTCTCTGTCTGTGCCTTCCCTAGTGTCAAATCATTCTTGGGGTGGAGATGGGGCTTTAGTCTTGAGTTGGTCCCTGGAAGCACTAGGTTTGTGTCCTCACAACTATTTCTTGATCACACCGGTGACATTTCTAGGATTAATTCCCACTGGACATGCTCATGTCACATTTCTATTAATGAGTCTTTCATGAGTTCGCTGCTGAACCAGTCCACCAAAATGTATTGATTGCTTCCCGTGTTCCTGTCACGTTTTAGGCTACTGGGATTACAGCTTTCAAAAGACATATAAGATCCAAATTCATTCCAGAAAAGGGAACTACATTAAGAATCAGGTAATTGTAAGTGGTATGCAGAAAATCAAAATAAGGAGACTGATTAAAAGTTACTGAGGGCCGGCGCTGTGGCTCACTAGGCTAATCCTCCGCCTTGTGGCACCAGCACACCGGGTTCTAGTCCCAGTTGTGGCGCCGGATTCTTTCCCAGTTGCCCCTCTTCCAGGCCAGCTCTCTGCTGTGGCCTGGGAGGGCAGTGGAGGATGGCTCAAGTGCTTGGGCCCTGCACCCCATAGGAGACCAGGAGAAGTACCTGGCTCCTGCCATCGGATCAGCGTGGTGCACCAGCCACGGCGGCCATTGGAGGGTAAACCAGCGGCAAAGGAAGACCTTTCTCTCTGTCTCCCTCTCTCTCTCACTGTCCACTCTGCCTGTCAAAAAAAAAAAAAAAGTTACTGGGTTTTCACTTGGATTGGTGGAGTGGATGGCCCCTCTGTGTCACAGGGGCAGGTGAATGTTCCCACCCAAACCATGTGCCAGAGAGAGGTAGAGGACTACCTTCTCAGGGAACACTGCAGTTGGATGCTAGGTAGGGAAAAACCATAGTTGTAAATTCAGGAATTCTTTTATTAAATCTAATTTTAGTGAGGAGCCTTTAAGTGTTAAAATAAATGAATACAATAAAAAAGTGAGCTCAAGCAGGATTTACCTAGGATGAATGCATTTTGGAAGTTCAGTGTTACTCCATGAAGCGCTGTGGAATCTGGCTGTGGGAACAATGAAGCTGTTTTTGACGAACCCCAAATCTGCAAACTGAGGTGCCCAGTGACAGCTCCTTTTCTCTGAGAAAGCCTGGGTCTCAGAAGGCACCCCTGGGACATGATCCTTGCTCTGAATTAGCTGTCACAGTGACTCAAGCTTTGCAAGTCTCCCCACTCTGCCCCCTGCCCCCTATAACCTTAGCACCCTGTGGAAACTCTGGCCCGTTACAGGCATCCGTCCTAGCTTCTGCTTTGTCCACGAGCCTCCACTGGTAAGGGGTTTCCCTTTCAGCTGGCTCAGGAAAGCTCTCTTTGAGGATGGTGCCTCCTGTGTAGACGTATGGATCCAGAACACTCCATCAGGTCTCTACAGTAATGGTGAACGTTGGGCTGTGTCTTTTGACAGGGTTCTACTGGCTATTTGGAGATAATGGAAGAGGACTATAAGGATAAGAGACACTTAGGTTTGTTACTAGATAAGATTATGCCCAGAGTTCATTCTCTGGGTGTCTCTGAAGGGGACTTCCTTTCTTGTGCCCATTCATCTCATCTGCTGCCAACAGACGTGCACTCTGCCTCCTTAGCTCCAGGTCCCAGTGACCACATGCTTGGCGAGATGGAAAAGTATGTCGTGCTGCCCCCACCTCATCTCAGGCTAAGGCTGTCATTTCCTGTCTCAGCCCTTGCTTCCCAGTGTGGTTAGAGATAGGAGTCTCTGTCCCGTTCAGGACCCACCTCCTACTGTTAGCTGTGACTTTGCCCTTTAGTCTTTGATAGACCAGTATCACTAATTCATGTAGTCTGTATGTCAGTCCATTTCCCATAATGTGGGTTGTTGAGTCTTGAAGAATGGCACACAGTGGATGTTGGCAACAGGTTCAAGATGAGCTGCCCCAAATGCAATCCAGCTGCTTTTCTTTGTCTCATGCCCTCTGGGAGGGGGAAAGCAGGGTCCCTTTGCCAGTTTCTCCTATGCACTTGTCTATTTGAATCCCATCCTCCCACAAACAATTTAAAGAAACGTATATCCAATTCAAAAAGAATGACCAATACTAAGCTACATATAAATACATATAGAAAAGAAAGTTTTCTATCTGAAAAGCATTGGCGTTCACAGAAACCTAACTTTGGGAGGCTCTGAGCATAACTAAACAGATATTCGGCTCAACGAGATGTTTTACATCTATTGGATTCCTGTCTTTCTCCAAGATGTTTTGCTTTACTTGTGCATATTGTATCAGTTAGGGTTCTCCAGAGGAACAGAACCAATAGGATATATTTATATATATTTTTTATTCTTGGCATTTGCGCACTTGATTATGGAGGCTGAGCATTCTTGCCATTTGCAGTCTGGAAGCTGGAGAACCAGGCAAGCTAAGGATGTAATTCAGTCTGGAGTCTGAAGGCTTAAGAGCTCTGATGTCAAGGGCAGGAAAAGAATGGATGACTCAGCTCGAGTGAGAGTGAGAGAATTCACCCTGCCTGTGCACTTGCCTTTGTGTTCTATTCAGGACCTCAGAGGGTCAGATGGTGCCCCTGGCCGTGGTGGAGGTAGATCTTTTTCACCCAGTCTGCCAGTGCAGATGCTAACCTGTTCCAGACACAAGCACAAACAATGTTGAACTAGATATCTGGGTATCCTGTGACCTAATCAAATTGACTCATAAAATTAGCCATCACACATATCAAAAAGAATTTTTGTTCTGATTTTCTCATAAAATAACCCCCTTCCCCTCACTCGCCGCCAACAGACTTACCTATTCCATAGAAGAAATCAGATTTTGGTCAGATTTTTAACCTGATACATTCAGCGTCATCCACGCACTCCCCTTCCTTGAGTCTCATATTTTCATTCTCCACTACTGGCCACACATTGCTGGCTCCAACTAGAATGAATTCTTCACTCTTCCCTGTATGTTCTCTGCCAACCCAGCCTCCACACTTTTATTTATGTTGTGATACTACTGGATTGCTTCTCTGATTCTCTCTGAATTCCATCTGTCATTCAAGGTCCTACAGAAAGCCAAACTTCAGGAAATCCCACTGCATTTCCATAGTGCTTTGTTCTTGCAACCATTTGGACTTATTTAAGCTGTAGATAGGAAAAATGAGGTGAAAAGTCCATTATCTAACTTCATTCTTTTAGGGAGGGAACAGCTTTGACAAAAAACACCTTGCTTTTTCCATTCAGGGACTAGGAAAACCTAAAAGGCATGGATTTGTGGTGTTCAGAAGAACAAAACAAGCTGGCTCAGTTGACTATTTGTTGTTGGCTCCTGGGGGAGGAGGTGATGAGAAGGAGAGGGAGGAATCGGTGAGATCAGTTGGCAGGGGTTCCCGAGCTGTGAAGTGCCATTGCCCTGTGATGAAGAACACTTAACGAGGAGTGTCTGAAGCTCATTGTCAAGTTCCTTGTGTGTTTTTTTTTTTTTTAACTTCGTTATTTTTCTGTGCTTCCCCCAGAACTTAAGGGAAAGTCTGACCCTCTCACAGATGGTTTGAGCAGGCACATTTTGAGGGAATTAAGGATCCGGGTTCCAATGCTGGGTTGATGTAAAATTGAAGCATGGGTAAAGGACAGCAAGAGACTGGGCTCAGTGACCGCACCAAGACTTCACAGAGATCTTGGAGGAGAATATTCTAGAGTTGTAGCCGGAGTGGAGCTCCCCTCTTTAAAAAGTCTCTGCAGAGTGAAGTCTTCCAGGAACTTGTACAGGACCTTTTGTCCCAAGCTCCCACTTTGCCAAAAAGCTTTTTCTCACTTTTCTTCCCTCTTTCTTTCTTATTTTATGTGATGACTGCTTCTTCCTGGCTCTCCCCTGCTGCCTTATCCCATTTTTTAGAGCACATTGGCTTCTCCTGTCATTCTGTTTGCTGTCTCTCAGCACAGCAAAGACCTAGTGATGGGCCAAATGATCAAAAGGTCATTCTTTAGGGGGAAAGACGGAGGTAGGGAGCAGAGGAGGTAGACTGGAAATATTTTATAGTTTAACGTATCTATACCCACTGCACACTCACCTGCAAATACATGTAGGTAAGTAAAGTTCTTAGCAGAACTTCCAATTTACAAATTCTATGAGTGTAGGGACCATGTCTTA
Source organism: Oryctolagus cuniculus (assembly GCF_051225735.1). Classification (NCBI taxonomy): domain Eukaryota; kingdom Metazoa; phylum Chordata; class Mammalia; order Lagomorpha; family Leporidae; genus Oryctolagus; species Oryctolagus cuniculus. The sequence continues at coordinate 108,261,127 of NC_142877.1, forward strand.
TGAGTATCCTTCATGCCACCTCACCAATCAAGGCACTTCACATGTAGCTTCTACAGTATATTCAACACCTACTGTGCGTCCAATGCTCTGTGTGAATAGTCTCATTTAATTCTTACTGCTGGGCATGGTATTGAATTCCAGGAATTGTGTGATACGACCGCCATGCTCATAACAATCCTGTAAAGTAGATGTATGAGTACCATTGCACAGAGGAGGGATCAGAGGGGTTGAGAGGCCCTAACGCTGCCCACGTTTCCATAGCTAGAGTGGTAGAAGCAGGACAGTTGCCCTGGTCTTTTGAATCCATGATCTTGTTCTTTTACTTGAAGAAAAGCTATGTAGAGGAGTCCTGTACTTAGAACCAATATGCCATGGAGTAAGAGGGGAAATGGTGTGTATAGGATCATGCCTTCCTTTCCTGCAGTGTCTCTCAAACGAGACACTCACTGTTTGATTTTTTTTTTTTTTGGGGGGCTGGGCAATTCTGTATCTTGTGGGAATATTTGCACACTGCAGGATATTTTGTCTCCTTAGTTCTTTCCCATTAAATGTCAGCAGTGTAACTTCCAAATGTCCTGGGACAGACATCCCTTTCTTCCTGAAAATCCCTATAGACCAAGTTGCTTCCTTAAGTGATCTCCTAGGTCCCCTTTTAGCTTTCGTATGTATTAATTCAGTGTAAGAATGAATGAATGAATAAAGAAATACATGAATGGAGGAGAACAGGACTGATCCCAGGGGCAGGTTTGGATGAGATATTGCATGGCCTTGGAGCACTTAGATCACTGGGACTCAGGATGATACCCAGATGGAAGTGTGATAGATGACCCAGACATGAGATGAAAGGACCCAGAAGGCAGATTTCATCCACTCTTCAGCTTACCTCTAGCCAGACCTCTTTCTGGTGCTTTCAGGACTGTAAACGAAGACTCTGATTGCTCAATGGCAGCCCAGAGTGGGAACAGAGGAAGGGAGGTACATCAGCCTCACTGTAGTAAAGTGGAATACCATCGTCCTTGATGCTAATGCAAACCAGCTGCGGGCTGGCCCCAGCTTGTGATAGAACAGGCGGAATTCTTGGACACTGAGTTATTCTTAGAAGCATGTGCACAGTCCCCTGGCAGGGCTCACTGTGAACTGGCTGTTGCCAGCCCCCTGTCAGGATGCTGTGCCAGCAGACCCAAGAGTGATTGTTCTCGCTTATGAAAAATAACTCCGGGATTTTAATTTCAAATTACCCACAGAGATGATGCCCGGATATGGAGAATGTTGGTAAGGGCAGAGAAAGGAGGAGGGCAAAGGATGGGGAAGAGGGACAGAAGAGCAACATCTGTTCATTCAACAAATGTGTCCTGGGTGTCAACTCTATACAGATGTTGGGTTCTCACCACAGCCGGACTTCCATTTGAACTTGGTGGACACAGGTGAACAATTACCTGTCTAGACCTCAAGCATGGGTACTTCTAAATGCTTAGTTTTTTTTTAAGTGGAATTAGTTTGCCTGTATCCCCTTTTTTGTTGGTGTAAAATTTTATTTATTTGTAAGAGAGACAGACAGACAGATATACATTGACAGAGATACTGACCTTCTGCTGGCTTACTCTCCAAATGGCTGCAACAACTGGGCTGGTCCAGACTGAAGCCAGAGCCTGGAACTCCATCCAGGTCTCCTGTACGGGTGACAGGGGCCCAAGCATTTGGGTCATCTTTTGCTGTTTTCCCAAGTGCATTAGCACGGAACTGGATCGCAAGTGGAGCAGTTGGAACTCGAACTGGTGTTCTGATAATGGGAGGCCAGCATTGCAAGCAGCAGCTTAATCCATTGCACCACAATACTGGCTTTTTAGGTTCTGTTGATTGTGTGTTTTTTGTGCACCAGACTCTTTATATAGGAGATCTCATTCAGTCTTCACAGGAACACTGTGAGTGGGCATCGTTGCTCCAATTTTAGAGGAAACTGAGTGTTGGAGAAGAAATCTGCCCAGGAGTCCACAGCTGTCAAGTTCAGGATTTGAATTTAGGCCAACTAACTGCTGCCTTCACTCAGACCTATATATAGAGCACCAATTATATGATCTAGACATTGGGACTGTGAAGCCAAATGAAAGAACCCAATTCCAGTGCTCAAGTCTTTGTGTTGTGCCATGTGTGGGAGGGACTGACGTGTGACAGAGGATGGTAATACGATTTGTAAAGCAGAACAGAGCTACTGCAGAATTCCATTGGGATGTGGCAGGGACAGCTTTGACGAGGAGGGAACAGCTGAGTCTTAGACCTACCTAGAAGGGATTTGGACACAGGGCAATTCAAGCAGGGGACCAACGTGTATCATGGCATGAACATGATTGGTAGTCATGAGGGGCTCAGGAGTCACTGATGAGGTGAGCAGATTTGACCATGAAGGTATTGTAGGACAGAACAAAGAACTTGAACTTCATCTTGGAGGGCCTGAAAACTCACATTATTTATTCATTCATTAATTTTTTGAAGATTTATTTTATTTGAAAGTCAGAGTTACACAGAGAAGGAGAGACAGAGAGAGTTCTTCCATCCGCTGGTTCACTCCTGAATTGGCCACCAAGGACCGGAGCTGTGCCGATCCGAAGCCAGCAGCTTCCTCCAGGTCTTCTCATGTGGGTTCAGGGACTCAAGCACTTGGGCCATCTTTCACTGCTTTCCCAGGCCATGGCAGAGAGCTGGATTAGAAGTGGAGCAGCTGGGACTTGAACCAGCACCCATATGGGATGCCGGCAACTGCAGGTGGCAGCTTTACCTGCTATGCCACAGCGCCGGCTCCCTATTCATTGATTTTAAAATACTTATTTTCATTTATTTGAAAAGCAGAGAAAGAGAGATATTATACATCTTCTGGTTCACTCTCCAAATGGCCACAATAGCCAGAGCTGTGTCAAGCAGAAGTCAGGAACCTGGCTTCCTCCAGGTCTCTCACATGGGTGTAGGGACCCAAGCACTTGGGCCATCTTCCACTGCTTTCTCAGGTGCATCAGCAGGGAGCTGGATTGGAAGTAGAGCAGCCAGGTCTTGAACTTGTGCCTGGATGGGTTGCTGGCATCATAGCAGGCCAGGTGGCTTAACCAACTCTCACAATGCCAGCCCCTTAATCTACTTATTTTGTCATTCACTCATTTAGTGCATATTTAGTTGAGAACCCACTAATGCCAGCAGTCTATATTTAAAGAGTTTTCAGCAGGAAACAGGTGCATAATGTATACCTTCAGGAGACAAGAGTACTGTACAGAAAATCATTAAGGGGCCTCCATCATGGGCTAGGGGAAAAACGACCCAAGAATAACCAGTGGTAGCAGCTGGGAGTTTACAGGCATACATAACAGTGTGGGAGACGCCTCCGCTTGACAAACAGGAGATCCACTGACACTCATTTCCACTTCAAAATACGCTGATGAATGCGTGCTGGTAGTCCTGGAAGGGCCTTTGAATGTGGATTAGTTCTTAGGACACAGGTGTAGGTCGGCCCCCATCAGTTGAACTGCATCTCTGTCAAAGATTAGTTATGTTTGGTTCAAAATCTGCTTATGCCAGCCTAAGATATCAATTATTGAATCAAGTATTAGCCACAAAATAAGGTTTACAAAGCTGAAAGAAATTCTTTTAGTTCTTGCACACGCTGAGCTGAAAGCTTTGCAAAGACTGACTGAAGAGAACAGCTAAAAAACATTGCTGTGGAATTGGGTGTGGATGAGACAATGAAAGGATTGGGAAAATCATAAAATTCTAGCGAGATTCTGCACTCCGACCGCTTTACAAGGTCTCTCTTTACTTCAAAGAAACTCACGCTGGAAATTGGAGATGATGCATGATGGGTGTGGTTTATGTGAGAAGGCTGACAAGGAGTGGCAGGCAGCGGACCCATTCTCAAAGAAAACCCTTGGCTCCACATCAGAAGGGTGATGAATGAACGTGCACTTATGTGTTTTCAGTTAAAATTAAACAGGTTTCAAGTATGTATGTATCATTTTTTTAGCTTTCAGGGAGATTTTTATTGAAACATAACATATGCAAAGTGCACAGAGGAAGATGACAGTGGGACGTGGTTTTACAAAGTGAGCACCTCGTGTCACCAGCAACCAGATCAAGAAGACGACCCTTCCTGGTACCCAAAAATCCTTCCATGGGCCTGGCTCCAATCAGCACACATTCCCACCTCCAGTGTCACCACCACTCTGACCTCTATCAGTATTGACTACTTTTGCCTACTCAGTCAATTAAATCAAGCAGAGGTTTTTTTTTTTTTTTTTTTTTTTTTTTTTTTTTTCCCCATTTCTGTCCTGGGCTTGACTTTTTGCACTTGGCATTGTGTTTGTGAAATCCATCTGTGTTTAGTGTAGCAATAATTTTTGCAATGTCATCGTTGTGTAGTCTTTTATGAGCTGTGTAGTGGTATGCAGTGAGCACTTAATAGATGGTTGCCAAAAAGAGATATGAGTTCTGTCTAGCAAAATAAGAGAGTACCTGGATAGCTGTCCATCATCTGTTCCAATGGTAACTTGGCAGTTTCGAATACCCCTGTTTGTCTATTCATCCTGCTATTGGAGGATATATGTTTACAATGTCTGGCATAAAGTGCGCTGCTGTCAGTATTGCGATGCAGATTTTAGATGAATATATGCATGCATTTGAGTATCTAGAGGAAAGTTACTGAGTCCTAAGATGTACATATACTCAGATCTAGTAGATAGTTCCAAAGAGTTTTCCAAAGTGGTTTATCAACTTATGTATCCACTTGTGTAGAGTATGATTGTTCTGGTGCCCCAACATTCATGCCAGTATTTGATAATATCTGTGTTGTTCTTTCTGATGCTCTAATTTTAGTTGTTCTTGGGGTGAGGGTGGGGGGTTAAAGTGATGTCTAATTTTTAAAAAGCCTTCTGTTATGGAGTAACTTTAGATTTATAGGGAAGTCACAAAGATAGTGCAGAGAGTTTTTATTTTTATTTTTTATAAATTTATTTGAAAGAGTTACACACAGAAGGAGAGTCAGAGAGTGAGAGAGAGAGAAAGAGAGAGAGAGAGAGAGAAAGAAGGGAAGGGGAGGGGGGGGTCGGGTCTTCCATCCACTGGTTCACTCCCAAATTGCTACAATGGCCTGAGCTGTGCTGATCTGGAGCCAGGAGGTTCCTCCAGGTCTTCCCATGCAGGTGCAGGGGCCTAAGCACTTGGGCCATCTTCTACTACTTTCCCAGGCCATAGCAGAGAGCTGGATCAGAGTGCAGCAGCTGGGACTTGAACCAGCGCCCATATGTGATGCTGGTACAGTAGGCGGCAGCTTTACCCTCTACTCCACAACGCCGCCTCCAGAGAGTTCTTGTGTAGCTCCTGCTGTGTTTCTCATTTGTTCACATCTTACATTACCATAGTGCATTTTTCAGAGCTGAGAAGCTGACGTTGGTACCTGACTATACATGAACTCTAGGCTTCATTTAGATTTCTCCAGAGATTCAAGCATTGTCTCTTTCTGTTCCAGGGGTCATTCTAGGTTGTCACACTGCATTTGGTTGTCATGTCACCCCAGTCTCTCCTGGTTTGTGATGGTTTCAAAGTCTTCCTGTTTCTTTATGACCCTGATGGTCTTGAGAAATACTGGCAAGGCGTCCTGCAGCATTCTCCCCACATCTAGCTCTGTCTTGCTGTTTTTCTCATGACTACGATGGAGTTAAGTGTTTTTGAGAGAATGTAAGAGGAGTGAAGTGCTGTTCCCAGTACGTCGTAATTAGAGAACACACGAGGTCACATAACATCACTGACGGTGCTCATCTTCTGCACTTGGTTAAGCTAGTGCTTACCAGGGTTTTTCACTACGAAGTCTCTACTTTCCCCCCTACCCTGTGGTTTGGAGGTGAACCATTAAGTAAATTCCACCCTCAAATTGTGGGAGAGACGGAGATTTAAGTGGCACCTTACAGAGGGGGGAATTTCTACACATAATATTTAGAATTCTTCAGCAAGGAAAGTTTGCTTCATCTCATTCATTCATATTGGTATGGATTCATGTGTATTTATATTATACTTTGGGTACAATCCATTATTACGCTATTTATTTGTTGCTGAAGCTTTTTTCACCTTTGTTCATTGGGATCTCTTTCAGTGCTTTTTTTTAAAAATTTTTTTTATTTATTTGAAAGTTAGAGTTACAAAGAAAGAGAAGGAGAGGCAGAGAGAGAGGGAGAGAGGGAGGTCTTCCATCCACTGTTTCACTCCCCAATTGGCCGCAACGGCCAGAGCTGCGTCAATCTGAAGCCAGAGCCAGGACTTCTTCCGGGTCTCCCACTCAGGTGTAGGGGCCCAAGGACTTGGGCCATCTTGTACTGCTTTCCCAAGCCACAGCAGAGAGCTGGATCAGAGGTGGAGCAGCCGGATCTCGAACCAGCGCCATATGGGATGCTGGCGCTACAGGCCAGGGCGTTAACCTGCTGTGCCACAGCACCGGCCCTATAATAGTCTTAATATTTGGTAGTGTAAGTTCTCTCTTTTTCTTCAATATTATTTTGGTATTCTTTTTTTTAAAAGATTTATTTGAAAGGAAAAGTTAGAGAGAGGCAGAGGCAGAGAGAGAGAGGTCTTCCATCCACTGGTTTTCTCCCCAGATGGCTGCAATGGTCAGAGCTCCGCTGACCCAAAGCCAGAAGCCAGAAGCTTCTTCTGGATCTCCCACATGAGGGGAGTGGCCCAAGTACTTGGGCCATCTTCTACTGCTTTTCCAGGCCATAGCAGAGAGCTGGATCAGGAGTGGAACAGCTGGGACATGAACCAGCGCCCACACAGGATATAGGTGCTGCAGGCAGAGGCTTTACCCACTATACCACAGCGCAGTCCCCTATTTTGGTCTTCTTGGTCCTTTTCATTTGTGTATTAATATTGCAATAGTGGGCCAATCTTCCCTCCCCATCTCTCTCTCTCTCTCTCTCTCCCGTACACACCCACACGTACTCTATCTACTGAGAATTTCACTGGGGTTCTATTGAATCTATAGATCATTCTGGGAAGTACTGACATCTGTAAATTATTGTCTTTTTCTCCATGAAAATATAGAAAATGACTTTAGTTAGGGCTTTAAAAATTTTCTCAATAATACTTTTAAGGTTTTTAAGTTTCTCTCAATATTGCTTTTTCAGTTTTTCATGTAGAAGTCTTTTTTTTTTTTTTTTTTTTTTTTTGACAGGCAGAGTGGACAGTGAGAGAGAGAGACAGAGAGAAAGGTCTTCCTTTGCCGTTGGTTCACCCTCCAATGGCCGCTGCGGCCGGCGCACTGTGGCCGGCGCACTGCGCTGATCCGAAGCCAGGAGCCAGGTACTTATCCTGGTCTCCCATGGGGTGCAGGGCCCAAGCACTTGGGCCATCCTCCACTGCACTCCCGGGCCACAGCAGAGAGCTGGCCTGGAAGAGGAGCAACCGGGACAGAATCCGGCGCCCCGACCAGGATTAGAACCCGGTGTGGCAGCGCTGCAAGGCAGAGGATTAGCCTAGTGAGCCGCGGCGCCGGCCCAAAATAGTGTTTTAAAAATGTATTGCCATTGTGTCTGTTAAACCCTGATAGCTACCTTTTTTTTTAGGATTCATTTATTTATTTGAGAGTCAGAGTTACACAGAGGAGAGGCAGAGAGAGAGAGGAAGAGGGTGGGGGGAGGGGGCGAGAGGTCTTATATCTGTTGGTTCACTCCCCAATTGGCTGCAATAGCTGGAGCTATGCCAGATTCAAAGCCAGGAGCCAGAAGCTTCTTCCAGGTTTCCCACGTGGGAACAGGGGCCCAAGGACTTGGGCCATCCTCCACTGCTTTTCCAGGCCATAGCAGAGAGCTGGACTGGAAGAGGAGCGACCAGGACAGAATCCGGTGCCCCGACCGGGACTAGAACCCGGGGTGCCGGTGCCACAGGCAGAGGATTAGCCTATTGAGCTGCAGCGCCTGCCAGCTCCCTTCTTTTAAAAACATTTTGTTTGGCCGGCGCCGTGGCTCACTAGGCTAATCCTCTGCCTTGCGGCGCTGCCACACCGGGTTCTAGTCCTGGTCGGGGCGCCGGATTCTGTCCCGCTTGCCCCTCTTCCAGGCCAGCCCTCTGCTGTGGCCAGGGAGTGCAGTGGAGGATGGCCCAGGTGCTTGGGCCCTGCACCCCATGGGAGACCAGGAAAAGCACCTGGCTCCTGGCTCCTGCCATCGGATCAGCGTGGTGCACCGGCCGCAATGCGCCGGCCGCGGCGGCCATTGGAGGGTGAACCAACGGCAAAGGAAGACCTTTCTCTCTGTCTCTCTCTCTCACTGTCCACTCTGCCTGTCAAAAAAAAAAAAAAAAAAAACCATTTTGTTTGAGGAGCAGACAGACAGTGAACGGGTACACCTACCAGTAGACTCTTCTTAATTACTTGTCAATAGAATCTTTTTTTTCTTTGGGTGGTAGGTAGTTACCTGTTAGAAGGTCATTGTTTTTCTTTTCAATTTGTGTGGTCTCTTTATTTTTTTTTCTTTCCTTATTACGCTGGCTAGGACTCTCAGGACAAGGTTAACTAGAATGCTGATAGCAGAATCCCGGCTGCCTGCCAAGGTCTGCATTATAGCCATGGGCGTTAACCACGAGGCAACATGCCCACCCTTCTGTAGCTTTTAAAATATACTCATTTAGGATTTAAAAAGTTCCATCCTAGCCTGCTTTATGAAGCTTGTTAAAAAATCACAAGTGGATGTTGACTTTATAAATGTTCTTTGTTTATTGAGCTGGCCTTATGATTTTTAGTTTACTTTATTACGTGGTGAATGAGTTGGGTTGATTAATTTTATGGCAAAGCAAACGATGTATTAGAAGAAACCCAAGTTGATTGTCATATATTTATCTTTTATAAATGGTAAGATAACATGTGGTTAGCAGGTAGAAGAGTCAAAGCAGCAGCACCCGAGACCTCTGTGTTAGAAGAACATCAAAATATTTTTGAAGTCAAGTCTATCAAGGTATGTTTTATGCACAGTACAATTCACTGCTTTTGGACCTACAGGACAATGAGTGATGATAAATGTAGATAGTTGTGTGGCCACCGCCATCCTTGAGATCCGGAATGTTGCCATCTCCATACAAAGTGTCCTGGGGCCTGAGCTCAATCAGTGCCGCCCCCCAGCCCCCAGGGGGTCCTCTCGTTATAGCACAAATGCCCCCCAAGAAGGCCATACTGATCGGCCTGGAATGGTGGCTCTGCGAGAGGTCTCGCTTTATTCTAAGTGGTAGGCCTAGGGGCTACAGCTGAAGATTGGACGGCAGCCACTTAATATAACTTAGCCCCAGAGATGAGGTTATAGCTGGAGTGTCGGGGGCTTGAGACGTGAGTATGGACAGGAAACTGGAAGAAACCTCAAGCCCTGGGAGCGAACCGAAGCTGTCGTCAGGGGGGTTGGAGGGAGGGGCAAAACCAGAAACCTAGATGCAGAAACTCAGCATCTAACATGAAGGCCAGTGGGTTCCTCCTGCCGAGTCCTAGTGAGTCTTACAGTGTTACCTGGCTAGAAGAATATAAACTGGGCTCAAGGAACAGCGCACAAAAGGAAATGGTCTGGGTGGCACGGACTACTTACTGATTTTAGGTTGCACATGTGTGTGAGTGTGCACATACATGTGTGTATGTGGGTGTGTGTATCTGTGCATGTGAGCACACCTGCCATGCATAGATATGCATGTTCATGAGTGTGCTTGTGAGCACGAGAGTGGTCCTCAAAAAATTCATGAAAAACCTGCATTATTAAAAAGTTATACGTGAGCTGGCACCGCGGCTCACTAGGCTAATCCTCCGCCTTGTGGCGCCGGCACACCGGGTTCTAGTCCCAGTCGGGGCGCCGGATTCTGTCCCGGTTGCCCCTCTTCCAGGCCAGCTCTCTGCTGTGGCCCGGGAGTGCAGTGGAGGATGGCCCAAGTGCTTGGGCCCTGCACCCCATGGGAGACCAGAAGAAGCACCTGGCTCCTGCCTTCAGATCAGCGTGGTGCGCCAGCCGCAGCGCGCCAGCCGCAGCGGCCATTGGAGGGTGAACCAACGGCAAAAGTAAGACCTTTCTCTTTGTCTCTCTCTCTCACTGTCCACTCTGCCTGTCAAAAAAAAAAAAAAAAAGTTATACGTGGATTTCAATTTTTTTGAACCAAAATAAACTTGTCTTTTAATTCCATGTCTGAAGTAGCCTTGTATGTATGATCCTATGTGAATACCTTTGTATTCGGCAAGACTTGAGACTATCTTGAGGCGTTGTCGTTGGTCCACGTTCCAGCTGGGTGGGGAGCTTGGTGGCTCTTCTCTGTGCACTTGTGCCCCCCTTGCTGCCCCACCAGCAAGTCCATGCTGGGGCCCAGCTGAGCAGCACCTGCTTGGGGCTGGCGTCCCGGCTTCATGCTCACCAACAGTCCCCCACTGGAGCAGTCACATGCTCTTTTATTTTTTATTTATTTATTTTTTTGACAGAGTGGACAGTGAGAGAGAGAGAGACAGAGAGAAAGGTCTTCCTTTGCTGTTGGTTCACCCTCCAATGGCCGCTGTGGCCGGCGCACCACGCTGATCCGATGGCAGGAGCCAGGTGCTTCTCCTGGTCTCCCATGGGGTGCAGGGCCCAAGCACTTGGGCCATCCTCCACTGCACTCCCAGGCCACAGCAGAGAGCTGGCCTGGAAGAGGGGCAACTGGGACAGAATCCGGCACCCCGACCAGAACTAGAACCCGGTGTGCCGGTGCCGCAAGGCGGAGGATTAGCCTATTGAGCCACGGCGCCGGCCTTCACATGCTCTTAGACAGTCCAGGTCATGGAGAGGGGTTGAAGTGCTCCATCTTTATGCCCTCCTCCCTTCAAGTGTTTCCACTAACAAAGGAGGGCCCTGTGGCGAGACACTCTCTCCTCTTGGAGGGTTGAGGAAGATTCCTTCCGATCCTGGAAACCTGGTGATGTTAGTTACAGGATGTTTTTAAATCAGCGTTGCCCAGTGCATCTGCTAAGCTCCCTTTGCGCGTGGCACTTGTGGAGACTTGGTCTGAAGGGAGGGACTAGGCAGCTTGTGTCTTTATCAAATTCTGCACCTGCAGAGGTGAGAACACGCCTTCTCCCCCACAGCTGAATGGACACATTCATGAATAGAGCTCTGATCTGTGCTGGGTGTCAGAGAGCAGAGGACAGACCCAGCAAAGTCGCTGCCTTCATGGGCTGATGGCCTGGCAGGAGTGGGCTTTGCCTAGAGCAAAGAGCCGTAGGAAGCTCTCTGATTGCTTGACTGCTGGCTTCCATGGTCTCAGTGAATGACTTCTTGGTGCCTCTGCCCTTTATAGAGTGACTGTGCAACTCCTTGTACCAAGAGGTGGAGCCTCTTTCTCACCTTGAATCTGGACTCCCTTGTGAGTTGCCCTTGTGGTTTGGAGGCAGTTGCTCTCCCGAGTTCCTGTGTTGGCGTCTGGTTCCCAGAGTGGTGGTGGATCCTTTAAGAGGTAGGCGTAGTGTGAGGTCCTTCGGTCAGTTAGGGGCACTGACCTCAGAAAGGGTAAAGGCATTTTTGTGGGAGTTTGTCCCTCTCTGGCTTCCTGTTTTGAGATGTGAGGTCTTATTCACGTATGTGTTTCCATCATGATGCCATTGAGCCTGTGCCAGAGCCCCAGAGCCACACCAGTGGGGCCATTCATTCTCGGACTTTTAGCCTCCCAAACTGAGAAAGTCATAAATCTCTTTTTGTGTTAAGTAGCCTGCCCTGGGCATTCAATTGTAATAATGAAAAATGGACTCATACATTTGCTTTAGCCAATGTAAAGTAAGGAAGTGAGGCTGAATTAAGAGTAGAGAGCCCAGGCCTCAGGAGACTTGATGCTTAGCTTCTCTTTGCTAGAAGCTGCCTCTGCTGTGTGGACAAGCTTGGCCTCGTCTGCTTGAGGATGTGAGTCCACGTGGAAGAGAGCTCATGTGTCCACGCTGAAGCTATTCTAGACCAGCAGACAGTCAGACAATTCCCAACAGGGGAGAAGGTCCAACTTGAACCAGCAGAGCTGCCTGCTCTATGCAAAGCTGACCACAGACACATGACTGTGCCCCCCAGAAAGCAGCATGAATGCCCAGGTGAACTGTAGACATGTGCACAACAATAAATCTTGGGCAAGTTCTCAGCGTTCATTACGCTAGGCTCTGACTCTGTCGAGGCTCAGGAAGAGCTGGGGCCCCTGAACACCCCCCTTTATCACAGCCCTTCCTCTCTTCTCCCATCCCTCCTTCCCACAGCCTTAAACTGCTCCCCATTTGAGGCAGAAAGAACTGTTGCAAGAATGTTTATAGCATTTCATACACCGTTTTACAGGGAGGGGAACACAGCAAAATCTGTATCATGGATATTTATTTTCCTAACACCACTTGCCAGGGCCTGTTGTGGGGATAACAAGTCTGCTGGGCTCCGCTGCCGCTGGGGGAAAGGGTGGGAGGCCAGAGCAGTTGAAAGAAGAGGGAGAAGCAAAGCTCATCTCTTTCTGCAGGAGAGAGGAAAGGTAGAGAGTGGTGATGGGAAAATAAGAGGACTGTGCGGATGAGGATTTGGTGGATTGGTTTAGAAATTTGAGTGTTTATTCATTTTGCCATTCAAAAGTCTAATTCACTCAGTTGCCTTCATGGGCCATGTTCAGCTGCATCCAATGTTCCCCTAGGTTCATGTCAGTGCCTCTGAAATTGCTTCCTCAGAGTAGGGCTTCTCCAAACAGTCTCGCTGCTTCTCTCCATGTGGTGTTCTGACAACTCCGTACAATCCTTATGGAGTCAGTTTTTTTTTTCCTGTTTGCAGGGATTAGTAAACTTTTTTTCTGTAAAGAGTCAGAAGTACACTGGATCAGTCCAATCATGCTGCTCTAACAGAATGTTGAGACTATTTTATAAAGAACAGATTGATGTGTACAGTTGTGAAGGCTGGGAAGTTCAAGATCAAGGGGCTTATATCTGATGAGGATCTTCGTGCTGCATCATTCCGTGGTGAAAGGCATGAGCCAGTGTGTGTGCTTGTGCATAGGCATGTGACGGGGCGGGAGAGGAGGAGGAGGAGGAGAGGAGAGAGGACGAGGAGGAGAAGAAGGCCAAACACATTTTCGCAACAAACCTACTCTTGCAGAAATCACTCCTAATAACCACAGTAAAGTCCTTCCTGAGGGCACAGCCCTCATGCCCTAATCCCATCTTGGAGATGCTACATCTCAATACTGTTGCATTGGGGATTAAGTTTCCACCACACTAACTTTGGGGGAACTTCAAACTATGGCATCCATATTTTAGATTGTATGAGCTAGATGGCATCTTCATTTTCTATGCTAAGTAACACATTATCATGGAAGTAGGAGTTTTAAATAACACACATTTGTTATCATGGTATCTGTTGATCAGGGTCTAGGCATGGCAGGGACTAGGCAACCCCAAATGGCTGCAATGACTGGAGCTGGGCTGGTCCAAAGCCAGGAGCTTCTTCTGGGTCTCCCACAAGGGTGTAGGGGCCCAAGGACTTGGGCTATCCTTCACTGCTTTCCCAGGCACATTAGCAGGGAGCTGGATTGGAAGTGGAGCAGCTGGGACTCAAACTGGCGCCCATATGGGATGCTGGTGTTGCAGGCAGTGGCTTTATCTGCTGCTCTACAATGTTGGCCCCAGTGTTCTAGTTTTGATTTCTCTCTGTTCTCTCCAGCATAATTCATGTGATCTTGCTGTGTTATGTAGGTCTCAATATTTTTTAAAACTTTTTAAAAATTATTTGACAGAGTTAGAGACAGAGAGACAGAGACACATACACACACACACACAGAGAGAGAGAGAGAGAGAGAGAGAAAGGTCTTCCTTCTGTTGGTTCACCACCCAAATGGCCGCTACGGCCGGTGCTGCACTGATCTGAAGCCAGGAGCCAGGTGCTTCCTCCTGGTCTCCCATGTGGGTGCAGGGCCTAGACACTTGGGCCATCCTCCACTGCCTTCCCGGCCACAGCAGAGAGCTGGACTGGAAGAGGAGCAACCGGGACTAGAACCCGGTGCCCATATGGGATGCCATTGCCGCAGGTGGAGAATTAGTCAAGTGAGCCACGGCGCCAGCCCCGGGGCCTCAATCTTAATCATCTATGAATAAGGTTGGAAAAATATTTTATAAAAGAATAAAGTCATGCCCATTCATAAATGTAGTGCCCTGGAAGGTAAACAACTCCTATATTCAAATTAGAACAAGTGTTTCAGTGGAAAGATCTTCACGTTCTCCTTTTCTGACTTTAAACCTGAGAAATGAGTTGAAAAATTCATTTCCAGGTAATATTACGGGTCTCTTCTAGTTGATGGCAAGCCTTGGCTTAGAGGAAGGACTAGTATCATCAGCTCATGGACATTTCAGGCTGCCCTGGGCTGCACCTGGGTGGGGCTGGGCTGGGCTGGGGCAGGAGTCATGTCCCTGTTTCTGGACCCATGAGATCACCAGCTACATCTTACAAGAGTGCCATTGTACCTGGTGCCTCTCAGGTGGGCAGGGCTGGGTTGGCTCCCTCCAAGGTTTCTTGCAGCCTAGAGAAAGCAGCTGTAGAATGACTCTCCAGTGAAATCATCGTTCCCAAACCGCAGCTGTCAGCATCACCCTGCGCACCCAGGTCCCATCCTAACTTCCTGGGAGGCAGGTGCAGATGGGGCAAGCAGCCGCTTTAGTCAGCAGTGGTGACGCTGGGCCTGTGAGCCTGAGAGCCCTGAGGTTAGCTCAGGCAGGCTCACCCCCTACCCCAGCAGAGAAACTTGGCTCCTCCCATGCTATTAGATCATGAAGCCAACTTTCCCAAGTCAAAGGACTCTGGTCCCCCTTCCACTCCCGAGTGATGAATGCCCTGGGATTGTGGAGTTTTCATCGAGGGCAATATGATTGTAGATGTGCGTGTGACGGAAACGACTCCTAAGAGTCGAGCACGGTGCACGGCGCGTGAAAGAAGCAATAATGAGCTGATTTAGGAAAATATATGTTAATACGTGGCTCCTAGCAAACAGGGTTTCTTTGATCCAGCAGCTCTGTGTGATTTACCTGGAGAACAGGTAAGGTCAGGAGCTACAGCTCTGGAGCCAGACTGCTTGTTGAGAGGTTGGCTCTTACCGTAACCAGCAGTATGATCCTGGACACATAGCCTGGCTTCTCTGTGCTTCCTGTGTATAAAACAAGGATTGCGATAGACATTGAGTCTCTGTTATATCCTTGCTTTCTTGGTTGGTTTTCCATTTGCAGGCTAGCTGTCATGTCATGTTGACCTGCATGCTATGTAAGTCAAAGTCCTGGTGCTACCAGCCATGGAAGTGAGCCAGCGCGGAGGTGGCAGCAGCCAGGCCTGCAGGTGATGACAGCCCTAGCCCACTGCAGCCTCATGATAGACCCTGGGCCAGAATCACACACTACAGGCATTCTTGCTTTGCTGATTCTCAGGAAGAGTTTGGGACAATAAATGTTTGCTATCGTAAGCCATCAACTGTTGGGTAATTTATTCAGCTATTACACAGTGATTTTTAAATATTTAAGAGACAAAGAGGGAGAAACAAATAAATACAAATATTTCCATTTGCTGGTTCACTCCCCAAATGCCATAATGGCTGGGTTAGACCGAAGCCAGAAGCTCAGAACTCAAATTGGTTCTCTCACAAGGGTGATGGGGACCCAGTGACCTGAGCCATCATTTGCTGTTTCCTGGAGTACAGAACAGTAGGAGGCTGGATGAAGAGTGGAGCTGGAACTCAAGCCTGGGCACTTTGATTTGTCATCCCTGTTGGCCAAATACCCACCCCAGTTTTTTTAAAGAACACGACAAACATGGATTCTGCCATCCTTGGGCATAAATTCTAGTGGAATATAGAAATGAATCGGCCAACAACTCCAGTATGTGTGAGAAGTGCTATGGAGGAAGTATGGGGTACTATGGGAAGTTCCAAGGAGGGGTAGCAGGTGTGGTTTGAGGGTGACAGTGATTAGGGGAGGCGCCTTCAGTAGGTGACATCCAAGTTTCATCTTGTAGGATGAGCAGAGCTAGTCAAGCGGGAGAGGAGAATGGGGAAGGCACTCCAGGGGGAAGGAACAGCATGTGCAAAGGCTTGGAGGGCAGACGGGAGCTGGCGTGGGGAAGGGGCCGGATGGGACTGGGCGTGGGCTCTGTGACAGATAAAGGAGTCTGAAGGGTTTTAAGCAGGATGGAATTGTGTTTCAGAAATATCAACCTGCTATGGCATGAAGAAGAGATGAGAGTAGGACCAAAAGAAATGAGAACCTAACCCTCTGTTTCCATTTATGTGTTCCACAATGACAGTGTACTACATGGCCAGTCACTCTGAATATAAGAATATTTGAAATGATTGAAAAACATTTTGTGTTATAATGATTTGATTGTGTTATTAAGTGAAGTCTGATGACGTGGCATAGTGTACAGCTTCAACATCAGTGGATCCAACCAATTGTGGATCAATAATATCTGGAAAAAAATGACTAAACTATTTATCTTGCTATGCATGTTTTTTCCTTGTTATTCCCTAAACAACACTATTTACATAGCATTTACATTATATTAGGTATTATAAGTAAGCTAGAGATAGTTTAAAGAATATGGGAGGATGTGTATAGGTTGTATGCAAACACAGTGCCATTTTGTATAAGGTACTTGGGCATAAGTGGATTTTGGTATAGAAGGTTCTGGAACTCATATCACATATACTTATCACAGATACTGGCAGGTGACTATATTTGAATGTACCCTAGTTGATTTTCCTATTGATGACTATTTAGATTAATATTTGTTTTTTTGCTGTTAGAAATAATACTATGTTTGACGTGGGAAGTGTCTCCTAAACTCTTGCTCAGTGAGTTTATTTTCCACTGTACTTTATTAGTGAGTTGAAGGGCATGTAGGAACAGGAGAGTGTAGAAGAGACAGCACATTGAGCCCTCACTACCCAGATATTGGTGACATCAGCTCTGGTATTTTCTGAGACATTCCTGATTTGGAACATTCCACCTCGCTGGGGCCATATATCCTGAGTTTTGTTTGGAAAATATTTCCACCCCTCCGTGCTATGAGCTTCATGCTTTGGCAGCATTGACTTTGCTTTTCATGTCCCACACCTGCTATGCTGTTCGCACTTCTCCCCTTCACACACGCTGACCTGTCTGCCTGGAATGCATGGCCCTCCCCTTGTCTGTCTATCTCCTTTTCATCATCCTGTAAGACTCATCGGAGACATCTCCTCGGGGCAGGTTTTCCTAATCTTGCTCTATCCCAGTACGGCTTGGGATCACCTCCTGCGTGCATCCAACTTTCTTTTATTCCCTAACCGAGTACAGTATATCATAATCATCATCTTAGTACTCTCCTCTTCTCAGCCACAAGCTCTTGAGACACAAATGATCATGAATTATCAAAAACCCCACAGCAATTCTATCACTTTAGGTCATGGCTGCAATACTTTGGACATTGAGCACAATTTTACTGAAAGGGTAGATGAGTCAGTGAGACCGGGCGGCTGGACTGTGCAAGGGCTAGGAACTAGCTGGACATAGCTAGCCCATCTGGGGAAGGACACAGAAATTTTTAAGAGTGTTGAAGCAGTGAGCCATGGAGTCGATGCTGTATAGGAAAGAAGTGAAGACAGAAGAGCCTGGTAGACAGGAAGCAGAGGCCTCAAGGTCTCGAGGCCTCTGTGAATTGGAAGGACAGGAATAGTGACTGCAAAGCCGGGGCAGGACAAGTAGGTTATGGTTCTCAAACTCAGCCAGGCATAAGACCGATCTAGGAAGCTTGTGAAAATGCACACTCCTCAATACCCCTCTTGGTGATTCTCAAACAGTTGCTCTGGGGTGGAGCCTGGAATCCAACCAACACTGCAGCAAGTTCTCTTTGAAGGGATCTGTGCATTGCTCATGGCTCCTTTCTGAAGTGTGAGGCTTTGGGGAGAAAGCGTGTTGTCTGACTTGAAGATTTCAGAGGTGGGAATGTCCTTTCTGAAGTTAGGCTCCAGGTGTCACCACAGAAATGTGTGTCTGCAGCAGGAGTATTTGGAGATAGGTGAAGACGAAGGTCAAGGGATGCAGTAGACCGTCTGTGTGTAGGTGTTGGTCACCCAGAATGGTGGGAGAGCCTAGGGGAAAGTACATAGTACCATGCGCTGAATTCTTTCAGAAATGGAGTCAGTTGAGGGGTGTTGATGATCTCCATGCTGGGGTAGGGAATTCCCAAACTAATAATTACAGTTCTTGGGTATGAATGCACAGCTGTGAGGGATGAGGAGCCTGCTTGTGGCTGAAAACTAGAGAAGAATCTATTGGAACCGTTTTGCTTCTAGGATTCCTAAGGTTCCAGGTCAGGGGATGGTTGAAGCAAGCAAGCTACTGTAGAGTGGTTCAAAAGGCTGCAAGAGCACAGATAATGAGGACCCTCTTTGGAAGACCACTTGGGGTGGATATTAGGGAGGAAGACTCTGAAGCATCCGTGGATGCAACCATATGAACAAGGGTGTCAACTGCATCTTGGGGCTGGCATCATTGGAGATTTGAGGTCTCTTCCTTCCCGTGGATTTTCATCAAGATGAGAAGTAGAAATGAGTGATAAAGAAGAATTCAGGTATCATTTAAAAAATAAATTTATTTATTTGAAAGATTTACAGAGAGGGAGAGGCAGATGTAGAGAGAAAGAGAGAGAGGGAGAGGGAGAGAATATGAATATGAGAATCTTCCATCTGCTTGTTCATTTCCCAAATGGCAGTGCTGGGCCAGACTGGAGCCAGGAGCTTCATCTGGGTCTCCCAAATGGGTGCAGAGGCTCAAGCACGTGGGTAATTTTCCTCTGCTTTCCCAAGCACATCAGCAGGAAGCTGGATCAGAAGTAGAGCAGCCAGGACTCGAACCAATGTCCTTATGTGATGCTATGCTGCAGGTGGCATCTTTACCTGCTAAGCCACAGCACAGGACCCCAGATATAACTTTTGTTTTATTACTCGAAGTTGGATTGGGGATGGTTGTTGAGACCAGGACTGAAATTTGACTTTCTAATTTTACCCCAACCAAACCTAGTATCTACCTGTGCAGGGAATCTGATCTGTACAGTCATTCTTGGTCCATCAGTTGCATCCTGGGGGGACTCTGCCTTTCCCCATAATGCATCTATCACAGAAGAGTGGTGGTTATCCAGGCCTGCCTTTTCACACAGATTCCCAGCTCTGGCTAATGCAGCTCAGTGGGCAAAAGGTTCTGCCCAGATCACCAAGGAGATACGCTCCACTCCATGCTGAGAGAAGGCACAAGATAGGGGCTGAAGAAGATGGCCCTCTGAGAGACGGAGCATTTGAGGAAACTCCCATATTATGGATCAAGTTCTTTAGGGAGAGAAGAATAAAAGTTCTTCCTACAGCCCTCAAAGGGTAGGAGAGATGTCACAATTTAATGCAGAGAGGAATTCAGTCCCTGAAGAGTAAGGTCTATAGTATGTGAACTTTATAAGATTTTTTGGGATTTTGTATCTCCCTATCATTATCATCTACTGCTTTATTTCTTTTCATTTTTTCCAGTAAAGTCTTAAAAAAGAAAGTGACTTGGGTCCTTGGTTTTGGATCCTACAAGCATGGCGTACATGAGAATGCCTCTCACAGATTCCGGACCATGTGGAATGTCATTGATAGAGGGCTCTGCAATCCACTGCAGTGTTTGCACCATGGCTGCCAAAGATGGCTGCCAGCCAGTGACTGATTGCAGAAGTGATAATAAGACATGGGACTTCTCTGATGGTTGATTTTGGCTTGGAGACTCTCTGACAGCCTTGCCAAATCCTTTCAGATAGATCAACCTTCTCGGATGCCTCTACCCAACATTTCTTCCCTTGAGATCAGACGTGAATTGTGGTCTGATGTCTTTCCCAGCGTTACCTGGTTCCTTTCCCATTTTCTCTCGTAGATCTCTCTCCCAGTAAAATCCTTACACAGTGAATGGGTGAAGGTCTAATGGTGAAGACATCCAAGTCCCAGCTGGATTCTATTCCTAGCTCTGGCTCCTGACTGCAGATTCTTGCCAAAGCAGATCCTGGGAAGTAGCATTGATGGTTTAAGTAATTGGGTTCCTACCATCCATGTGGGAGACCTGGATTGCATTCTTGGCTCCTGGCTCCAGCCCTGGCCCAGACATTTGAGGAGTGAACTAGGGCATGGAAGCTCTCTCTCTGTGCTTCTGAAACAACAACAACAACAACAACAACAACAAAGCCTTGCATACTTAGTTCTATCTTCTTGCCTTATGGAGAGCCTAGGCTCATATGGCAAGTAAAGTAAGAGGGATCTAGTGGCTAAGGACACCTATATTATTGAGTAAGACCTAACACAGGGAGTAAATTCAGGAAAACAATCAAGGCACTGGTTATCCAAGTGCTGGACAGTGAGCATTTACTTTGCAATGATTATGTACTTGACAGGGCATGCTTTGCAGATTGGGCTATGGGGCACAGTGAGATCAAGCAGCTTGACCGTGATCCTGCCCTGCTAAATGAGAAGCTCTCAGGTGAGAATGTAAGTCCCCCAGGACTCTTTGTACTGCATCACACTTACCTGCAGGCAGGATGGGTTTCCCTGGATGGAGATGTGACCAGGAGACTTGACCAACACCTGTGCTGAGTGCCACCCAGGAATTTTTGTGTCCTGATGTCTATGAAGGTCTCCAGAGGTAATTTGCATTTCAGGCCACTCTTGCTGAAACTGATTGCTGTGCAGTTGAAACTGGTTTTTCAAGGGCTGTTAATTCGGGTCAAGATCAGCATTGCCAGACTCTATGGTGGAGTAGGTCAAAGTCTTGATCAAGAGCTAGATTGATGGAGACGTGAGGACCTGGCGCTAGTGACAGAGTCACCTTCTCTCGTTCATCTAATGAGGCAGGTCAGCTGGGTCTGTCCCCTGTATCCCAGCTCTACCCGCTGGCCCTCTCCCTGCCTTGTCCACATCAGCATCTCGCCTCATGGTGCTTGACTACTAATGGTTTCCCTGCCTTCACTTCGCCTCTTCCAGCCCATTCTCCAAATACCGTCAAAGAGACTGCTCTAGGTGTACAATCAGGTTCCATCCCTCTCCTCCTTTAAACCCTTAAGTGGCTTCTCACCACCCTTGGATGAAGTCCGCACTGCTCCCACAGCTCCAGCTCCCCCTCCTTGGCACCCCCCAGCTTGATCTCCTCTGCTGCTCCCGCCTCCTGCTCGGGCCACTCAGGACATCTGGGTGTTCCTGGAGCAGACCAAGTTCTTGTCCTTTCCTTGCTCTTTGGCCATCCTTCGTGTTTGGTTTCTGGTTCGTTCTCCTGGAGGCAGATGTCAAGGGAACTGATAGCCTCCTCTGGTGCCAGTAAACCCGAGGCCTGGGAGGGTTTGTGCTGACTCCTGCAGGTATGGTGTGTGTTGGTCAGTGTTAGGATAGCGTCTTCCCTCTGCAAGACTATTGGAAATGTTTGTTGCAAACCCGCTAACTTTCTGATGAGTGCAGTAGAGTGCCTGCCTGTGTTGCCGTCCTGGGGTGAGATTCTGGCTCCATCGCTTTTCCGCTGTGTGACAACACCTCTTGAGCCCCCCTTCCATGTCTGTGTGCACAGAAAACAGCAGCTGCCTACCTCCTGGCTGTGATTTATTATGACTGCATATTCCACATGGTTCCCATACCGAGCTGTCAGTAAGGGGTAGGTATTGGTGATATAGCTATCGTCTTATTGTATCAAACTTGAGGATCATCCCAGAGAGAGGATGAGGAGGAGGTGCTTGTGGTTTGACTACACAGGGCAGCTTTAGATGAATAAGATCAAGATCCTGGCTGCTAATTGTTTTACATCTATAAAATAACAGTAGTAATCCTTTCTTGTAGGTATAAAATTTGAAAACATTGTAATGATAATAGTGCCGCATGCTGAACACTTAATAGGTTCTAGCATTGTTCTAAAAATTGAACATGGGTAACTCAGCCCACCTAGCACTCTGTTGCAGTAGGTACTGTTACAATCTCCACTTTAAAGTCAGTGTTAGGAATTTCACAGGGATTAATTAAATGTTAATTAGATGCTGAGGTCTTCCGGGAGAAGAAACTTTGTTATCTCCAGGCTCCATCCACTTTCATTGTTGAATAAATGATATGGATCAGAGGGTAGCAGGCATTTAGGCTTTGAGCTCCCTGTGTTCTCTGTGCCAGCTTCTCCTGTCTGCCGTTGAAGTGCAAAAGCAGCCACAGCCTGGAGATACATGAGTGGAACTGTGTTCTCCGAAAACCATTGCTAAAAATAGGTGGCAGGGCAGATGTGCCTGTGGGGTGTAGCTTCTCCACCCTTGATCAGATGATAGTGATGTTGATAAATGATGCCACCTACGAGATGCAAACTCTGTGGAAGGTACTAGCATATGTTATCTCAAGACACACACTCATGACTTACGTAAGCTCACTGGGTTTGAATAACTTGTCCATGATGTGAAAGTACACAGCCCAAACTAAGAAGACAAGATTATGTATTTTGAACATTATCCAGGTGAAAGGATAAGTTAACCCTATATCCTTACTACTCAGACTCTGATCCAGGGACTAGCAGTATCTGCATTGCCTGAGAGCTTGTTAGAAATGCAGACTCAGGCCCTGGCATTGTGGTGCAGCAGGTTAAACCTCTACCTGCAATGCTGGCATCCCATATGAGTGCCAGCTCAAATCCTGGCAACTCCACTTATAATCCAGCTCCCTGCTAATGCCCTGGGAAAGCAGCAGAAGATGGCCCAAGTATCTCTGCCATCCAGGTTGGAATTCCAGGCTCCTGGCTTCCACATGGCCCAGCCTTAGCCATTACAGACATTTGAGAAATGAATCAGCAGATGGAAGATCTCTTTCTGTGCCTCTCCCTTTCTCTCTGTGAATCTATCTTTCAAATAAATAAAAAATAAATCACCCAAAAAAAGAGAACACAGACTCTTGTGCCCCTCCCCAGAAATCTTGAACCAGAATCCGAATCTTCACAGGATTTCCAGTAGTTCCCATATAAAATTTGAGAAGCAAACCAGAAGCTCTAGGTAATTCACATTCAAAAGTTTGCATTGTTCAATACCCAGCAACGTTCCAGTTTTGTGAATAATGTGGCCAAGGTTTTCATTCACACTGTGGGTGTAAACCTGCTGTCAGCTTGTTGCTAGAAGAACAAGGGGGGCAGGAACACCTACAAGGAAGGAAAATTTAGATGCCCAAGGAAAACTCATTGTCTAAAATCATCTGAAAGCTCCTTGGAAAACACAGCCATGAATTTCATGATCTTTAATTGAAAGGCATTAGAAGTACATAAAGTGGGGGCTGGCATTGTGGCACAGTGGATTAATGCTGCCGCCTGCAATGCCAGTATCCTATATGGGCTCCTGTTTGTTGCTCCATTTCTCATTCCAGCTCTCTGCTAATGGCCTGGAAATGCAGAAGTAGATGGTCTAAGTGCTTGGGCTCTCGCACCCATGTGAATAACCTAGACAAAGCTCTTGGAACCTGAATTCAACCTGGCTCAGTCCTGGCTATTGTGGCCATCTGGGGAGCAAACCAGCAGATAGAAGATAGATCTCTCTGCTTCTCCCCTCCCCTCCCCTCCCCTCCCCTTCCCTTCCCTCTCTCAAAGTAGATAAATATTTTTAAAAAATACCCAAAGCAAATCAGTCAGTTTCACCAAATGGTATCCAAATTTGGCTGTCTGCATAGAGATGAACACCCAGGTTGAAGTTTCTCAGAAGCCCCACACTGGAGTCCAGCATAGCCCTGATCCTTTGTCTTCTTTCTGTGACTGGGCCAGACCTGGGAGCCCCTGCCCAGCTTGGCTATTGCTCAGTCTAATTGACAATCAGATCAGCACACACAGGGGAGACGGGGAATCAGCCCCACTAACAAGCACCCCGGCCGCCTGGCTCGGGAAGAATGTTGGCTGACAGGGACACAATTAAAAGGAGATGGATTTATTGAGCTGGAATGCTCCGGCCCCTCTAATCTCAGCATCTCTCTGCTTCATGCAATCACATTTCCAAACAAGAGTCAGCCCACACCAGTGAAACTGTCCGTGATCACCAGGGAGCCAGAGAAGCTCTTGGTTTACCGAAGGTAGCTCATAAAGAGAAACCACATAAAAGAAGTGCTTTCCTGGATAAGGATCTGGAATTCAGCAGGGAAGGGAGGGTCTAAACAAAAAGCAGGGGGTGGTGGTAATGAAAACTGCTAACCTTGGCTCCAGGGGGAAATGGGTTAAGAAGAGTCAGTGGGAAGGCAGCCCTGGCTTTGTCTTATAGACTGAAACTGTAAATTTCTGTTCAAAATCACAGGATCATCAGGTATGTGGAATGTTGATGAGGAAGCTGGTGGGATTCCAGGGCAGAAAGAAATTCCGTGGTTTGAAGGCAGCTCTCCCTTTGAACTGTGTCATTGAACCTAGGAGTGCGATGTCAGCTGTACCGATGCGCGGGGGTCTGACTTGGGGGGATTTAAGGTGCAGCTGTCAGTAGCACCTCTCTTTCCCATCAGAGTGCTGAACTGGGGGAAATAAAAAAGGACTAGGCACGTGGAGATAACTGAGAAACAGCATAATTTTTGTTACTGATAAATAGAGTGTTGGGAAAGGTAGCTTATTGCTGTGGGCTAGTAGGTTTTGTTCTCTGTTCTCATTTGAAAGAGTTACAGAGAGAGAGGGAGAAAGAAAAAAATCTTCCATATGTTGGTTCACTCCCTAGATGGCTGCAATGGCCAGGGCTGGGCCAGGCCAAAGGCAGAAGCCAGGAGCTTCTTCTAGGCCTAAGCACTTGGGCCATCTTCTGCTACTTTCCCAGGAGCATTCACAGGGAGCTGGATCAGAAGTGGAGCGGCTGGTATACAAACCATGTCCGTATAGGATGTTGGCATTGCAGGTGGCGGCTCTACCTGCTACACCACAGCACCAGCCCCAGTAGGTTTCTTGCTAAGGAACCCCCTCTATCTAAGAAGCTTGACATCCTCCAGTCACAGCAGCCATGGGCAGGGGCTTGTGAGACATGTTGTATGAACAGACAGAGGTGCAGGTGCTTTGTAGGTGGGTTTAGAGATGGAGGAAAAGAAAGGAGCTGGGCGGCACCTGCCAGATTTCTTTCCAGACTTTAACGTATTATCAGAAATCACTTTCTCCTCTGGGGAGTGTTGGTGAGAGGCAGGGAGAAACCAGGAGTGAAAGGGGTCTCTCCCACTTGGGAAGAAGCACCATGCCTCAGGAAAAAGCACCCTCTACCCTCATACCATTTGGAAACTAAAATACTGCTAATAATAGCAGTGACAGTAATCACAGGAACGGGCGTTACAGTTCACTGAGTGTTGACTCTGTTCGGTTCTGGGAAGAGTATCCTATAGCACTTAACCTTCATGGCTCATGTAGATATTTTAATTATTGTCTGTGCACAAGAGATGAGAACACAGGGACTGGCACTGTGGTGTAGCAGGTAAAGTTGGCACCTGTAGCACCAGCATCCCATGTGGGCACTGGTTCAAGACCTGGCTGCTCCACTTTCCCATCCAGCTCCTTGCTCATGTACCTGGGAAAACAGCGGAGGATGGTCCAAGTGTTTGGGCCCCTGCACCCACGTGGGAGACCCAGAAGAAACTCTGAACTCAGGGCTTTGGCCTGGCCCAGCCCCAGCCGTTGCAGCCATTTGGAGAGTGAACCAGTGGATGGAAGATCGACCTCTCTTTGTCTCTCCTCCTCTTTGTGTAACTCTGCCTTTCAAATACAAATAAAAAAAAAAATCTTTTTTTAAAAAATGATGAGACCACTGAGAGAAGTTGTGCAGCTTGTCCAAGGTCACAGGGCCGGAGCTGCAGGGCAAACACACCCGTGCCTGAGTCCACAGCCTGGGTCATGCAGCTGGCTCTCTTTGTTAGTTGAATGTATGAATGAAATGGAATTGAAGACATGGTCTGGGAGTCCGAGTGGCATGGGGGAAAGCCGTGTGGTGCTGCTGGGTTTGGCATTCAGCCTCATCTTTCCCTCTGCCCCAGGCTGGCCTTGAGGACCTCCCCCAGGGGTGTTCTGTCCTGCAAGGCTGGACTGGGAAGTGCCCCAGCTGGTGCATCCTGGAGTGGATCTCGCTGTTCCAGGAGTCCGGGCTCAGGGGGCACACGCAGCGTGAGAGGCCCAGGTGTCTGCTTGCGCAGTTGGCCACAGCCTCTCCCTTTGCCTGATCTCTGACCTTCCTCGAGGCTCTGACTGGCTGTCCAGCTGGCCAGTAAGCTAATCACAGCAGGCAGAGGAGGGTGTGGACAACTCCCCACCCTCTGCCCATGGTGCGTGCCGGGAACCCCGTCTCCGCCCACGCCAGGAGTCTGCCGTGCGCCTGACGCATCCCCTGACGCCTCTCTCACGGCGGGGTCTGAAACAGAACACAGAGCCCCTGACGCTCATTTCCCACGTGCACTTGCTCCTCACACAGAGGCACCTGATAGACTGGGGACTCCTCGGGGGCAGCCCTCAGCCCTGCCACCTCGGCTTCCTGCTCCTGCCTGGTCCCGCCGGCCCCTGCATTGACTTATCTTAATCTTTCTTTGGCAACTCCTGTCACTTGTGATTTTCCCCGTTTCCTTCCTCAGCCCCAGTCTTTTTTCCTAGGCCTCCTTTGACGTCTCAGCTTTCCTTTCAGACACGTTGTGTTTCTTTTTCTCCTTATTTGGCTCGATGTGACCTGACAGGGTGGCTGCAGCCGGGACAGAAAAACGCGTTAGTTCTCCACGTGTGTGTTTTCAATGGGGCATTTGCAACCAATTTATAGAGTGTAGCTAAAAGGTTAAGAATTTTTTACTTAAAAACCAACGTCTCCTCGTGATTTTGGGGGGGGGGGTTGTTTTCATTGAGGTCTGGGTTTCCATGTGTCCCCGTGCATTGAGTTCCTTTCAGAGATGATTTCTGGAGAAATGCCTGTCTCGTGTGGACCATTCAGCAAGAGCCTTAGGAAAATTGATCTCATGG
Organism: Oryctolagus cuniculus; assembly: GCF_051225735.1. Taxonomy (NCBI): domain Eukaryota; kingdom Metazoa; phylum Chordata; class Mammalia; order Lagomorpha; family Leporidae; genus Oryctolagus; species Oryctolagus cuniculus. The sequence goes on from NC_142877.1 coordinate 108,288,110, forward strand.
AGAATGGAGAACATAGTGTCCTTTTGACTTCTTCAGGCTCCTGTTGCAAACAAATGATGTAAAAATGAGGTGCTTCCGATGGTGCCCCAGGTGGAGATGACACTAAGTAATGTCAGGTCAAGGGTCTACCGGTTCTTGAACCCCTCCAGAAGAGGTCGCTGTGGAGACAGATGTCCATGGAACCGGACAAGGCAGGGCGACCTTGAACTGTCCGCTGACACCCTCACTCCACATCTTGGTGTAAAGCCCAGTGGATCCAGGCTCCACTTCCTGGAGATCTCCGTTTCTGAAGCCCAGTGGCTCTGAAGGAGCCTGAGAGAAGGCTGCTGCTGTCCTCACCTGGGTCCTGTTAGCAGGCAGGGGTGCCGGTGCCCCAGCTGCGCTGGCTGTGGCCTGCTGAGGACTCGAGCTGCCCCCTTCTCTGGAGATTGACCCCCACCCACTGGTGTCACCTCACTGGGGAGGATGTTACACACCCTACCTCCCCTGCAGCCTGCATGGGATGACTCACTAATAAGGGATACCAGAGGACACCCCTGCTTCAAAGTCGGGTCAACTATGTGGTACAATTTCTGCTCCTGGGCTCCTTGTGGGCTCAGGCCTAAGGAGGACCTCATTTGAGACAATGTCTGGGCTTAATTCCTTGATTTCTATCCTGCTTTTGTACCCAAGTACTTGTCTCAGGCTCTGCTCAGGAAAGCTGAACTTTGACAAAGCAGACGTTGAACGACCAAGATGCCGCATGAGACACCGCATCCCATATCAGAGTGCCTGGGTTTGAGTCCTTGATTGACTTCTGATTCCAGCTTCCTGCTCATGGGTACCTTGGGGAGGAAGCAGGCGACGGTTCAGGTAGTTGGGTCTCTGCTACACACATGGGAGACCTGGATTGACTTCCTTGCTCCCAGCTTCAGCCCTGGATGTTGTAGGCATTTGGAGAGTGAACCAGTAGAAGGGAGCTCTCTCTGTCTCTCTACAATAAAAAATGATATATACATAAAATGAAACAGACCCCTGTTGCCGAATCTGTGAAAAGAGCTACCCCATCAAGGCCCATTCCTGACTCTTGGGTCTGATCACATGAGGATGAAGGAAGATGACAATGTACCAAGAGAAGTGGGAGGCACCGTGGCAGCAGATGCTGGTCCCACGGCTGGAACGGTCCAATTACTTGACCTAGGCTTGCTGGAGCTGCACCTGTAGAGAGATTGGCAGGCGGTGCGCCACTTCCCATGGGCGGGCTCAAGAAAGGTTTGGGAATGAGATGGAGAGTGACAAGGGGGATAAAGCTGACCTTCTTTGAAGAGAGTCGGGCTCCATCCATTCCTAAAAAGAACCAAGAGCAGACAGATGCAGCAAAGTGCTGTAGGTCTCTGCAAAGATGGGAGGAAGTGAGAGAGATGCTGCAGAGACCCCTCCCACCACGCTGACTACCACCCACATTTTCCTGTGCAGGTGGGGTCAGGCAGCTGAGAAGGGGAGAGGAGTTGGGAGGAGGAAGGATTAGGTGTAGGTATGGCAGGGGGTGGGTAGAGAAGCTGAAGAGAAGCGATGCTCTCCTCCCAGAGGTTCTGTCTATCCACATCTCCACTTCATCTTAGTTCTTGGCTGGAAACCCCTTTCTTCGTCCCTGGACGTCTTGGTCCCCAGTTGTCTCTTGCTTCTCTCATCCTTGGCCTTCATTCCACAAGTGTTTGCTTGTGTGCCTACTGTGCCATGGCCAGGAGCTTTTTCAAACACTGGAGATTCATTAGCGAATACATCTTGCCAATAGGAAAAGATGCACGACAAACATGCAAACAGCTGACTAGTGTAGATTCACTAGTGGTAAGTGCCACGAGAAAATAAAGCAGTGAGGGTCTGGCGTTGCAGCACAGTGGATTAAGCCGCCACCTGTGATACTGGCATCCTGTATGGTGCTGGTTTGTGTCCGGCTGCTCCACTTCCGATCCAGCTCCCTGCTAAGAGTAGTGGAAGATGGCCCAAGTGTTTGGACCCCTGCCACCTATGTGAAAGATGCAGATGAAGCTCCTGGCTCCTGGATTTGGCTAGCCCAGTGCTGAACCATGGTGGCTGTCTGGGAGTGATCCAGTGGCTGGAAGGTCTGTCTGTCTGTCTGTCTCTCTAACCCTGACTTTCAAGATAAAGAAAAACCATGTGCTGATTGTGCTAGTCATCGTGGTGGTTTTCTGGGTGTCTGTTGCCCTGTGAAGTTGCCAGGTCCTTGAAGGCCAACGTCTCCTATGCTATGCCTCATTTTCCCCCCAGGAACCTGATCCAGGCCACACCCATCACCGTCAGTCATCAACCACACAGCTAAGGAGCAGCCTTCCCACTGCCACAGACCCAGACTTCTCACTTCCTTCTTCCCATGATGCCCTCCTGTCTGTTTCCCCACTGTAGGCCTGAAGTCCCAGTCTCACCTTTGCTTTCCCTTCTCTCATCTGCATCTCTGCTCAGGGGCGAGGTCTGCCCCGCCCTGTGTGTTTCATCTTCTCCAGCTGCCATCGTTTCGTTTTGTTTTCTTTGCTCTGGCCCTGCTTGTAGCTCCAGGGCCTCTCCGTGTGTTTCCGGGCAATGGTGCAGACTTCTCGTCCGCATCTCTGGCTCCTGTCTCTCCTCCTCCCGGGCCATCTGGCACACATGGAATTCCAGCTGCCTACAAGAAAAATAGTCCCTACCGCCTCCTGCTGGCATTTGGAGCTCTCTGCTCCACAGCCCACGCTACTTTCACACCTTCTGTCTTCACAGTTGCAACCAGACTGTCCCACTCACTGCGCCCCAAACATCCCCCACTGTCCCTGCCTCTGGGCTCTCACCCAGGCCATTCCTGTGCCCAGGAGGCCACACTGACCCTGCTCTGCAAGGCCTGGTTCAGACGTAGGCTCTGATGCCTCCTCTGCGTTTTGCATCCCTTCTGAATCTTGTTCCTCTTAGATGACACTTACATGCTGCTGGGTGCTGCAAGGATCCGTGTACTTCTGTGGGATTATCATGGAAGCTTTATTTTCTTGGGTTCTGCAGTGAGGATTCCTATGGAGTGAAGCCTATGTTTATCCAGAATGTGCTTTGGCGAGTTCTCTTCAGGGGCAGGTGCAGAGCCTGGCAGGGCTGAGCTGGGTAGGACACTTGACATAATACAAAGGAGTGACTGTGGCTGTACCGTGTGGAATGTAGAGAGAAAAGCAAGGAGGAGGTGGAATCCTGTCTGTCCCATGCAAGGTTTCCTCTTCCTAAGATTCTCCAAATCTTCAGTAAAAATGAAATTCTTTTGTGTTTGAAAGGCAGAGATATACACAGAGACAAAGAGAGATCTTCCTCCTACCGGTTCACTCCTCAATGCCCACAATAGCCAGGGCTGACCCAGGCCGAAGGTGGGAGCCAGAGATTTACTCTAGTTCTCCCATGTGGGTGGTAGGGACCAACTATTTTAGCTACCATGACTGACACTCAGGGTGCATATTAGTGGGGACTTGGAACTGGAAGCAGAGCCAGGACTTGAACCCTGGTACTACAGGATGGAAGTCCAGTTGTCGCAAGCAGTGTCTTGATCCCTGCATTAAACGCCTGACCTTAGTTGAAGTTCTTGAAGCAGGGGGGACTTGGGTGGAGTCAGGAATGGTTCTGGTTCATAGATCCACGCTAGCACAGGTGACCTAGGAATGGGAGGGCCAGGAAGCATGAGGAGCTCACCCACAAGCTACCTGCATGGATTGTGGGGAGGGTTTATTTTCCATGAAAGGTGAAGACTTTGATCTAGTTCAATGCCATGTTTTTTTTTTTTTTCCTGTCCAAGAGATTGTTGTGGGGCAGCATCCTCAAGTCCTTCCTTTTGATCCCATTATTTCAATACCTGGCATAATAATCGTTGGTTGAGATCGAGATACTCAGCAGTAGGAGGTGATTTCTTGGAAGGGCAGTGTGTGTTCCTGGCCAGTTTGTGTCTTGTAATATCATGTGCCTTTTCTTCCATCTTCACCTTTCATCTTCACACTGATTATGGGAGACAGATGTTGGTAGACTTGCAGACAGATGAAGAAGATGGAACTCAGAGAAGGCTGAGACTTCTTGAAGATCACACAGTAGAAAGCAGCAGAGCTGGGACTTGAACCTAGCATTTCAGGCTGCAAGGCCAAGTGGTTGATCAGTGTCCAAACAGGCTCCTTTGTGCGTTCTTGTAACTCACGTCAGGCTGAACTGGGAGAATCTGGGGATTGTAGGGCTCTCTCTGTTAACTCCTAAAGGAAAATTTTAAACTTTGAGACTCTGAGCTGATACCAAGACCCTCCTCCTGATAATTATCTTCATGAAATGTTTTAGGGCTGCACAGATGGCCAGGTCACCAGAATGGCTTTCAAAGCAATTCCAGGATTCCCGAAGTCTGGACCCATCAGGAGCCATCAATTACCTGGACCACCATACTTGCGTACACTAGTCTCTTTCGTGGCGCCCACCCCACCCAGAACACAGCTCTTGTCATCGGGCTGCGTCATCTACAATGCGTCGCTTTCACTACTGGGGTTGTGTGTTGACCCCTGCATCCAGCCCCACATGGGGGAATATATCATTTCCTCTTCTTTACAAATGAGGAAATGGGGCTCAGATTAAATTACTTGCCCAAGTTCACGCAGCTAGTGATGGAGAGACGTGGATTCCAAGCCCATATGATTTCCCAATCTAAACTCGGCGTTCCCAGCCACTGCGCTATCGTGCCTGCAGGCAGACGTTGAAGGGCAAGACAGGAGTGAGGCTAGGAGCCAAGTGTTCAGTGCACGGTTAACGCTGTCGGAGTTGAGAGAAGGGCATGGCCTTGGAGAGACAGTGTGGTGCTGTGTGTGTGCGTGTGTGGAGTGGCGGTGCTGTCGGCCTCGCCAAGGCAGCCCGAGGAGGTTGAGACCTCGCAGGAAAACTGACTTAAGGTGAACCTTGCCAGACACGGCCATTCCGTCACCAGCCCCGTCTTAGGTCATATTTCAAAGACTGGCTCAGGGCCACTGACTGGGGTGCAAGGCTGTGAGATCATGGCTGAGCAATCTGACTTTAAAAAAAATATAAGGACCAATTTGGGAGTTTTATCGAATTTCTGCCGCCCCAGCATGATGTCAGCTGGCCCGCGCATGACAGGGAGTATTTCACTTGTAATTAGTTGAGTGTCTTTTTTTTTTTTTTTTAAACATTCTGCCTAAACTGCAGTGTGCTGGGCTCCCTCGGAGCTACCCCACAGCAGTAGCGGAGGTGAGTCATGACTGTAACATTTGGAAAAACTCGTAGGGGGACGGAGGGCGGTGGAGAAATATAAATGGCTATGATCATCTTGCAGGCACACTTGAGTTAATTATTGCACGTTCGCCAGCCACATTGTGCCTTCATCAACGCCGAGCCAAAGGGCTGGTTTGAGCGGGAAAGAGTTGGTTCTTTAATGGGGCAGGGGCCCTCCCTGGCAGCCGCAGGTTCTCTTGCGGGAGGCTGGGGCACGTTCAGTTCCCAGCACCAGCTGGAACCTGTGCAGATTCGCTCCGAGACACTTGGGTGTGAGCAGCGTCACGTTTTCTTTATTTTTCTAAAGCAAATAAATCTGGCTTTGTTCTCCACCTGCCAGGGCTGGCAGGAAACCCGCTCTTAGTTATGTCTTTTTGGAGGCCGTAGGGGAGGGGCTCTTCTCTCTTCCTTGGGAACAGAAGGAAGCCCTGGGAGTCGGGTAATTCAGCAACATCTAGGGCGAGCTCCTGGCCTTCGTCCACCGTGGAAAAACACTTGCTTGTGCTCTGCTAATGCTGTTTTGCAGGGAGTTACTTGTCTTCCTCCACCCCAGGCCTAGCCCGGGGGTCTTGAGGAGGCTTCTGAAGCAGGTGGCTTCATATTCTCCTGGGACCCAGCACTCAGAATCCATCTGGTGCTGCAGGTCACCACTTGGAGTTCCTTCCCCCATCTCAGGGAAGGCACATAACATCTCAGTTTGGGTCACCTGTCCTCAGTGTTTCTGTCCATAGAATGGGTCTCCTCTTTAAGCCTTGTTTAAAAAGGAGGGGGGTGAAGGAAAGAGGGAGGGATGAGGGAAGGAAGGAAGGAACTAAAACAAACAAGAATCAGTTATGTTAAACATTTTCCTTTACAAACTAGATTCTACCCAGTGAAGGAAACAATCAACAGATTAAAGAAACAAACTACAGAATGGGAGAAACTATTTTCAATTTATGTTATCAGACAAGAGATTGATAACCAACATATATAGAGAACTCTCAAACAACTGAATAGCAAAAGCCAATTAGACCAATTCAAAAATGGGAAGTAGATCTAAATAGACATTTCTGAAGGATGATGTAGAAATGACTGCCAGGTACATGAAAACAATGCCCAGCATCACTAATGTCCCAGAACTGTCAATCAAAAACCAAAATGGGCCAGCACCTGACTCCAGTTACATTGGCGGTTATCAAAAGCCAAAAGATCACAAGTGCTGGCCAGGATGTGGAGCAAAGGGAACGTTGCACCCTGTTGGTGGGGATGTCAGTGAGTTCACCATTATGGGAAACCGTATGGAGGCTCCTAAAAATTGAAGGCAGAACGACCATGTGATCCGGCAGTCCCACTGCTGGGCAGATCTCCAGTGGACATGAGATCAGATGTCAAAGAGGCATCTACACTTCCACGCTTATTGCAGCACTGGGCACAATAACCAAGAAGCAGAAACAGCCTAAATATCCATCCGCTGATGAACGGGTAAAGTGTGGTCCATAGACACGGTGGAATACTACTCAGCCACAAAAAGGTGGAGTTCTGTCCTTTACAACAACATGAATGGAACTGGGAGTCGTTATGTTAAGTAAAATAAGCCGAGCACACAAAGATAAAAATCATGTAATCTCATTCATATGTGGCGTCTAGAATTGAGTGATGTCAGCACAGTGAAGGTACGGTGATGGCTGCTGGGGGCTTGGGGGAGGCATGGGGGGAGGAGGGGATGGGAACAGGTTGATTAACAGGTGCTAATTATAGTTAGATGGGAGTGAGTAAGTTCTGGGCTTCTGTTGTGCAGGAGGGGAACCGTAGATAATGTTCATTTCCTGTGTATTTCTCTACTTAGAAAGCCCTACCAGATAGGATTTTGAATGTTTTCACCCTAGAGAAATGTTAAGTGAGGAGATAGGTGGGTTCATCCTGCTTGGACATTACACAGTGCATACACGTATTGAAACACCATGTGTCTCCTCATAAATATTTACAGTTTTTAATGTGTTATTTAAAAAAATTTCCCTTGGACATTTATTTAGAAAAGGAGAAAGGGGCTCCTTGAATTCTTCAGGCTTCCTCTAGCAAGATCAAGATTGAGCCGATTTTCTGTGAGTTGAGTTTATCATCACTCTAGCTGTGTAATTTTAAGCAAATTACTTGGCCTCTCTGGGGCTCAGTTTCCCCTTTGGTGGTAAGACGTACAACCTTGGTATCAGAAGGCAGTGCGCTAGCTGCTAGGGATGCAATCGTGTGCAAGTCCCAGTCTCCACCCACTTAGAGCTTACTCTCCGATGGTGAGATTACCACGTGACATGCGCTAACACAGTGGATCAGCTGGAATCACACATACTTGTCAGTGACCACTTGTGACCCACAAAAAGGGAAACTCCCCCTGGTTCATCCTACAGGAAGCAGGTCTCCCTGGAGATGCGCTCACTTAGCGTGAGACTGAAGAAATGATTCAGCAAAGGTTCAGTGAACAAATGCGGGGAGGGACGTCGAACAAGGAAACTGTAGCTGTAGACGGTGGGAGGTGTGAGAGCCGGGGCTGGGGCTGCATGGCCGAAGCTCCCACAGGCTCTGCCAAGTCTGGGATGACCCTCTGATGACTCTTGGCCTGTGCTATGGGGTCACTCACTGTCAACTCAGACTCAACCAGGAGAACTCGGAGAGAAACGCTCCGTCTGCTGGTTTACTCCCCAAATGCCAAAATGGTCAGTACTGGGCCAGGACTGAAGCCGGTAACTAGGAACACAACCCAGGCCTCTCACGTGAGTGGCAGGAGCTCAGTACTACTTGAGCCATCATCTGCTGCCTCTGAGGGTCTGTATTAGCAGGAAACTGGGACTGGGAGCCAGGGTGAGGAATCAAACCCAGGTACTCTAACATGGAAGAAGGGCATCTTAACCATTAGGCTAAATGCCCACCCCTGGCTGGACTTTTAATATCTCTTCTTCATCTATGAGCATTGGGCTTACTTCATTATGGGCATAGGCACAGAGCTAAGGGACCACCCATACTTTTAGGGGGTCTCAGAAACGTTTTCACTTCTTTTTTTTTTTTTTAAATTTTTTTGACAGGCAGAGTGGACAGTGAGAGAGACAGAGAGAAAGGTCTTCCTTTGGTTCACCCTCCAATGACCACCTCAGCTGGCACACTGCGGCTGGCGCACCGCGCTGGCAGGAACCAGGTGCTTCTCCTGGTCTTCCATGGGGTGCAGGGCCCAAGCACTTGGGCCATCCTCCACTGCCCTCCTGGGCCACAGCAGAAGGCTGGCCTGGAAGAGGGGCAACTGGAACAGAATCCGGCGCCCCAACCGGGACTAGAACCCCATGTGCCAGCACCGCTAGGCGGAGCATTAGCCTATTAAGCCACGGCGCCAGCCACGTTTTCACTTCTTTAAAATCCAAAGGAAAACCAAATGAATTTATAGGCTTGGACAATTTTTTTTTAAATTTCACATCAGGAAAACAAAAAATGAACTATCTAGAGCCTCTGAAAATCTGGTAAAAATTATGTTGACATGTGTGTACAGAGGAAGGGGTCCACAAAGGCCCAACAGCCCCGAGCGCCCGGAAGTCTTGGTGTGGCCCTGAACAAGAAGACCTCCAAATAGTAGGTGCGCAAGGCCAGGACCCCTTGGATCTGGGTTTGAGACTTCATGAATGCTGGCACAGAGGGCTGGAGGCCCTGAGTGTCCCTTTCTCCTGAGAGTTCTGAGTGTCCTAGCCCAGTCTCTTCCCTGAGCCCCTGGACACCTCTTTCCCACCATGTGGTTCAGTAACCACGAATACATGTGTGGGGAGCAACTCAGACTAGACTGTTACTCAAATTAAGACTTATTCTATGCATCTGCTCTCCCACAATATGGCGCTGGGAGAGGAGGAAACAGCTTCTACACAGCTGCCTCCAATTCAACCAATAAACTGTAGGACCTGCTCCTGATTGGAGGAGAGCAGCGTACTCGGCGTGTGGATAGCAGAGTTGGGATTGGTGGAAGAGGACTATAAAGGAGGAGAGAGACAACATGCACCAGGAACATCTATCTGAAGGAACACCTGAGCAGCCCCCGAGAGAGCCGGCTGGCGGTGTGCCGCTCCCCCGCGGAAGTGGGGAAAGTGGCAGGGGGAACCGCCCTTCCACGGAGGTGGAAGGGACGGTAGCCAACATGGGAAGAACCAGCAGCAAACCCGGGGAGGGCCGAGCAGACAAAAGAACAGCACAGGGTCTTGTGTCGTTCCTCCACGAAGACGGGGAGCGACATAATGGTGCCGTGACTCGGATATGAAGCCTAGGCAGGGTTTAGTGTCGTTCCTCCATGAAGAGGGGGAGCGACAACATGGTGACACCATGTATTGGGAGCTGGTTGAAGGGAAGGTGGCATTTAAATGTGGGTATAGGTCCTGGAAATCCACACATTAACAAACCTCTTAGGTGATTGCCAAAGACTTCAATCAGTGAGACACCAGCTGGAAGGGGTGAGGTAGGTGAAATTTGAAGGGAGACAAACCTCACTTTGACTTTCTAAAACTGGGGAGATTCTGAACCATTGATTGCTGAAGAACTGACAATGTGTTGATACCCATAGACCTGTCTGAGAAAACAGTATAGCTCCTGGAATGTGTAGGATTACAGAGAAGCCAATTATACCAAAATACATCAAGAAAACTATGAAAACCCCTCAACATGTTGTTATCATAGATAAGTGGTTCTTTATTAACCTATAACATAACAAGCATTAGCAGTGGGTCTAATAATCACTGTCAAAGTGATGATGAGTCTAAATCATATTTTGAGAAACTGACAACTATAAAGTGTTAAAAAAAATCTGATTTCCATTCATACAACATCCCAGGACTGTTTGTGCTACTGTGGTTTGTGGTCCACATTGCTAACTGAACAGATTGCAACTACAATGATCTGAAATAAAAATGAAATTTCTCCCAAGGCCCATGGTCCCCTGAACTCTGCAAAGGTGACCTCAGATTAAGAAGCTCAAGAGTCCAGCTCCCATCTGTGCTTGGTCACTCCCTCCCACCCTGCAAGCCCACAGCAACCTGGGCCGCTCTGCTTCTCTCAGCCCACATCAGACCTGCCCTGAAGGGCTTCTTGGCTTCTTGGCATGCTGGACACCAAGTCAGGTGTTCAATCAAAAAGATCCCTGGGCTCGAATACTCCCTCCCAACTTACTAACTTCACAACTTTAATTCAAGCCTCATTGACCACAATTATAGCATAAGCTTTGGAGGACTATAGTGAGGATTAGAGAGGGCATATATAAAGTGCCTGGCACACAGTAGGTGCTTTATATAGACTAAATACCATTTATTCCAAGCTGTAAGTTATTGCTGCAAGTTTTTGTTCAGAGTTTCTCCAGTTAAGAGATACCTACTTTTTAAAAAATATTTATTTATTTGAAAGGCAAAGTAACAGAGGGAAAGATCTTTGATCTGCTGGTTTGCTCCTCTAGTGATGATCTGGGCCAGGCTGAAACCAGGATTTCAGAACTCCATCTGGGACTCCTGTGTGGGTGGCAGGAACCCAAGCACTCGGGTCCATTATCTGCTGCCTTCCCAAGCGCATTAGCTGGGAGCTGGTTCAGAAGTGGAGCAGCCGGGACTCTAACCAGCTCGTGGATGTGTGATACAGGCATCATAAGCAGTGGTCTAACCTGCTGCACCACAACGCCAGCCCCTGTATTTACATTTTCACAAGGACTCCCAGCATTTCTGACATTTGCTGGGGAAATAGGATTAGATGGAGGAGAATTCTTCAAATCACCCCACAAGGGAACTGGGGGGGCTCATTCATTCAGCAGTCTTTCAAAGAACATAACCGAGCACTGCACCTACTGTGTGTGCTGTCGGAGCCGAGGACCCTTGGGAAAGCCCCACTGGAACCTGAACAGAGCTTGGGCCGGGCCGTGCACACCTCCCAAGGCCTGGCCAGCCTGTCTGTCACTATGGCAGGTAGATGACGTGCCATGGCCGACCGCTCCGGGAGCATGGCCTGTGCCCTGCCTGGTGTGAGCTCCGGGTGTTGAGAGGACGGGCAGACAGGCGGGTAAACACTCCACCACACTGTCCTGGCCTGCTCACGCCTGGGCCTGTTCCTAATAAAGCCCACGTGTGTGAGGGCCTCTGACAGATGTCAGGGGCCTCTGCTTGCCAAGTCTGCTCATCTGGCTGTGCTCTGGGCCCACGGGGGGAGCCCTCTGCAAAGCCACAGGACAAACCCTCTAGCTTCCCTTTCTTCCAGTCTGTTCCAGGTTAGAGCTAGCATTAGAAGGCTCTGGGGACACACGCATCCCTGGCTTCAGGGGACTGTGGGTCTGGAATTTTATTCTCTGCTCCAGGGTCAGGCGGTAACAACAGCCATGCAAGCTGGGACTGTGTCTACTCAGAGGACTGGGAACAGATCCCGGGCCCTGGCTCATGCCAGCCAAAGCACAGGCTCCTAAGCTCCCCCAAAGGGCTGCAGCTTCATCTACCCACGTGATGGTGACCGTATGCATGCAAAGTAGCCTCAAGTACAAGAAAAGCAAGGGATTTAAGGTCAAGTACGCTGGATTCAGTTGGATTCTATTTGTTTGCTTATGTTTTTAAAGTTTTATTTATTTATTTGAAAGTCAGAGGTCTCTTCCATCCATTGATTTACTTCACAAATGGCCAAGCACGAGGGCCATCTGCTATGTCACAGGGTAGGAAGGTGAATCAGAAACCCAGCAGGTGGGACTCAGATCCGCACTCCAGTATGGGATTCTGGTGTTGCAGGCAGCAGCTTCACCCACTGCACCGTAACATAGGCTCTTCTTGGGTTCTGTTTCTATGTGTTGATAACTGAGTGGCCCTGGACAAGGTGCATAGAGCCTCTCTGGATGTCACGTGACAGAGCACAGCACAGGTGGACAGTAGGGCATCCCTATCACTGACAACAGAAAGGAAGGCTTAAATCTCTTCCCATCTTCTTTCACAGCCCATGCAAATCTCCCAAATGTCTGAATCTGGGCTCCAACTTCCTCGTACGCAGTCTCTCTGTCCACCCAGTGTGATGCATGGTCCCTTCTGAGATTTCTAGAAGAGCCACATACAACGTAGCAAGGTGAAAATGAGTAGCACTGACTGGAGGGCCTTGGTTTATTGTTTTTTTTGTTTTGGCTTTGGCTTTGTCAGGAGAGACTTGGAGGGTTTACGTGGCGCCATCTGATCGGCATTAGGAGGGTGAGAGGTGTTTTGCCATCCATAACACTCATTGTAGGGCTTCCCTGCCTCCTCGCCTTCCCCAATTCAAGCCCTGCTCTGAGGGTGCTCTCACCCTCTCCTCGACTCTTTTCTAAACCAGTCTCAGACAATGCATGCCTTTGCCTCTTGCACCAGGTAGTGATGCTTCCGCTTCTGTTTTCTGTGTCACTGTTCCTGCCCACATGGTTCTCATCCATCTCAAGAATCTCGAGCATTTTTCAGCAAAAGATCACTTCCCCTCCAAGTGGAATTTTTAGACTGAATAAGTGAAGTCACATGAAGATGACGAGATGATGTATATCCACGTGGACTTGAAGTGCAGGGTAGGGTACAAATTCGTCTAACCATCTGTTCATTCATGCAGTGAACATTCGTGAAGACGTTACTGGGTACTAGAAGTACTGAGATAAATAAGATGACTTCAAGGAATGCAGGATCTAATAGGATGCTAGAAAACCATTGCAACCAATAAGCGACATCCATATGTAAAGGTGGGACAAAGAAGAGGTGAGAGATCTGCATTGCTACAAACATAATGGAGTAGATATTTGAAGTTTAAGCAACACAAACTCTAATTGTCCTTCAGAGAGTTTTTTGAAAAAGACCTCTGATCATTCAGGTCTCTATAATTGAAAGCTCTCTGTGTCTTCTTCACGTGTCTACAGGGTCAGATCTGTGTTCAGGATCTGCAGCCTTCTGCCTGGGGTAGGTTATTTGACCTCCTAGAGTCTCAGTTTTCTCATCTGTCAAATCTGTGTGACACGCCTCCAGCAGGTTGCAATACAGACTGAAAGAGATTCATTCACTCTTTTGTTCAAGAGACAACGAGTCCATGCTGGACACTGCCCTGAGATGATAACGTCTGCTGATGCTCAGCCTTGTGAACTGGCACCTAGAGGCTATGCAAGGTCTTTGTTCCAGCCTTGCCTCTTGAACTGTCTTCATTATTCAGGTTCACTAAAACTCATCTCAAAGTTCCATTGTCTTAGAGTTCTTCAGATGGAGGCTACTGGAGGCAACTCCTGGGAACCTCAGGGAGGGGGGCAGTCCCTGGGCCCGTGGGCCAGCAGGCTGAGTTGCGGAGTGTCCTGGTCAGGTCACACTGTTATAACAGAACATCGTGGTTGGGGTGGTTTCAAGAACAGACATTTATTTCCCACAGTTCTAGAGGCTGGGTGGCCCAAGATAAAGGTGCTCAAAGATTTGCTGTCCGATGAAGGCCCTCTTCCTGGTTGATAGATGCTGTCTTCTGGTCATGTCCTGCATTAGTGGAGAAAGAGATCATCTCGCTATCATCTCTTATTGTGAGGATGCAAATCCCATTCATGGAGCTCTGCCTTCATGACCTAATTACCAACTGAAGGCCCCACCTACAGATACTATCACACCGGATGGTAGGGCTTCAACATAAGGACTCAGTTTTTCAGGGCCTAGGGCATAAAAACGACTCAGTTTGCAGCAATGAGGAGGGGGGGGGGATGCTAAAACCAGTAAGCAAGCAGCTCCTTCTCATTGCTTCTTTCTGCCAAGGCTACTGGGGAGAAACCCAGCTTTTTAACGATGTCTCTTTTTTTTGGCTCCAGATTTATTACAAATATGCTTCCTTTGTTTCTCTTATAATCATGTCATCGAGTGGCCCAAAGAGAAATGTCAACAAAGCGCCCCCTCGGCTGGAAAGGGGCCTGGGATGGTTGGGCCTGTCATTAAGGGTGGTGGGGAGAGTGGGGGGGGCGGGTCGGGGCTGGCATGCTGGGCACAGGGCAGTCATTAAGCCATGGGAGGAGTTGGGTGAGCTATCCATGTCCTGGGTCTGGCAGAGTTTACCACCACATGCTAGGGGGTGGAGCGTTTGTGTCTCAGGATGCCTTCCCCTTGGCCAATGAGCTGGGTTTTCTGGCTCCTTTGTCCAGCCTGGGCTCTTTAGTCCTGACATTCGTTTTGTTTTGTTTGCTTCTTTGTTTCTTCTTGGCCCTTTCCCTCATTCCCAGTAAGTGCCGCCAATTCAAACCTTGGGAAACACTTGGTTTCAGGCATGGGACAGTGGTGGTGTATGGGACTTGTGAAAGGAATCCAATGACCTGGACTCACTCATTCAAGGCTCAGGCTTTTGTGGTGTGTTGGGGGGAGCGGGTGGGAGTGCTTGGGGAGGGTGTAGACAAGTCCAGTGTTCCAGAATGGGAACAGGTTTCTTGACTCCCAAGCTGGGCTGCTAGGACTGCACAACTCCAAATGGCTCTGCTACAGTGGAGACAGTGCGGGTTGTACAGCACGGTGGTCGGCTCCCTAAGCAGGGCTCCTTCTTGGCATACCCCTTCCCTCTCTGCTTTCCTGGTTTTCGGTGGTTGGACCCAATGCCAGCCTCCCTAACAGCTTGGGTTGAGCCCAAGGAATGTGCTCCCAGGGTTTCATCAGGAATTCTGCCCTGGAGACGGATGCCAGGGAACTGCAGCTGCAGGAATTCTCTGCGACCCTGCAGGAGGGGCTCTGCTCAAAGCAGCCCCGGGCAGGAGCCTTCCTAGGACCGAGTGGGCCATCGGGGGAGGCTGTGACTCCATGATGTCTTCACTGCGGCTTCCAGCGGTTATGCTAGTGTTAAGGTTGACCGTGTGCCGGTGTTAAGGTCACAAAGATAAATGATGATGCCTCCTGAATTCAAGGGGCGATCACAAGTCCCCGGGGACAAGTACTGAAAAGAAACAAAAGCTGCTGTCAGGATCATTAGGAAAGGATCCTCCTCCCCCTCTCTCTCCATCTCGCTCCCATCCCTGTCACTGCGGCACAGCTTTCTGGAGACTGGACAGTTCTGGAAGCTTGTTTCCTATTTCTTCCCCTCAATGCTAAGATAGATATATTTTTTTAAGTGCCCATGTTTATCCACCCTGCAGCAGTTATGGCAGAGCTAGAACAGAGCTGAAATGCATTAGGCTCAACCTACTTTCTAGGAAGATGCCAAGGGTAATTCCTGCCCTTGAACATGCACAGGGTAGAACATGGTGGTAGAACCCAGGCCCATGGTAGAACATGGCCCAGGGAGTATCTTGTACCCAGGATCACAAGCTGGATGTTGGCCTTGACTCCTTCCTCTCTTTCAATTCCAAGGCCAGCTGTTTGCCACACATTATCAGCATCACCCCTAAAATATCTTTTGCGGTGGGCATTGTGGCACACTGAGATGTCTCTGCTGCTTGGGATGCCTATGAGCCATATCACAGTGTCTGGGATTAAGTCTTCCCTCTGCTTCTGATATAGCTTCTTGCTAATGTGCACCCTAGGAGACAGCTGATGCTGGCTCAAGTATTCGAGTCCCTGCTACCCATGTGGGAGACCCAGGTGGACTTCCTGGTTTCTGGCTTCTGTGTTGCAGGCATTGTCACTCTGTCTTTCTGCCTCCATCCAAGCCCCCAAGTCCAAGCCATTACAACCTCACCTGCAGAACAGCAACTGCGTCTTTCTAGGTCTCCCCGAAACCCGTGTTCCCCATCACCCACGTTGGTGCCAGGGAACTATGTTGAGATGCCTCTCTGGGTAAGTAGTTCCCAGTTGAAGCCCTTCCCTGGCACCCCTTTGCCCTTGGATCAAATTTCTAAACGTATGTCTCATCTTTCACCCTCCCCCACCCCCTTACACATTACACTTCAGACTTAACGAATGCCTTTCTTTTCTCCCCAAACTGATCTTGCTCTTTGTTGCCTTTTCCCATGGAGTTTCCTCTACTGGGGACTTTTAACACCCCCTCCCCACCTGCTTCCTGCCATGGACTCTGTGCCACGGACTCCGTGTCACTTTCTCTAGGGAGCCGTGCTTCCTTGTCTGGGTCTCTGGTCCTCTAACAGGTGTCCCATCATGGCCTGTTTCCTGCTCTTCTCCCTGGCTTCTACAGTGACTTTGTTCATCACGGGAGCCTCAGTGATTCTTCTAGGCTAAGCTCGTAGCTGTTCCATCCTTTCCAGGCCATGCGGATTCACTTCATGTCTTTATGAGTTTGCCTCAAGCAAAAGAAAGGGGACATTGGACACCATAATGGATGAGGTCCACAATAGCGCTAATTTCGTTCAATACAAAGACATTCCATGCATTTACAACTGGTTGTTTTCCTGGCTCTCAGCAAAGCCAAGGGTGAAATGAGATGTCAGCTTTGTAAGTGGTAGTTCTATGGGGTACTGGGGTAAGGACTGCTTTTAGGCTATGTCTGGAAAGTCCTGTATGGGACACAATTTCACCCCCCTCTCCTTTTAGTTAGTCTGGGAATGTTGGAGAAGCCTTGTTCAAAGTTTTTCCCCTCTCTGGCTCATCACTAGATCAACCAGGCTTTCAGTGGGAATTGTGTGCCACCTACTTCACTGTGGAGCCCCATGGGGAGAGTCCAAAATGACGTGTCACCCACTAGGAGAGGATCTGCACACTCTGGAGAGCCCCATGCATTTCCCAAGCAGCTGCCTTGTGCTCAGCTGTGCAGATACTGGGGTACAGAGCTTGTTTAAAGCCCGACGCTGCCATTGACAATCTTACCTCTCCTTAAGTTCTACAGGAATGACATGAATGATATGTTGGAAGTTGAGAGACGGGAGAATAGATAGAGACAGCAACACCACACTCAGCGGTGACTGATTCTGTCCCCCAGGGAGTAATAAGAGGTGGGGTGAGAGGCCAGGTGCACAGGAGTTTACATTTATGCAGGCAGGTGTTCTGAGTGACAGCATGGCACTTCTGGGGCAGTGCCACAGTCAGTGTGGCATTGGCAAGTTTTAGTTTGCCCATTGCAGATGTTCCCTACTAGGGGGCAGGGAGTTACTTCACTGTGTAATAGTTATTTCATTGTATAATAATCTCTCCCCTGATTCTTTGTAAAGTGTTGTGCAAACACCTCAGGTGCCTCCATCTCTGTCATGAGATTGTCTCCCACGTTTGTTGCTGATGGCATTCTGTGATAGTCACTTGTTCCCAGCTAACTCATAAAATCCTGACAGTGGGTCCTTAGTTGGAAACTGTGCCACACGAGATTGTCAGACTTGGGCACAGACATGCAGATGCATGGACTTAGGCAGACACACACTCTTCTGTGCACACCCAGATGCATAGTAGCCTACCCCGTGACACCGTGTTGTCACTCAGTTCTTACTTCAATGGATAAGAATGCCTGCAAATACCCCAGGGATTGAGCAAGCCTGGGGTAAGCCCCTTCCTCCTGCTAGATGCTTGGCAGGCTTTGGCAAAGCTGAGCTAACAAGGTCCTGACCCGGCAGTGAGACAATGAAGATTTCAACATTATTTATGACCACCTCTCTTTGTAAGTGACCTTGGCCTATGCTTCCAAAGGGAAGGTTTATATTCTAAGAGATAGGGAAGGCACATGGATGTAGTATGTTGGAGGGAATATTGGGGGGGGGGTGAGGGTGGGGGAAGGGTTAGGGTGAAGGGAAAGATGATCTTTTTAAAATATTTATGTATTCATTTGAAAGAGCTATAGAGAGGGAGAGGGAGAGGGATAGAGGTCTTCCATCTGCTGGTTCACTCCCTAAATGACCACAACAGCCAGGGCTGGGCCAGTCTGAAGCCAGGAGCTTCTTCTGGGTCTCCTACATGTGTGCAGGGGTCCAAGCACTTGGGCCATCTTCCACTGCTTTCCCAGGCCCATTTTCTGGGAGCTGGATCAGAAGTGGAGCAGCTGGGACTCAAATTGGTGCCCAAATGGGATTCTGGTGCTGTAAGCTACAGCTTTATCGGCTATGCCACAGCATCAGCCCCAAAAGGTGTTGATCGAGGGGCCTTCTGCCTTGGTATTGGAGTATCTCTGACTAAGCCGATGGGAACAGAGATCCCAAGTTTCCACCATGAGTAGATTTACTTCAGAATGTCATGGGGGTGGTATTAGTAATAGCTCTCATATTTGACAACTGGGGTTCTGGAGGGGGATTCCATCACCGTCTCCTCTTTCTCTTCTGATTCTGAACTGAGTCAGAGGAGGGAAGCCAATAAGCCCAGTTGTCATCTTGATGACTGGAGCAAGTAGTTGGAATGGGAGTCCCCGGGGCTTGTTGACTTCCCAGCCCCTAGACTGGCCCTTAGAGCAACTAAGCAGAGGTCAGCTTCGAATCTGCAGAGCCACACACATCCCCCATAGAAAAGGGTGGACAAGAAGAGGCCGGGTCCCTTCCTTGGGACCTTCGGTGAATGGGCACTCCCTTAGAGGAACGTGGCAGCTCACTCATGCTTCCCGACCAGGTCACCCCTTCCCTCTCTCTCTTTAGGAGCTGTAGAAAGTGGGAGAGGAGGCCAGGTGTGTTTAGGGGAAATCTCCCTCCCCTCTTTAACATTTTAATTTTTTTTAATTGACAGATAGAGTTGGATAGTAAGAGAGAGAGACAGAGAGAAAGGTCTTCCTTCCTTCCGTTGGTTCACCCCCGAAATGGCTGCTATGGCTGGAGCTACGCCGATCCAAAGCCAGGAGCCAGGTGCTTCCTCCTGGTTTCCCATGCCGGTGCAGGTGCCCAAGCACTTGGGCCACAGCTAAGAGCTGGACTGGAAGAGGAGCAACCGGGACTAGAACCCGGCACCCATATGGGATGCCGGCGCAGCAGGCGGAGGATTAACCAAGTGAGCCACGGCTCCAGCCTCTCTCTCCCCTCTAGTAGGGAACATCTAGAATGGGCAAGCTTGTGGCTTGTGTTGCCTGAATTTTGCCTGTGTTCTTGTCGGAGTCAACCCACAGTCCCTATAGGGAAATCAGGCTTTTGTCAGGACAAGTTCCGACCTCTGCAAGGGGCGGCCCTTCCTGGACAACGTCTGCTCTTCCGCGTGTTCTCCTGGGGCCGCGGGGGCTGCAGGGCAGACTGCCCGCAGAAGGCTCTGACCCGAAGCAGTCACATGTTGATGACCGTGCTCAAGGCGGGAACGTAGTCCATTTCCTGCTGCCTACTGCGAATGATGTCTAGCCACGCTGCCTGACACATCTCGAAGAGGTTCTTCTCCAAGGAAGGGATAGATGTGGGCATGGAAGGGAACCTGCCAGCCCAGGAGGGAGCTGGCGTGGGGAGGGCAGTGCTGGAGGGGCATGACTGCCACGGTGAGGAGCCGCCCTGGATGTGAGGCCTGCAAACGCCATTCAGGCCAGGAGTCAGGACACAAGTGAGGGAGAAGCCTCCTTTCTCTTTCCCTCTCCTCTGCTTCCCACCCCCACCCCCTGCTCCTTTCTCTTTTCCTCGCCCTTCCTGGATTAATGACCCCACCAGGACTTCCTGAGACAAACAACCAAGTCAGAAATCATGCCGCCTCTGTGACAGCCCAGCCCATCCCTGCACACCCATATCTCACTGGCAGCCACCCCCACATGTCACCCGGTCCACTGAGAGACTTCCTGTTCACGCTGCTGTCAGAGACATTAGTCGTTAGCACTTCTTGGCAAAGTGTCTGGACGATTGCTTTGGGAAGGAAAACAGCAGCATGGGCTCTTGGAAAGAATGTGGCTTCTGAAGCCAGACAGACCTGGGCTCAGCTCCCAGTTCTGCCACTTAATACCTGTGTGACCCTGGGCAAGTCACTTAACCTCTTTGAGTTTTGTCTCCCTCATCTACAAAACAAACAACACAAGATGATCGGAGCCGCCTTAGGGAACCTCCAGTGCACAGGAAGCCAGCTGGTACATGAGACGTGCCTGTCTGACTCATGGGAGTGGGCTTGGATCATTTGGCCAGATGCCATCGTAGTCTAGTTTGCTGAGTTTTATGAGCCTCTTCCTTTTGATAAATGGCAGGTCTAAGCCAGAGACCCTGAAGTTAAAGAAGTCATGAAGGGTTTGCTCGGCATAAAGAAGTCCTTAAGCAGTCCTCATGAATTAAACAGTCTAATGAATTCGTCTTTTTTTTTTTTAAGCCCTGAGCCTCTGTCTCTTTCCTTCTTCATGTTAGTTATTCATAAAGGATTGTTTGCAAATAGTCTCTCATGGTGCCCTATCAGACGTTTGCTGGTCCTGGCTTGTGACGAACTGTTTGCGTATCAAGGTTACATGTGCATCACAAAAGAATTTACAGTGTGCACAAAATCCACAGGAGACAAGATGCTGGCGGGGCTGTGGTCCTGATGACCTCTGTTAGGAGCCTACTCTGCAGGGGACCCAAAGCACCTTGGTCCTTCCTGACTGTGGAGCTTGGATGGAGCCCGAGCCAGGCTCGTCTACCCATCAATCTGGCTCAGAGGCCACCTCTGTTAGGAAGAGCACCTCAGGATGTCATGTGAATGACACTTGGGGTTACTGGGTGTAAGCCACAGATTTTTAAACCTGAACATTCATGTATTGAAAAGATAATGGGTAGCTCTCAAAACTCACAGAAGACTGGAGAATTAAACTGGGGAAATGAGTGTACTCCAGGGAGCAAGTAGGCCGTCGGTCAAGTCCATCAGCAGGATGTGTTTGCTAGCCTGCTGCCAGTGCACCACTCTTGCTGCTACTTGATGCAAAGCCTTGCCTTTTTCTGTTTCATTGGTCTGTGGCTTGCTCAATAGTCATAGGTCTGAACTGGAATATCCCATCGCTTTTTCTTAGGTCATATTCCTGGGTTCCAGGTACCAGATTACAGAGAGAATCCTTTTTTGTTTTTTATGGTAAAGTCACGTAATAGGGAACTCCTCCAAAAGCAGGAAAGTGATCAAAATACCAATGTCTTGCATGCTAGGGAACGAGCAGCTTTGATTTCTTGTCCTTTTAAAACAACTTTTAGTCCCACAGACCAGCGATAGATACTGAAATGCCTGCTCATCCCTAGAGGTTAGCTATGGCTGAGAAAGTACTGGCTTGGACTCAGCTACTCTGACCCTCAGTTTCTTCTGCTGTGAATTAAGGTAACTCTCCTGTGCACTTCTCTCAATGTTGTTGTGAAGATCAAATGTCATAATATAGAAACAGAAGTCCGCTAAGTGCTGCATCTGAGGACCAGGGGGTCTGAATACTTCCCTGTATTTTCTGATAAACAGGCAAAAAAAATTAGCATGTACAATATGGGTTATTCATTTCCTGGAGTTTGGTGGTGTGTGTAGGGACAGGAAAAGTCTCATTCTGCAACTAAGGTGTTTGACAGGAACAGGTAATGCTAAGTGAATCACCCGAGGCCGTACAGTGCTAGGTGACAGTAATGGGATTTACCCAGACTGTTGGGCTCTGAACTGTATTTTCTTTATAACAGGCTTACTTCTCTTTCTCGAAGTTGGATAAATTGACCAGGAGCATGGGAAAGAGGCTTTTGCCCAGAAAAGAGGTAGAAAAAAACCTGTTGAATGGGAAAAGATGGAAACCCATTCCTTGAATTCTTAAAATACTTATTCCATATAAGCATAGGAGACGTCACAGCAGGAGGATCCTGATGAAGCCAGCAAGGTTGAAACCAACTTTCCCGCATGGTTTTCCTGTTGTAGGCCGGGACTGATGCTGATGAAGTTAAATCACTGCCCAGAGACATCCAGCAATGCCTTCAGGGCTTGAGATTCAACTCCAGCCTGTCATCTCGGAGTGTTACCTACAAACAACAGAGCTCAGTATTGGTTAGTCAAAACAAAGATGCAGTTTCGTAAAAGATGCTGAGGGACTCTGGGAACCATGCAGGCATGAGATCCTGAATCCCACCCCTGAATTTGTTGAGGTGCTTGTACTGCTAACAGTCCTGCTTGGTTCTGCCTGCTGACTCCTCTTTCACTGCTGTTTCTTGGAGTTGGTATAGTTGCCACGACTCTGGGTTACAGAATGTCTGGTGCCACCTTGCCGGTACCAACTAGCTTCCAGAAGCCTCTGCCTGGGCAAGGTGACATGCCTGCCTCTCGGCTGCAAGGAGCTCAGGAAAGTGAGTGTCTGGGTTCTAGTGAAGGAAGAGATTCTGTTCTCCCACCCAGGTGGGAATCTTCCAGTTACGGGGAAGTGCTCCAAGGTGTCGGGAGGTAGAGGTTCTGCTTGTTTTCTGCTGAATTCCAATGTATAGAACACTGCCTAGCACATAGTAGGTGTGCAATAATATTATCTCTAATTTACCAGATGATTTGATCTGATTTTAAAGTTCATGCCCATAGCCAGTACACTCTTTGTATAGGTGGTCCTTGACAAGATCTAGCACACAATATGTAGTAAGTACACATTAATGAAATTATATGAAGTCTATAATATGTATAAAACTGTCTTCATTTATGCTTATCATTCATTCATTCATTCATTCAGCAAAATGCACTACTGTGGCTTATGACTGTGTGCTCAGAGAGGCAAGGAGCTGATCTATCCTTTTTAATGTCCTAACATCCACTTTTAATGCAGTCCTGCAAAATAAGCAATTGACAAATGAATGAGTGGATTGAGATGTGCTTGAGTTTAAGACAGAAAGTTGTCAGGACTTGGGGATGAATGGGTCTGGTAGGGAAGGCAGTGAGAGGTGGTGTTGAGATGGCCTCTGGATTTTTGGCTTCCATGCCTGGTTGGAGGGTGGCCGCTGCTTCCTGAGTGTGGGAAGACCAGTGTGCTCTGGAAGGAAGATCATGAGTTTAGCTCTGGACTTGATGAGTTTGTGTATCTGAGAGAGACATGGACGTGGCGATGTTGAGTGGGCCGCTGGATATATGAGTCTGGACTTAGGAGCGATGTCTGGAATGGGGATATAAATTTGGGCGTTGTCAGCATTTAGCTGGTAACTGAAGTTGCAGGCAGAGGCATTGAAGCATATGATCTATGCAATACACAGTACTATATATGAACCTAAAATACTTAGATAAAAAACTACCTATGTGCATAACCATGCGTATAAGACCAAGTTACTGAGGATATTTAGGAATGAGGAGGGTGTAATATTGGCCTGAAACACTGATTGATGATTACTGTTCAGTTGACACCAACATGGCAGAAAGTATCTAGAGCTTGGACGAGGTTGCTTCCCAAATTGGTTTGTCCTCAAGGATATTCTCAAGACAGATTGGCAGCAGCACGCCTGTGTGTCAGTTCCTCCTGCGGAGCCCTGGACGTGGACTGTCAGATCTCTCCAATGAGATCTAACAGTGGCATGGGCGTTTCCTTTATGTCGA
Organism: Oryctolagus cuniculus; assembly: GCF_051225735.1. Taxonomy (NCBI): domain Eukaryota; kingdom Metazoa; phylum Chordata; class Mammalia; order Lagomorpha; family Leporidae; genus Oryctolagus; species Oryctolagus cuniculus. The sequence goes on from NC_142877.1 coordinate 108,311,629, forward strand.
GACTGAGAACACCCTGAGGACGGAGCACGAAGGCAGGCCAGTGGGGAAGTGCGGTTGAGACGGCGGGAAGTAGGTTGAGAAGCCTTAGGAGATCCCTGTGTGGACTACGTCTCGTTGCTGCCTCAATGAGCAGGAGAGCGTGAGCAGAGAGAACATTCCGTAACGCTCCTGATGTCTGTGAGAGTGTTTTCACAGGAGATGCACATGAATGCTTCCCAAGTCTTGCCGGCTAGGAAGGGGATGGGGCAGGTGGTTATGAGGCCCTTGTACTCCATACAGCGATCATAGGTTGTGATCCATCACTGTGATTAACAAAAAGAGTTGTGAGTGGGAATCAAACCCCAGGTCTACCCCTGACTTGCCAGACATCCTTAGGTGGGTTTCTTATGCTCCCTGAAGTTCAGTGTCCTATGCTGCAGGAAGGACAGACGGTATAAGACGTGGGGTGCTTTGAATGTAGTGACATCTGCAACTTCTTATCGAGTCCAGCTCTGACACTCTGTTGGCCATTAGGCACTGGCAGTTTTGACATATGGAGGCTATGGGATCTTATTTGCTATTTGAAAACATAGCCCTGATGTCATATGGGGGGCCAGAGTGGGTCACAGAAGACCACGTAAGTGACTATTGCACTAGGCCAGGCATGGAGTGTAATGGTTTAGATCAAGGTAGAAGTGAGGTGGAGGTTGGGTTGAGTGATGGAGGGCTGTCTCTGTTGTTGTAAAAATTGCTCTTTAAATAAAAGGGGGGAACGGTGTTATGGCACAGGGGGTTACGCCAGTGCCTGCGATGCTAGCATCCCTTATGGGCACTGATTCGAATTCTGGCTGCTCCATTTCTGACCCTGCTCCCGGTTAGTGTATCTGGGAAAGCAGCAGCCGATGACCCAAGTGCTTGGTCTCCTGCACCCACGTGGGAGACCTGGAAGAAGCCCCCAGTTCCTGGCTGTGGTTTGGCCCACCCTGGTGGTTGCAGTCATTGTGGAGTGAATCAGTGGATAGAATATTTCCCTAATTCTTCCCCTCTCTCTGTAACACTGTCCTTCAAGCAAACAAATCTTTAAAGAAAAAAACCTGGTTTTAGTAGTAATTTAATAAGTAATAGATAATTTAATAATTATCACTGTAGATGTGACTCATAGGAAGGCATTTGGGAAACCTGGCAAACACATATACACTTTACTTACATGTTTATGTATTTAATAAACTACTACATCAGGTTTACTATGACTTGGGACACTATTAAGCATTTGTATCTGCCAGAGTTTTTCAGAGAAATGGAACAAATAGGAAGTACTTATCTATGTATGTATCTGTCTATACAACAACATACACTTGGTACTTCATATCTGTGTGTTCTACATCTGGATTCAACCATCTGCAGCTCAAAAAAGAGGATTGTGTATAGATTCTTTGCAAATACTACACCATTTTATTTTTATTTTTAAAATTTGTATGTATCTCATAAATACAACATTATGAACACAGTAATTGTTCCCTCTGAACCTGTTCTTCTACCCATTCTCCCCCTCCTTCCTGCTCCTTTGTCCTGTTTTATCCAAGAAAGAAAAAAGAAAAGAAAAGAACGAATGGAATAAAGAAACTCAGAGGACTGTTCCTCAGCCATCTAGACAAGGGCTGTCCTATGTCATTGCTTCTCCAAGGTGGTTTTTCTTTTTTCACCTTCCTTATTTCCCTTCCTTCCTCCTCCTCCTTCCTTTTAGAAACTTTGTTGTCTTTCAAGAAGAACCCATGGATGATACATATTTTATGAGCTCTTAGACATAACTATAACTTATGAGTCATAGTAATATCCTCTGTTAAATACACTAAAAGGAAGTGATTCTTGAGGACAAGTTTTACTATTAAGTTTCATGGTACCACTCTTTGGGGACAGAGGTCCTGCATGGGAAGTTAGTGCACAGTGACTCTTGTTGTTTATGTGACAAATAATACTCTTATGTATGACATCAGTGATCACCCAAGACTCTTGACATGATCTGCCTTGGCTATGGAAGCCTTTTGGATCCACTAGCTTGACAAGGCCATAAGCAAAGTGGAAGTTCTCTCCTCCCTTCAGAGAAAAGTACTTCCTTCTTTGGTGGCCCCTTCTTTTCACTGGGGTCTCACCCACAGGGGTCCTTTATGTAGGACATTTTTTGCCAGAGTGTCTTGGCTTTCTAAGTCTGAAATTCTCCCCCTGGGTTTCCAGCCAGATCAGAGTGCCTTAAGGGCTGATTCTGCGGTCAGAGTTCTACTTAAGGTGATACTACACCATTTTATATAAAGGACTTGAGCATCCCCAGGTTTTGGTATCTGTGGGGATCCTGGAAGCAGTTTCCCCTCCCTGATACCATGTATAATGAATGAAAATATATGAATCAGCTCAAATGATAATGGAGGCTACATCCCAAAAGCTACAGTCAGCGAGCTGGAGCCCAAGGAGAGCCAATGGTATTGTTCCACTCTAAGGATGAAGGCCTGAGAACAAGAGAAATAATGGTGTAAAGACAATCTAGAGAGTGACTTCTCTGACTTCACCATTACTCAGCCTTTTGGTTCTGTTCAGACCTTCAGTGGATTGGGTGAGGCCCACTCACGCTGGTAAGACAACTCTGCTTTACTCAATATCCTAATCAAATGTTAATCTGATTCAGAAATTCCCTTATAAGGGCATCCAGAAAAATATGTAACCAAGTATCTGGGCACTCCAATATTCAGTCAAGTAGACATTTGAAATTCTTGATCATAGCACTCTACTATTATTAGCTTATTTAATACTCCTAATACTTCTCTTATCCCACTTTATGGAAAAGAAAACTGAGGGTCAGAAATATCACACAGCTGGGAGGTGATGGAGCTATGTTTCAGTTCCATGTAGTCTGGGTTACTATCAAACTAGAAAGAAGAAAAGATTCCTAAAACTGGTTCATGATCAACCTACCAACCTATTTTCATCTCTCCATTGGTAATTGGCTGCGAGTCTCTTGCCTGGGGATGGAATGAAACTCCTGTTAAGAATTCAGCTGTCTCTCCCATACCCAGAGCCATTTAGGACACATTCATTTTGATAATGGTTATATGAACATTTGAACAAGTGGGCATTTGGATTGAAAGTCTTGGAAAAAAAATTCATGAAATTCTCTGGGTGGATACTTTGAGCTCCAATCAAAATTAATAATGAGACAGAATTAAAAAATAAATAAATAAATTGCCTGACTGTTGAACTGCCAAGAACCTAATTAGTCAGGGCAGACTTCACAATACCGAATCGGGTTGTGTGCATACTGGAGGAAGCCTGATAAGCAAGCACCCCTGGGATGATTCCTAATTGGCAGCAAGCAAAGAGCTTGAGAACAATAGCTTGATGGTGCCAACTCCCTTCTCACTGCTCACTAAATCAATGTCTTTTCCCCATCCGGAATGTTCTACCCTCCTCTTGACCCACCCAATGTGTATAATTACCAGCTCGGACTTGGCTGAAAAGTTAGCTTCTGCTGAATGCCTTTCCCACCTCGCACCAAAGTGTTTGAATTTGCTGGATTAGATCATTAATTCTTCACTCATTCAATGAAGGCATGTTGGGTGTCAGATACTCAATGTGCTGCTGAGATCTCAGTGGTGAGCTGGGGACCATTCCTGGCCACTAAGAGCTCTGAGCTTTCTGTGATGATGAAAATATTTAGTATTTTTTGTCCCTGTTGTCTCATCCAGAAGATACTATCTACATGTGGCTACCAAGTGCTTTTAAGTAGTGGCTTGTACCACTTTATGCATTCTACTTAATTTTTAGTTGTTTTCAGTGTTAATAGCCATTTGTGATCAATGACAATACTGGACAGCACAGATCTAAATTGAATGGCTAATCCTAAAGAAAGACTGCAAGAAAGAGTTCAGAGCTGAAGAAGGGGTTCAACAAGAGAATCAAGGTGGAATGGTTGGCTTTCCTGGGCAGTCAAGGTTGTAGAGGGGATCAGCTACTAAAAATCCTGTTTTGCAAATCAGGAGTCAGAGGCTGAACTGGAGTAGAGGTGAGTAGAGGTGAAGAGCAGGCAAGTTCAAGATCTGGCCAGTCTCTCATCGGCATGCATGACAAAGCCCACGTGCCTTACCCAGTAGGGTTATTCTGGCTGAGAACCACATTCCAGCTGTGTTTCCTGCATGGGCCATTCCTCTTGTTCGCTGATGTGCAGGCTCACTCCAAGATAAAATCACTTTATTTTTCCATCTGATTTCATCTGATTGTATTCTTGCTCATTATTTTAAAAAACAAAAGTCATGGAAAATTATAAAAAGAAATCGCAAATCCTATTACCTAGAATTTCAGAAGTTTGTTGAAAATGCAAATATTCCTACATAGAGATCTATAAATTTATGTAAGTGGAGGCATACTATACATTGTGCTCTGTAATTGCTATTGCTTCATTCAACAGTATGTGAGTATTTTAGTATGTGAACACAGAACTTCATGAACACTTCAATGACCACGTGCTCTTCCACTGTGCTATGGGAATGGAGCTTAGAATGTGTATAACTCTCCTTGTTTCAAGACATTCTGTAATGAGGAGGCATCCTTCCATGCTGGTGCAATGATCGCCAGAGGATAAAATTCTAAAATGGAGAAATTCATGTGAAAAAGTACATTTAAGATTTTGATACTTGACACCTACTCTCCAGGAAGTGCTTCCAGTGCACGCTCCGTTCCTCTGTTCACAAACATAGCCCTTTCCCAACATCTTAACTAAAATCGGGTTTTCTCAATACTGTAAATCTTTTATGATCCGTGGGATGTATGAAGCTATCTATGATTTTTAAACTTCTAAGCCTTTATTATTGTTGAAGTTGAATATTTTTATGTCTGCCATTTGTTTTTCTTCTTTTTGAATTGCCTATTACTATCTTTGCCATATTTTTCTTGTTCAATATATTCTGATTGATTTCTAAGACCTCTTCGTATATTCTTAATCATTTCTTGAAATTTGTCTTATTTATTATTAAAAGGAATTTGAAGTGTGACTGATAGTGCTAAAACTCATATAACCTAGGACTGCTTTTAATTAAGAGATGCTTGAAATTACTTAGGTGAGAAATAATCATTTCAAGAACTGAGGTCAATTGGAGTCTTGGTTTTAAGTCTAAGCTTCCTGGAAGCCATTGACTTTCCCTTCCACCCTATTGCCATTCTGTCACCTCTCATTCACATTCTTGATCTAGTTGCTACATGAATCATCTATAATTTACAGGTTAATAATTCAACTGTGATCACAACCTTTTATCTCTGTAATTTCCTCGCTGAACAACTCTGGAAGTAGCTGGGCGGGGAGTGGAGGAAGCTTTCTAGGGGACTTTTCCATTGATCTGCCTTGATAGGAGGTGTTGGTAATGTACGTATATGCTTTTGACAAAATTCATAAAACCATATTCTTAAGATCTGTGTATACATTTTACCTCATAGTCATTGTGCTTGTACATAAATAAAATAGAGAAAATAGTATAATGAATCTGATGTACCTTTTCCCAATCTGAATGATTGTTAAAACTTGACAAATTCTGGGGCTAGTGTTGTGGCAGAGTGGGTTAAGCCACCACCTGCAATGCCAGTTTGGGTGCTGATTCAGTCCTGGCTGTTCTCCTTTCAATCCAGTTCCCTGCTAATGCACATGGGAAAGCAATAGAAGAGCCCAAGTGCATGGGGTGTGACCATTTGGGGAGTGAACCAACAGATGGAAGATTTCTCTCTCTCGCTCTTTCAAATAAATAAATAACTTTCAAAAAATGACATTCTGTTCCATCTGCACTCCCAACTACTCTTATTATTAGTATTATTATTTTGACAGGCAGAGTGGACAGTGAGAGAGAGAGAGAGACAGAGAGAAAGGTCTTCCTTTGCTGTTGGTTCACCCTCCAATGGCCACCGCGGCCGGCGCACTGCACTGATCTGAAGCCAGGAGCCAGGTGCTTCTCCTGGTCTCCCATGGGGTGCAGGGCCCAAGCACTTGGGCCATCCTCCACTGCACTCCCTGGCCACAGCAGAGAGCTGGCCTGGAAGAGGGGCAACAGGGACAGAATCCAGCACCCCGACTGGGACTAGAACCTGGTGTGCCGGCGCCACAGGCAGAGGATTAGCCTATTGAGCCGCGGCACCAGCCCTCTGTATTATTTTGAAGCCAATGTTTTCATATATATTACTAAAGGATTAAAGCAGAGGGTTTCTTTGGTTACTGTATACATATCTTTTCTGTCTGCCTCCCTATTGTCAAGTCAAGCCCTGCTTTCAGAACCACCATCATCTATTAGCTGCTTACTGACACTGCCGTCCTCCCTTGCACTTTTCCAGTTCGTTCTCTGTACAGCAGCACAAGGAATGTCTTCAGAAAGCCAATGTGATTATGTGATTCCCTCCTGGCCCCCTCTAAAATTCTCCAGTGATTGTCTAATGCTCCCCCCCTCAAATAATGATGAAAATCTTTAAGAAGCTGTATAATTTTGTGCTCACAAAAACAATCACCACAGAGTCCTGGACGTAGGTCAGCACCTGTTTGCTATGCCAGTGTTTCTTCTGGTTGGAAGTCTATGTGTGAGGTGGCTGGATTCTCTGTTTACCATGTCACAGGGCTGGAGACAAGGTGTTGGCTGGAGCTGTGGTCTCACCTGGGCCTTGTGAGCCTCTTCCAACCCATTCAGGCAGATGGCAGGATTCATTTGGCTCATGACTGCAGTGCAGGGATCCTGCTGTCTGGCTGGTTGCCACCTGGGGGTTTGTCTCAGCTCCTATAGGCTTGCCCTCAGGACCTGCCCACAGGGGCCCCTCCATGGACAGCCTGCCGTGTGGCCACTTCCTTTCTTCCTGTCCAGCAGGGAAGAGTCAGCTGCTACTTCTTGCATCCCTTTAGGGCTCAACTGATCAGCTCAGTCCTGGCTAGCACATTCTTCCTTTTCATTAAGTCAGTGACACTGATTAGTATCTTAATTACATCTGCAAGACCCTTCTGCCATTAAAATGAAGTCTACTCATGGGAGAGATACCCGCTGTATTCATGCTCCCAGCTACCCACGCTCAAAGGGAGGACTGCAGAGTGTAGGATCCTTGTTGCCATCTTAGAATTCTGCCTACCAAACTGACCCTTCAGGGCAGCCCACAGGGCCTTTGCCTCCCTCTCTGGTCTCATCTTGTTCCACTCTCTGCCCATCTCTGTCTTTTCCAGGTCCCTTACCCTTTGGCTGCTGTCACTTTCTTGAAGGTCCTCTGTCCTCTCCTGCCTTGGGGCCTTTGTATACATACTCTGTTCCCAGGCACCACTTCCTTCATCTGCTTACAACCTATATTGTTCAGGTCTTAGCTCTGAAAGGGCTTCCCTGTAGGACGGTCTCCAGGGTGGGTCTGCCTGAAATATGTTCTTAGTATGTTGGTTCCCTCTTCATAGACCTGGAGTTTGTGTTAAGCATACATGTATGTGATGATCCAATCAACGTCTCCTTCTCTTCTCTTCTGCACTACAAGCTCCTGGAGGTGAGGTATTGTATAAACTTTTACCCACCATTTTATCCCTAGCACTTAGTACTTGACACACAGTAGAGCTCAGTAAACTCACATTGAAGATATGAGTCAACCTCAGTTTACCCATCTGTGGCATCAGGGAGTTTCTTTATATGACCACTTACCTCTAATATTCTAGGATTCTAAGACCCAGTCCAACCATCTCAATTTACTGTCAGAAAAGTGTCCCAAAATATGAAGTAATTTCCAATTTGGTGCAATAGAGGAGCAGCTGCCTTGAGCTCTGGGCTACCCTGTGCCAGCCAACTCACCATCTTTGGTTCCTCTTCTTCTCCAGTCCCAGAATTCCCGAGTGAGATTTCCCATTTGTGGATTGGTTGGACCCTCAGCCGTGATGATCATTCAACAAGTGGTGACACTGCCTTCCATTGGCTTTTGTTGGACAACTCAATGAGGCTGACTCAGTGATGAAAGAGTTCCTATGGTGTGGGGCAGTGTTGTCCGAGGGGCGTTTTGTGCCAGCAACCCTCTGGGGAGGCCTGTGTCACCACTGTCCTCCCTGGAGATGTCTTGGCCTTGGTGACACAGCTGCTTCTGCCAACGGTTTTGCTCCTTGGCCTATGATGGACAGCAAGCAGCAGACCACCCAAATGCAGGCCTGGTTCCCATTTGCCTGTCGCCATGAGGCCTGTCCACCTCGGCTGCTTGAGCAACACCAGATGCCTGGAAGGAGTCTGGAGACAGAAGCCTGTCTTCTCTGTATTGTTCCCCTGGGTTCTGAATTTCTGTAGCACTCAGAAGCAGAAGTCCACGGTAACATATGGTGTCCTGTGACTTTGGGGAGAAGCCGGAAGCATTGAAGGCACTTCCAAATTCTCAAGGGAAGGAAACAACTTAAGAAGAGAATGAAGAAGCTAGAATCCTGGAGGTGCCATTCTTGGTGCAAAACAGTGTTCCCAGAAAGCAACACAAATGGGTTCTTCTATGCCTGGCGATGCTGGGAGTCTGATTACCATTATGTCTGGAGCCCTTAGGGCTAGAAGCAGGAACAAACTGACATTTGAAAGCTGCCAAGGGTCAGTCTTCATGTCAGAGTAGAAGCAGAATTCATCCCTGGAGTATAGTTGGTCCTGTATTTTGGGAGAAACACAAAATGATAACATGTGCAAAAGCCAAGTGAAAAATTCCTTTCTTTCTTTCCTTTTTTTTCCAAAGTCATTGCATCTCTCAGTTAATTTCACTTTTTTTTAGAAACTTAATTAACTTTAAAGAAGCACTCAAGAATGATACATCTTTTGCGAGCACTTAGACATAACTATAACTTATGAGACATAAGAATAGCCTCCATTTAATACATTAAAAGAAAGGTCTTCCTTTTGCCGTTGGTTCACCCTCCAATGGCCGCCGCGGCCAGCGCGCTGCGACCGGCGCACCGCGCTGATCCGGTGGCAGGAGCCAGGAGCCAGGTGCTTTTCCTGGTCTCCCATGGGGTGCAGGGCCCAAGCACCTGGGCCATCCTCCACTGCACTCCCTGGCCACAGCAGAGGGGTGGCCTGGAAGAGGGGCAACTGGGACAGTATCCGGCGCCCCGACCGGGACTAGAACCCGGTGTGCCGGCGCCGCTAGGCGGAGGATTAGCCTAGTGAGCCACGGCGCTGGCCGAGAACAAGTTTTATCATTAATTAAGGAAGCACTTAACAAGCAATAGAGTTGGACTCTAAGGCATAACTAAAACTTGTAAACATAGAATATCCTTCACTTAATACACTCAAATGAAATCAATCTTTGAGAGCAAACTTTACTGTTAACTTTCATAATACAACTCTTTGAGGACAGAGATCTTGCATGGGAAGTTAGTGCACAGTGACTCTTGTTAATTTAACAATTAACACTCATATTAGTGATCAGTGATCACCTGAGGCTCTTGACATGAGCTTCCTAGGCTATGGAAGCTTTTTGAATCCACAAATTCCTTTAATATTTAGACAAGGCCATAAGCAAAGTAGAAGTTCTCTACTCCCTTCAGAGAAAAGTACTTCCTTCTCTGATGGCCATTTCTTTCCACTGGGACTCACCCACAGAGGTCTTTCATGTAGAGCGTTTTTTTTAACCACAGTATCTTGGTTTTCCATGCCTGAAATGCTCTTGTGGGCTTTTCAGTCAGACCAGAATGCCTTAAGGGCTGATTTTGAGGTCAGAATGCTACTTAAAGCAATTGTCATTCTGTGAGTCTGCTGCAGACACTTAATCCCATTTATATGATCACTTTAACACATAAGATGATATTTTTACCACCCAGCTTAAGTGGATTTGGGGTTCCTTGGCAAGTTTTTAAACTGTACCCTTAGAAGTAAGTCTGTAGGACTGTATGCAGAACTATATATCTTTACAGTTACAAACTTCATGCATGTCTTGATTTCAACTTTAGGAACTTGATGATTTTTCCCACTGTGCCCACCCTCCCACCCTTCCTCTTCCTCCTTCTTTTATTCCTGCTTTTATTTTTTTTTACCAAGATCTATCTACAATTAACTTCATACACATATGATTATCTCTATGTTAAGTAAAGAGTTTAACAAATAGTATGAAAAAAAAAAAACACTGTTCTTCAATAGTCAAGACAAGGACTGTTCAAAGTCATTGCTCTCGAAGTGTCAATTTCACATCTACAGATTACAATTGCAACTGGGGTGAGGTGAAACTTCATTGTGGTTTTGATATGCATTTCCCTGACGGCTAGTGATCCTGAGCATTCTTTCATGTGTCTCTTGGCCATTTGAATTTCCTCTTTTGAAAAGTTGCATAGTTTGCAATAATCTCTTCCATTATATTGGTTGCCTCTTCACTTTGCTGAGTGTTCTTTTGCAGTACAGGAGTGTCTCGATTTGATGTAATCCCATTTGTCTATGCTTTGATTGTGCCTCTTAGATCTTTTCAAAGAATTCCTTGCCTAGGCCAATGTCTTGCCGGATTTCTCCAAGGTTCTCTAATAATTTGAAGGTATCAGATTGTAGATTTAGATTTTTAATCCATTTTGAGTGGATTTTTGTGTAAAGAGTAAGGTAGAGGTCTTGCTTCATGCTTCTGCATGTGGAAATCTGGTTTTCCCAGCATCGTTTGTTGAAGAGACTGTCCTTGCTCCAGGGATTGATTTTAGCTCCTTTGTCAAAGATAAATTGGTTGTAGATGTTTGGATTGATTTCTGGTGTTTCTATTCTGTTCCATTGGTCTATCCATCTGTTTTTGTACCAGTACCAGGCTGTTTTGATTATAACTGCCTTGTTGTATGTCTTGAAATCTGGTGTTGTGATGCCCCCAGCTTTGCTTCTGTTATATAAGATTGTGTTAGCTACTCAGGGCCTCCTGTGTTTCCATATTAACTTCAGCATCATTTTTTCTAGATCTGAGAAGAATGCCTTTGGCATTTTGATTGGTATTGTATTGAATCTGTAAATTACTTTCAGTAGAATGGACATTTTGATGATATTGATTATTTCAATACATGAACATGGGAGATTTTTTCATTTTTTGTGTATTTGTCTATTTCTTTAATGTTCCTTAATGTTTTGTAATTCTCATCATAGAGATCTTTGACATCTTGGTTAAATTTATTCCAAAGTATTTGATTTTTTTCATAGATATTGTGAATGGGATTGATCTTAGAAGTTCTTTCTCAGCCATGCATTATCTGTGTATACAAAGGCTGTTGATTTTTGTGTGTTGATTTTATACCCTGCTACTTTTTTTTTTTTTTTTTTTGAGACCCTGTCTCGGGTTTATTTGTACAAACAGCACAGGAGGACGCTAGCCCCACGCAGACAGCAGCCCAGGGGTCACACCAGTCCTTCTGCCTTTGCATTGGCAGGCAAAGGCTGTTACTAGGGAGCCTTTGCGGGGGGCTGGGCACCTTTGGGAGGAGCCTGAGCCGGAACTGGGGCTGCAGGTGTGGCCTGGGCCTTGGGCTTGGTTTGGGCCTGAGCCTTGGGTTTGGCTTGGGCCTGGGCCTTGGGCTTGCCTTGGGCCTGAGCCTTGGGCTTGCCTTGGGCCTGGGCCTTGGGCTTGCCTTGGGCCTGAGCTTTGGGTTTGGCTTGGGCCTGGGCCTTGGGCTTGGTTTCGGCCTGGGCTTTGGGCTTGGTTTCAGCCTGGGCCTTGCCTTTGCCCTTGCTCTTGATTTGAGCTTGAGCTTGGGCCTTGATTTGAGCCTTGACCTTGCCCTTGATTTGGGGCTCAGTCTTGGCCTTTGCCTTGGTCTGTGGCCGGGACAGCCTGAGACCCCTAGCAATGCGGGCACGGGCACGCCTTCCAAGCTTGGGGTGGGCAATGTAGGCAAGCCGATCGAGCTTCCGGCTGACACCCTTCGGGATCGTGGGCTTTACTTCCTTAGGCTTGACCAGGGCCTTGATAGCTTCAGCACGCGCAGCCATAGCCTTGGCGTTGTTGGCCTGCATCTTCTTCAGGCCCTTCTTGTTGTGCTTCTTGGCAAAACGCATGTTCCTCAGGAACTTGGGGTCCACCCCTTTCAGAGACTCGTATCTTTGTGATCGCGGTTTCTTGATGCCATTTCTGTGCCATTTTCGGGACTGGTTGTGCGTGGTGTGGTTCTTGGACTTGGCCATGTCTGCACCGTAACCCGCGGCTGCCGAAGCGCCTGGGACCGGAAAGCTATACCCTGCTACTTTAATAAACTCTTCTCTATGAGTTCCAGTAGTCTCTTAGGGGAGTCTTTTGGATTCCCAATATATAGCAGCATGTCATCTAGAAATAGGGATAGTTTGACTTCCTCTTTCTCAATTTGTATACCTTTGATTCTTTTTTTTTGCCTAATGGCTCTGGCTAAAACTTACAGGACTATATTGAATAGCAGTGGTGAGAGTGGGCATCCCTGTCTGGTTCCAGATCTCAGCAAGAATGCTTCCAACTTTTCTCTATTCAGTAGGATACTGGCCATGGGTTTGTCATAAATTGCCTTGATTGTGTTGAGGAATGTTCCTTCTATATCCAATTTGCTTAGAGTTTTCATCATGAAAGGGTGTTATATTTTATCAAATGCTTCTCTGCATCTATTGAGATAATTAGATGGTTTTTGTTCTTCAATTTGTTAATGTGATGTATCACATTGATTGATTTGTAAATTTTGAACCATCCCTGCATACCAGGGATTTATCACCCACTTGGTCTGGGTGAATGATCTTTCTGATGTGTTGTTGGATTTGATTGGCCAGAATCTTATTGAGGATTTTTGCATCTATGTTCATTAGGGAGATTAGTCTGTAGTTCTCTTTCTCTGTTGTGCCTTTTTCAGGTTTAGGAATTAAGGTGATGCTGACTTCATAGAAAAAATTTGGGAGGATTCCCTCCTTTTCAGTTGTTTTGAATAGCTTGAGAAGAAATGCAGTTAATTCTTTAAGTGTCTGGTAGAATCTAGAAGTGAAGTCATCTGGTCCTGGGCTTTTCTTTGTTGGGAGGCTCTTTATTACTGATTCAGTTTCCATCTTGGTTATGGGTCTGTTTAGGTATTCTATGTCTTCTTGACTGAATTTAGATAGGTTGTATGTGTCCAGTAATCTGTCCATTTCTTCTGGGTTTCCTGGTTTGTTGGCATACAACTCTTTGTAGTAATTTCTGATGATTTTTTATTTCTGTGGTGTCTGTTGTTATTTTTCCTTTTTCATCTCTAACTGTATTGATTTGGGTCTTCTCCTTTTTTTGGTTAGTTGGGACAATGGTGTGTCAATTTTGTTTATTTTTTGAAAAAACTAGCTTTTTGTTTTGCTGATCTTTTATATTTTTTGTTTCAATTATTTTAAAAGATGTATTTATTTATTTGAAAGTCAGAGTTACACAGAGAGAGAAGGAGAGGCAGAGAGAGAGAGAGAGAGAGAGAGAGAGAGAGAAAGGTCTTCCATCTGCTAGTTCACTCCCCAATTGGCTGCAATGGCCAGAGCTGTGCCAATCCAAAGCCAGGAACCAGGAGCTTCTTCTAGGTCTCCCATGTGGGTGGAGGGGCCCAAGGACTTGGGCCATCTTCTGCTGCTTTCCCAGGCAATAGCAGAGAGCTGGATCAGAAGTGGAGCAGCTGGGACTCGAACCAGCACTCATATGGGATGCTGGCACTGCAGGCAGCAGCTTTACCTGCTACACCATAGTGTCAGCTCCCTTTGTTTCAATTTTGTTTATTTACTAATTTGATTATTTATTTTCTCCTAGTTTTGCGTTTGGTTTCCTGTTGTTTTCCTTGAGGTACATAGATAAGTCATTTATTTGGTGTCTTTCCAATTTCTTGATGTGGGCACCAGTTGCTATAAACTTTCTTCTTAACACTGCTTTTGCTGTATCCCATAAGTTTTGATATGTTGTGTTATTGTTTTCATTTGTTTCCAGAAATTTTTTTTATTTCTCTTTTGGTTTCTTCAGTGGCCAACTGTTCATTCAGGAGCATGTTATTCAGTCTCCATGTGCTTGCATATGTTCTAGAGATTCCTGAGCTGCTTATTTCTAGCTTTATTGCATTGTCTTCCAAGAAGATGCTTGGTATGATTTTGATTTTTAAAATTTGCTGAGACTTGTTTTATGGCCTAGCATATGGTCAATCCTAGAGAAAGTTCCATGCACTGGAAAGAAGAATGTGTATTCTGTGGCTGTAGGGTGGAAAGTTCTGTAGCTATCTGTTAGGTCCATTTGGTCTGTTGTTTCCTTGCTGATTTTCTGTTTGATCTGTCCATTGATGAAAGTAGGGTATTGAAATCCCCTGTCACTATTCTATTTGAGTCTGTGTCTCCTTTTAGATCCCCTAATGTTTCTTTTAAATAGAGAGGTGCCCTGTAATTAGGCGCATATATGTTGATAGTAGTTACATCTTCCTGTTGAATTGATCCCTTAATCTTTATAGAGTGCCCTTCTTTGTCTCTCTTAACATTTTTTGTGTTAAAGTCTATTTTGTCTGATATTAGGATGGCTAAAGCAGCTATTTTTTTGTTTCTGTTATCATGGATCTTTTTCTATCCTTTCACTTTCAGTCTGCATATATCTTTGTTGGTGAGTTGTGTTTCTTGTAGGCAGCTAATGGTGGTTTTTGTTTTTTAATCCAGTCAGCCAGTCTTTGTCTTTTAACTGGAGATTTATGGCCATTTACATTCAAGGTGACATTGATAAGTAACGACTTTGCCCTGCCATTTTCCCATAAATATTCCTATTTTTTACTTTGAATTTCCTTTGTACTTTTACTTGGATATTTTCTGCATTTACCTTCTTTTATAGTGATTACCATGTTTCTGTGTGAAGCACATCCTTAAGCATTTTTTGTAAGGCTGGATGGGTAGTGACAAATTCTTTCCATTTCTATTTGTTATGGAAGGTCTTTATTTCACCTTCATTCATTAATGAGAGCTCTGCATGGTACATTATTCCAGTTGACAGTTTTTTTCTCAAGACTTGGAATGTATCTCGCCATTCTCTCCTAACCTGTAGGGTTTCTGATGAGAAGTAGGCTGAGAGTCTAATTGGAGATCCTCTGAAGGCAATCTGGTGTTTCTCTTGTGCACATTTTAGAATCTTTTCTTTATGTTTTATGTGGAGAATTTGACTGCAATGTGCCGTGGTGAAGATCTTTTCTGGTCATGTCTATTAGGAGTTCTATGTGCTTCCTGTACTTGGATGCTCTCTTCTTTCTCCAAATTAGAGAAATTTTCTTTTACTATTTCACTAAAAATACCTTCTAATCCTTTCTTTCAATGCCTTCAGGAACTCCTAGGACCTGTATGTTGGGTTGTTTGATAGTATCCTGTAGATTCCCAACAGTGTTTTGTAGTTTTCTAATTTCTTCTTGTTGTTTTTGGTCTGACTATATAATTTCCTATGCTTTGTCTTCTACGTGGGATATTCTTTCTTCTGCTTCACTGATTCTGTTGTTAAGGCTCTCCACTGCATTTTTTATTTGTTCTATTGAATATTTCTTTTCCAAGATTTAATTTTGATTTCTCTTTAAGATCTCAATTTCATGGGTGAAATTTTCTTTCATGTCATGTTTAGATTTCATAGTTTGTGCATTTGCTTCTAATTACTTCTAAGTAATCCTATGATCAATTTTTTGCATTCCATTTCTGGCATTTCTACCATGTCTTCATCTTTACATTTTAGTATTGAGGTATTGTGTTCTTTTGAGGGTGTCATGTTGTTTTCCTTAGTCTTGGTTCTTGAATTGCTGTGTTTATTATTTGGCATTTGTGGAAATACTTGTTGGTTTCTTCTTTGTTTTTCCCCTGTGGTGGCTTTTATCTTTGGACTATTCCTCTGTGGATTAGTGGAGTGTCTACTTTGTCAGTGAATACCTAGAGGTGTGGGGTGAGTGTGGCCAGGGAGCTCTGTTCAGTGCTCCAGGGTGAAGGGAGTGTCCAAGGTGACACTCAGGTTGGGCGTGGTAAATCCTCTCTCTCTCTTTTTTAATCAGAGGGGAGGTTTGTCCCGCTTTGTTGGCATAGTCAGTTCACTTCCTCTCCTCAAAGGAGACTAGTGCCTGGGCGCTAGCTCCAGTAGGTATAATATTTATCCACGCTGCCACAAAAACCACATAAAATATCTGTGTGGTTCTCTGTGTAAGCACAGATTCCACAGCAATGACCCCCACCAGGGAATCAGGGAGACCTGAGAGTGTGGAACCTCCCACAGTGGCTGCTCAGAGTCCTGGCCACATCCTGAGCCCTCCCATGCAGCCCCAGTATTTTCACAGTCCAGGCACACAAGCCCCCCACAGTCACAAGCACCCAGCCCCCTGTCAGTTTTCCCTGCCAGACTCAGGTGTCTCTGCTCTGCTAGTTTTTGGGTGTGTGGACATGAGTTGGTATAGCTGTTACATATGTCCAAAATGGCGCCCACCCTCTATCAGCTTGTTAGAGGATGCTGTTGCAGGGTGATCAGGGAGAGAGAAATGTCCCCCTCCCGCCCAACCTTTTTTTCTCCTCTAGTTTGGCAGGTACACTATCCCACACTGGGCTCCAAGCTGTATTTCCTCCAGGCTCTTCCTATAGCTTTATTGCCAGTGGCTTGAGCTGCTACAGACTGGTCTCAACTCATTCCAGGGCTGGTGCTAAGGTTCTCGGCTGCTGGGGTCAAGTTGTACATGTCCACACCTTCCATGTAGTTCCACAGTGTCCCTGCAATTTGTGTGGATTTTTTTCTGCTGTTTTTTTTTTTCCCTAACTCTTCCCTGACACAGCACTCTATCCACTTTTTTAAAGCTATCTTCTCCTAGAGTAGTAAACTCCCTCCCTATTCTGCCATCTTAATTCACTCTGAAGTGAATTAAATTCTGAAGTGGATAAATTGGAGGAAGAAGGGAGTTCCACATAATAACTGGGCTAGTCTACATAAAAATGCAAATAGTTGCAATTCCAGGGAGTATTCTAGTCTGAAGGAGCTGGGGGCTTGGATTTAAGAAGTTGCTGGTGGTGGGAGGTGGTCTGGCTCTCTGTTGGTGGAGGGTAAAGGAGGGGGAACACAAAGAGGTGGGTATGGCTGATGGACACTGGGGGCCATGTGATCTGATATCTCCTCTAAAAGGCCCTCTTTCTCCCTACATGAATTAGTGAAATTTCTTTGTCAGCAACAAAACTCAGTGCTGGCTAGCAGAAGAAAAACATTGTAGAAAACTATGGAGGGAGGGCCCACAGGATTGGAGGAATAAATGGACCATTAAGAGTCAGAAATAGAGAAGCCCAGGGAGTGGCACGGAGACATTTTCTGTCTTCCCTGGGACAGGCTGTTAACGTGGCCCCTGGTTTCCAGTGTCTGTTAAGCTCTCGAATTCCAGGAGGACAGATTTGGTTTGCCGAGGCTCTTCTCCTGCCCTTGGCTATGTGGTTCAGAGGGAGTCACAGGCCTGGCTGTGGGGCGATTCTGTGAACCTGGCCGCTGCCCCAACTTAGTTTTTCAACAGCAAGTTATCGGCGGAAGTATGCTCAAAACTGTCTTTGCTCTGTGCTCTGTGAAGATGGGGAAAGGGGACAGTGCCTACTCACAGGGGCTCTCCAAATCTTTGTAGTTTTGTTTTTTAATTAGTCTCTAGGTTTGCTCTTGCAATGCCAAACCAAATTTAAAAAAATATTTCTAGATTCCTTTGCGTGTGTAGGCAGTGAGGCATACACATGGCTTTGTTTTGTGTTAAAGGCTAAGATACCCATTTTATCTACTATTTTCTCATCAATATCAGTACAACAAAGTCCATTTTCTACCTACCATGAGTATGTGAAGAACAGTGGATAGTTCTGGCTGTCCTTATTTTACCCTCAACAAAGACTTTTGCTTTTACAGTAGGTGGGGTTTTTGATAAATATAAATGACAGGACACAGATTTGGCATATGTCCCAATTAAAGTTTATTGACTCAGATAACTGAGAAATCTATAACCGAGAAGTAGCTGGCTGCAGGCACAGCTAGATCTAGAAACTCAGAAAATATCATTAGGATTTTTTTCTCTTTGTCTCCTGGCTCTGATTTTCTTTGTAATCTTTATTTTGTAGACATACTGTCTCTATTAATGAACGGATTGCCACCAAGAGACCCATATACTAAACATTCTATCATAAGAACCCTAGTGGACAAAGATTTCTGTTTTTCTTTGTCTGTCTGTCGGTCAGTCATATATAGATATAAAAAAAAAAACTTTAGGAAAAATTTTGCATTTGCTCTTGTTTCTGTCCCTGACCAATCACTGTTGTGAAAGGGTGGAACCCTATAATCTAGCCTAGGTCACCTGCCCACTTGTCTGGTGATGAAAGGTTAGGGCTAAGGGTGGTAGATGGCATGAACCACAATGATTCTCAGGTCATCAGAATCACATGGAATGGAAGGAGTATCATTCCCCCAAGAAAAAGGAGGTTATGGGGAGACCAAACCTACACGATTCTACTACAGTTCCTCTTATGTCCTATATACTCCTGATTCACAGATTTGTGATGGATCTTGGAGATCATTCGTGTTCTCCATTTTAAAGACAAGGAAATAGACCCAGAGCACTAAAGAAACTCCCACTCACCCACTCATTCAACAATGCCACACTTTGTAGTTCTTTTTTTAAAATTTAAAAAAATTTTTAAAAATTTTTTTGACAGGCAGAGTGGACAGTGAGAGAGACAGAGAGAAGGGTCTTCCTTTGCCATTGGTTCACCCTCCAATGGCCGCCGTGGCTGGTGCACCGCACTGATCCGAAGCCAGGAGCCAGGTGCTTCTCCTGGTCTCCCATGGGGTGCAGGGCCCAAGCACTTGGGCCATCCTCCACTGCACTCCCTGGCCACAGCAGAGAGCTGACCTGGAAGAGGGGCAAGCGGGACAGAATCCAGCGCCCCGACCGGGACTAGAACCCCGTGTGTCGGCGCCGCTAGGCAGAGGATTAGCCTATTGAGCCGCGGCGCTGGCCTCACACTTTGTAGTTCTAAATGTGGCCAAGATGGTCCTAGTCCCAACCTCAGAGAGATACTTTGCCCAAGTAAGAAAGAGATATAGAGAAGAAGAATTAATTACAACAGTATGGGTAGGTGTTACTGAAGGAATAAAATGAGGTGTTTGGGAGCAGTATGAGGGACAACTCACCCAATTTGGAGACCCTCTATGAAGAAGAGATATCAAAGCTAAGAGCCAAAGAATGGGTAGATTAGCTAAGGTAGTGCTAGCTGCTGTAACAGAGCCTCACACTGAGTGATGCCATCCAAGTGTGCCTCTCATTCATGTAACTGATGTGTGACTGGTCAGTGGGTAGGCTTCTTTGCAGTGATTTTGGGACTCAAAGGCCATTGGCCTTGCAGTTGTATCCTGTCCTCTGACCGTGGAGTCTTTACTTCCATTGGCATGTGAGGAAACAGAGAAGACTCACCTGCTTCTTAACTGCTTTGATCCAGGAGCAGTGTGCACACTCATACCCACACTGCACAGGCACCATCTAGTTGCACGGTCCCACCAAGATGCAGAGGGCTTAGCCATGGAGCTGCCGGCTTGGTAGCCACACATCCGCTGCAACTGAACCCTGTGGAACATGAAGCCTTGGCGTCCCTGACTCAATTTCTAGCCAAGCAATGGGAGAGAAGCTCAGCAATTTAGTTAAAGGACGGCACATTCAAAAAGGCCCAGAAGTGGACAGAAGCAGGGCCTGCTTTGAGTAGCTTTGCCAGATTTATGCCATATTTAGCAAAATATATATATACCTCCTAGTCCATTGGAATTTCAGAAGAGCAGTAAGTAACATTTTAGGCTAAGTGTAATTCAAATACCCTATGGAATATACTAGCATTAAAAATTATGCATTGTCTGTCTGAAATTTACAGTATGCCTGCATCCAGGATTTTATCTTAGTGCATTCCATGGCTCAGAATGACTGGGGTGTAGAGTTTGGGTGGGTGGGGCCTAGAGCAGTAAGCATGGACCATGGGCAGTGTCCTTTCAAAGCCATGTTAAGATATTTATCCTGGGAGCAGAGGGGTTCATCGAATGACTTTAAGCAAGAGAGAGGATGTGAGACAAGCTCAGCTATGAAGAACACAGATTATAGTGGTGGTGACAGAAGGCAGTGACCACAGTGGCCAAACCTGGACCAAACACTGGAGTTCAAGTCTGAATCTACCTGCTAATGACTTTGTAGCATGCATAGAAGCAACTTAGAAGCCTGGAAACCTAGGGTCCAATTCTGAGTGGCTGGGTGGCCATTAGACCTTCCTTGGTCTCACTGTCTTACATCTAAGTTCTTCTGGAGCTCACAGAATCCACCTGCTCTAAAGAATGAACCTCCCCGGTCTCTGTCTTCTTCCATCCTCCCAATCATTGAAGGTCTGAGGGCCTCACAGTCAAAAGTCAGACCCTGCCTGGCTCTGGCGCTTGTATAACTGTCAAAATCCCCACCATGTTTTTCTTCCATCAACAGTTTGGTGCTATCAGCTCCGGCTGCCATCGGCAAATCCATCATGTTAAGCCGAAAGAAGTCACACCTGCCAGGCCCGAGCTGTTTATCTCAATAATTTCCCGGTAGAAAGCACAAACAGGGCACTATTTATTTTCCTTCCTGACATGCATAAGGCTGTTAAAAGTCTGAGCGTGCTGGCAGTTTACATGAAGCCAAGCTTAATTGCATAGTAGAACACCATAAAAGGAGGATCAGGGCCTCATCAGCCAGGGACCAATTCTACATTTTTCTCCTCTGACCAAAACTGTTTAAAAATGTGGGGTACTATCTCCTTCCAGCCAGACATAAATTTCAGCGCTGTCAAAATGCCCTTGCTGAATTCCAACTTTTCTCATGCCTGAAAATAATCAGTGTCTTGACTTGGGCCTTGGAAACAGAGTGTTATAGCTTCCTTGGTTTCCCTGAATGCAAGACCATCTCTCTATTTTGTATATGGCACAATCCCAGTTAACCAGAATCCATGATCTTCATCTTTCCCCACGTCCATGATTCAGGATTAATCAGAAATACTTCTGGTCCTGCTTGTGGAAAGCTTTCTTGGTCTTCCTCTTATTTATTGGGACACTTATGCTGTGACAGGCATGCGGATGATCAGTGTAGCATCTCAGTGTCTGTCTCCCACCTCCAACCCCCCATCTACCAGCGGGGCCGAAACCCAGAGCTCCATCCTTGAGTGTGATGTCGCCGTTGGGAGCTCCCAAGACAGAAGGCACTGCTCTGCTACCTGCCTCCTGACTCAGCTACACTCTGCCTTAGCCAGGGCCTGCTCAGCTCTTAGAAATAGTCTCCTCCTTCTCCCCTTGCTAGCATCAGCCTGGTTTGTATCAGGGCTGTTTCTAGCTGTCCCCAGAAGGAGTCAAAGAGAAGGACATCCTTGCCAACTCTACACCCCCTTTGCTCTGGGTCCCCAAAGCAGCTCTAAGTCCCCAGCAGCTTCCACACCTTAGTTTTTCTCCACTGGGTGCCCAGCCAGACAAATGGAGCAGGAGAGTGAAGGGAGGCTTCAGGCTTTGCCACTGTCCCCTCCCCACTTCCGGCAGGCACCTCATTCCTTCCCTGGGTGTTTGTGAAACCGATGATGTGAAACATTACGCCTTTATAAATGAAAGCTTCCGCCGTATGAATGGAGGGTACCCAATGGCTAACGCACAGGAGTCCATCGCACGTGCCATCCATCGCCCTACCTGTTTCTCCTGTAACAACTCATTCAGTCTTCACTACAACGCCGGGACGCAGGTCTTGTTGTGATCTCTATTTGTAGACAAAGCAAGCCAAGGCAGAAAGATGGAAGTCCTCCAGCTAGGAAGCAGAGTGCCGTGTTTGCTGATAAACACTGCACTCCATGGCTGCCTGGAGACACCGTGGTACGTGCTGTCAGTTAACTCGGTGTGTGTGGAGAAGCACAGGTATCAGCTACCCTAATACACTGCGTCCCACAAATGCTAAATTCTGCCAACATTGTCTGAGAGACATAATACTGTCCCTATTTCACTGGTCAAATGGCGAATGCAAGAAGGTTTCAAGTCTCAAAGTCAGGCATCCTAGTTTGAGGCATTAGTTAGGCATGTCTTGGCCCTGAGCTCTTTGCACTGTACCTAGCATGTCCCTTTCTGAAGTAGGTAATTCTGTGTTTCTATAGAATCATAGAATGATCTATAGAAGCCATGACGCCTTTACAATATATAATTCAAGTTTTGCACTGAGAACCTGCCATCGTGCAGACTTCCAGAGGTGGAAGGAGTGACACTAGACTTGGAACAGGATTGGCTCCAGGTTGTACTGCTGTGTGACTGTGGGCAAGTGTCTTCAATTCTCTGGTTCTCATTTGTGAAACGGACATTTGTATGCTTGCCCAAAGCTAGGGGTAGGGGGAAGTTATACGGTAAGAGTACAGATTGAGGATCCCTTATCTGAAATACTTGGGACTAGATGCATTTCAAATTTTGGAATTTTTGATTTTGGAATATTTGCATATTTATAATGAGGTATCTTGGGAACAGGCTTCAAAGCTGAATACAAAATTTATTTAAATTTCATACACACAACCTGAAGGTAACTTTACACAGTATTGTTAGTGCACCTGTGTTTTGACAACCCATCATATGAGAGCAGGTGTGGGATTTTCAAATTACTGTCATGGCAGCACCCAAAAAGTTTCACATTTTGGACTTTAAATTTTTGGAATAGGGATGCTCAAGTTGTATTAAGAAAGCAGGTTCTGGAGTCCAACTTCTGAGCTTAAATCCTGGCGCTTGTGTGAACTATTATCCTAGCTGGTCTCAGAATGTTTCCAAGTCTCAGCTTCAACAGTTGGGAGAGGATGGTGACAACAGGCCCACCTCAAAGGCACAGAGGGAAGAGTGATGAGAAAAAAAAGCACATGCCACACCCTCAGCTGCCAGGGCTCGGCACAGAGTCAGCAATGGGCAAGGGGGAGATGTTTTTATTAATTCCACCACTATCCATTAGGCTCAAACTCATGTGAACACCGTCATGACACAGTGAGGGTACACTCTTGTTCTGTTGACCTTCCTACCTCTTAGGAGAGTTTAGAAAGTCAATGGTGAGCATATTTTGTGCCTCTGGGACTTATAGGGGAGTAGATATTTTTGCTAATTTTTAGGACTGTTGGTCAAATGCGTATTTGGAGTAGAGTGGTGCACAGAATATACCAGCACTGAGTCAGATTGGACCAGTAAGAAGTCATGTGACCTTGGCCGAGTCCCCTCCTTTCCCAGTGCTGCAATTCTTTGCCTCAAACAATGGAGTTGGACAAGAACAACTTCTAGTGTCTTTTAGCTCAGCTGTCTTTGACTCCTTGTTGTACCTTTAGCTCAGTTGTTTGTTGTCTTGGTGAAATCCTTAATAGTGATGATTGTTTCATAAAGGCTTTGCCTTTTCTGCTTCACCTAGAGTATGGGTGGGGAACGTTTGGCCCACAAAATCATTTGGTCTGGTTCTGCCAAGGCAGCCACAGGTGGGACTCAAAATTCAATAAATGTATAGCAGGCTCATTTTTAGGTTGATGATTTTTGTATGGTCCATGAATGACGTTATATATATCCAAATAGTCCTTGGCAGAATAAAGGTTTCCCACCTCTGCCTAGAGGATTGCACATAAGCATAGTAGCTGAGGGTTTATGGTAGGTGTATTGCAGTTCAGTGAGGTTGTGCTCTGTGTTTGCTGGTTAACACACAAATAGGACTTACTCCTGGAACAAAGCAACTCAGTGTGGCCAGGAATTTACCCAGGGTGGGTTAGTAGAAGAACTCGGATTCAAAGGCATGGCATTTCAGCCTCAGAGGCCTGGCTTGTAATCACTGCACTATGTCATTAACATACCTTCATGGCTTTGGGAGAGTTTTGCAAACAGTTAAGCAGTCATCTCCTATCCTCACCCTCTAGGCTAGGCGAGAGTTTGAAATGTATACAACGTTGCAGGGGTGATTCTAATAGTTAAGGAGGTAGCTAGCAAGGAGGAGTTGAGGCTGCCAGCTCTTTGCACTGCAGCCCTACCTGCACTTCCCAAGTCCCCTCCCCTTTTCTGTGCAGTGGGAAATGACAGCTTCTGTGAATTCACTGTGTAGAACCTGTGCCAGCCCCAAATAACAAGCACAGCATCCTCATGGTGACCTTTAGATCATTACAAGGTCATTATAATAAAAGCACCATGACTGACACTCCCACTCCCATCATGCACCTGATGCCGTGACATTTTGTGAGATTGCCAAAAAAGGGCAAGAATGTGGGCAGTACTCAAGTCCTTCCCCCAACCCTGCCGTTTATGAGTATCTGGTTAAATCACTCCAGTGCTTCCAGATCATATGAAGGGATGCCTTGCATCTTGTTGAGTGAGGTTCTTTTTTGTTTGTTTTAAAGATTTATTTATTTAGAAAGAATTAGAGAGAGGGAGAGAGACATCTTCAGTTCACTGGTTTACTCCCCAGATGTCCACAATGGCTTGAACTGTGCCAGGCCAAAGTCAGGAGCTAGGACTTCATCTGGGTCTTCCTTTTGGATGGCATGGGCCCAAACACTTGGGCAGTTCTGTTGCTTTCCCCAGGAGCATTAGCAGGGAGCTGGATCAGAAATGGAGCAGCTGGCACCATATGGGATGCTGACTTAACCCATACACCATAGTGCCAGCTGCCAGCTTTCTCTTGAGTGAAAAATACTGCTTCCTGAACATATCCTTTGCTTTACATGCAAATGAATCTGGTTTCTCTGCTGACCTTCACCTCTGTTTTGTCCTTAAATTCCTTCTTGTATGGGAGATAAGAACTTGAATCCAATCCATACTCAACATCAGCTAGGGAGTTTCAGGGTGTCACATCTGATATACTTCCTAATACCTTCAGATCTTAGGAGCATGTGAGATACCTAGTGTTAGCAAATTTCTCCTTCTCTTTTCTCTGGGACAAATGATCCACATTATTTCTTGTTTAAGGAAAAAGACCATGGAATCTACAGGCTATGAGTTATCTGAGCATTTCCTATTGTAGAGGATTCAAACCATTTCCAAGAATAGCTAAGCCCTTACCTGGTGCATTCCACACCTGGCAGAGATTCTATTGACCCGAATCAGCTGAGGCAGGACTGTCCGGGACATTAGTAACATCATGTAGCAGGGCTTTCCCTGCAAGGTTCCTAAGCCTGGGTTGCCAAATGTTGAGTTGCTGCCTGGAGAAAACAAAGAGCTCCCTGAATTTGTATTTGATCTTGACTGGAGCCTTATTGATAGAAGATTTGGGGAAGGTTTGGTGGTTATGTGGCATTCAGCAAAATCCATTAGCTGGCCAGTGGTTGGAATATTAGTTGTTAGCTTTTCCTTGGGGTTAATGAAAACTTTTAAATTCAGTCATTTGTTATTTAAAAGTGAATGCTAATATTAGGGTTACCTCTATGGTAAAATCAGATCCACTGGGGCTGGCATTGTGGCGTAGTGGGTAAAGCCATTGCCTGCAGTGCTGGAATCTCATATGGGCACTGATTTATGTCCTGTCTGCTCCGCTTCCAATCCAGCCCCCTGCTAGTGGCCTAGGAAAAGCAGTGGAAGATAGCGCAAGTACTTGGGCCCCTGCCACCTGTATGGGAGACCCGGAAGAAGCTCCTGACTTCTGACTTTGGCCTGGCTCAGCCCTGGCTGTTGTGGCTACTTGGGGTGTAAAACAGATAGACCTTTCTGTCTTGCCCGCTCTCTCTCAACTCCGACTTTCAAATAAATAAATCTTAAAAAAAAATCAGGTCCATTGTGTATGGGTAAACAAAGCAATTGACTTTGTATTACAAAAATATTATGTTGCCTGGTCATATAATTTATATATGTACATTATAAATAAAATACTAAAATGACCTATAACCCCACAAATATAACACAGGCTAATATTTTGGTGTCAATATGTTAATACATACTTATAAGAAAAGTGCAAGTATATTATGACTGAAATTTTATAAATTACTTCTTCCCACTCTGCCTATCATATTTCATGCATCATTGACACCAAATTAATGTTTTTTGACTGCTTAAATGAATGTTCTCCAGCAATATAATTTGTGGTAGCCCAATGAGATCTGATTTTTGTGTTATGTTGTGATTTAACAATTCTGTGTGGTTGGATATTTTGGATATTTCTATTATAAATCACTTTGTAATTCACATTCTTGTAGGTATACTTGATTCCATCCTTAATATCAGTTCTTCAAATTGAAATTGTTGGGATAAAGAACATGGACTTTTATAGGACTTTATTTCCTTTCTTGATTTCAAAAAAATTTTTTAATATTTATTTGAGAGGCAGAGTTAGTTATAAACAGTGAGAGGGAGGGAGGGAGGGAGGGAGGGAGAGAGAGTGGTATTCCAACTGCTGGTTCACTCCCCGGATGGCTACAATGGCCAGAGCTGCACCAATCTGAAGCCAGGAGCCAGGAGCCTTCTCCTGGGTCTCCCATGTGGGTGCAGGGGCCCAAGCACTTGGGCCATCTTCTACTGCTTTCCCAGGCCATGGCAGAGAGCTAGATTGGAAGAGGAGCAGCCGGGACTAGAACTGGTACCCATAAGGGATGCTGGCACTGCAAGTAGAGGATTGACCTACTATACCATAGCTCTGGCCCCTCAAAAATTTTTTTAAAAATACATCTTGTAGTGACAGTAGTAACTAAGAGTGATAGGCTGTATTGGAAACAAGTTGTTTGTAAACAGGTGTGGCAAAGGAAGCCATATTGTCCATTTTCAGTTGTTATAATAATACTTGATTCTTAGTACATAATAAAGAAGTTTATTTACCTAAGTTTTGGAAGCTGAAAGTCTGGGATACTGCGGCTCCGTCTCTTCAGCCTCGTGGTAGGTGCGATAACATTGGAAGGAGCACACACAGATAACATTGGAAGGAGCACACACAGAAGTGATCACAAAGCAAAGCAGGAAGCCAGAGAGGTTCAGGTCCGGGCTTGCCCTTTCTAGAACAGCTCACTCTTGGGGGTACTAACTGGGGCCCTGCAGGAACCCCATTTGTCTCTAAGGTGGAGTTCCCAGTTACCCAGCCACTTCCCGCTAGGTCCCTCCTCTGAATGATTCCACCACCTTTAAACATCACCGCGCAGGGCACCACACTCCTAGCACAGAAGCCTCTGAGGGGGTGGGAAACTCAAACAGCGTCCAAACTGGAGCAGAGGCAGATACAGAGGGACAGTGCTTTTTTTTTTTTTTTTCTTCATACTGTTTGTTGAACTCTTTACTTAGTGTAGGGTTAATCTTATGAGTATACAGTAAACTGAAAAGAGATCACTGTAAAAATTAAGAGTGGGAATAGGAGGGGGAGGAGGAAGAAGAGTGGGAGTGTGGGTGGGAGGAAGGGTAGGGTGGCAAGAATCACTGTGTTCCTACATCTGTATATAGGAAGTACATGAAATGTGTGTACCTTAAATTAAAAAGTAAAAAAAAGAAAGCAAATTCAGTCCAATCCCTAGTTAACAATGGTATGTACCTATTAGCTGGTTGTGTTTGTAGGCACTATGCGTGTATTCACGTGCCTATGTGAATGCATGTTATATGTAGCATGTGTGTCTGCACATGAACTTGTATGTATGTATCCCGCTGATTCACTCATTGTGGCAGAAGCTAGCAGTTCTTGCTTTGAAGTTTGCTCCTTTCCTAGTTTCAGTGTACCAAGCTGCCTTCGTTTTCCTGGCTGATTAGCAGAATCTTAACCCAAATCCTGGCTTCTGATGTCTGCTTTTGGCTCTGTATTTCTAGTGGTAGACAGTGGAGGTAGAAGCCACGGGGATGCCTGAAGTTGGGGCCACTCACAGCTGATGAGGTGAGGCTCACCCTCTGCCTGTCTTGGCTCTCAAAGGACCTGCCTAGGGTCGGGCATTCGGTGCAGTCGTCAACATGCTGCTTGGGCTGCCTGCATCCCATATGAGGCTGCTTGGATTCAAGTCATGGCTTTGCTTCTGATTCCAGTTCTGGCTAATGTGTGCCTTGGGAGGCAACAGGTGATGAATCCAGTAGTGGGGTGCCTGGCACCCACATGGAAGACTCAGAGTATGTTCCAGGCTCCGGCTTTCTGCCTGGCCCACCCCTAATTACTACAGGCATTTGGGGAGGGAATGAGCAGACGGGAGCTCTCTCACTATCTGTCTCCCTCTCAACCTCTCAAATGAAATGAAAATTAAGAGATGAATCAGTTAACCAAAAAGCAGCTTTCCAGTAGGGTTTCTTTCTGGTCCCTCTTCTCATTCTACCCCCAGTTAGGATGCTTGGGGGAGGGGTCACTGGAAAATGACAAATCTGGGGAGGGGAGCACCCCTGCCTGTTAGAAAAGAAGGGAAAATTCTTTCCAGTGCCTTCCAGAGGTCATTTTTCTTCTTTTCTTTCTTCTTCCCTCCATCTTTGCCTTTTTTTCTAGTTTTCCTCCTCTTCATGCAGAAGTATTTTCCAAATAAGAAAATGGAGAATTATGTGAATTAAATAAAAAAAAGTCAGATACCACACCAAAAAGACAAAAATGAAGGTAAAATAACAGCATCCACCGAAAGCTCTCCTAAGATGTTTTCTGGGCTTGGGTAGGCCCCGATTACTGCCTAAACTCACACCACGATCTTCAGGGGCTGTGGGGAGGCAGAATCAAACAGTGAGATACGCACACGGTTTCGGGAGGAAGTTGACATCCAAGCGGCAGCCCCAGCCTTACCTCCCCAGGAGGGGCTGAGACATTGCAGGATATTTATTTGATTTGTGATCCTGAAAGGCCTCTCTAGGTTAGCTGACTTGGAGTCTGGAGATAGAGCTGGCATTTTCGTAAGATGACTGTGAAAACACACGAGCGAAACCACATTCTTTTAACCTGAAGGCTGATTGGTAGGGCCTTTATCAAAATGTTATTCTTTTCCAAAAGGCATTCATCATTTTCAGCAAGGCTTTGTCCTGGAGTTCTGAAGTGAAGTTTTGCTGCAAGCAGGTTCAAGGAGCAGCGTTCGGGGGAAAACTAGAATCCTTCTGACCTGTGTCCAGGGAGCTGTCACTATGATGAATTAGCTCTGACAGTCCCAGGTGGGTAATAAGGCCCAGCGTTCTCACCTACTGTTTGTGCTTAGTCAGTGACATAGGCTGGGGCTCTGGTTCCTGCCTGTCATCCTCATTCCGTGGGAACAGCCACCTTCAGTCCTATCTGTGGCAAATCAATGGGCAAAATTTGGCTTAGAGCCTGGAGAGGTGAGAATGCAGGCCAGCTCCCTGCTTCACTTCGCTCTGTGACCTTGGGCAAGTTTCTCTGGGACACCTTAGAGCTCAGTTTTCCCAAAGGGGACGTGGCTCCCAAGGCCCTCGTGGTTGGGCTGCTGTCCGCCTCCCCAGCTGCGTCTCTCGTCCCCCCTCGAGAGCACCCTCTGCCCCAGCCTCACAGAGCTTCCTTCAGCAACCTCAACCTTCGAGCGCTGGCCCAGGACCCTCCCTGCTCTACTCCAGAATATAATAATCCTTTGCTCTTTGCTTGACTAACTCCTGCACAGAATGTAGGGCTCTCACTTTCTGGGTCTCTTCTCCTGGGATTGTCATCTGCAGTTTCCAGTGGCTGCAGCTTTCTCATATTCTCTGACTTAGTTCTTTAAGCCAGTAAATTGAGTTTTCTGTTGAAATTTTAGCTTGCACTCAATGTCATCTCCCCTACCTTACAAGGATCTTTTTGCCTCTAATTGTTCTGTAGTTCCTAGCAATATGTATTTTTTTTTTTTGACAGACAGAGTGGACAGTGAGAGAGAGAGACAGAGAGAAAGGTCTTCCTTTTGCCGTTGGTTCACCCTCCAGTGGCTGCCGCGGCCAGCGCACTGTAGCCGGTGCACCGTGCTGATCTGATGGCAGGAGCCAGGTTCTTCTCCTGGTCTCCCATGGGGTGCAGGGCCCAAGCACTTGGGCCATCCTCCACTGCACTCCCGGGCCACAGCAGAGAGCTGGCCTGGAAGAGGGGCAACCAGGACAGAATCCGGTGCCCCAATCGGGAGTAGAACCCAGTGTGCCGGCGCTGCAAGGCGGAGGATTAGCCTAGTGAGGCGCGGCGCCGGCTAGCAATATGTATTTTAAAACTTAGTTGCATTCTTTCAGGGTTGTTTCTATGAGAACAAATTGGGTAGAGTAGGCTAGACTTGGACTTGACTCTCAGGTCTGCCCCTTTGTAGCATCTTGACCTTAGACAAGTTCCTCTATCTTTGAGAGCCTCCATATTCTCATCTATGAAGTAGACATGATAGTCATGAGATGAATCACATAAAGTTACACTGGATTACATGATTATCTAGCGAGGATTCAGTGAGATAATGTGACGTGCTTCCCGAAATGCCTGATCACATGGTGAATGCTCAGTAAATGATAGTTGTTATTAATAATCATTGATGCATGTGAATGAAATAGTGAAAGACAGAAAGGTGGGTTGGATATAGGGTTAATACAAATTAGATTTTTACTTTAAATGAATCATACCCCATGAGGAGTTTTTTTTCTACTATGGTTTAGATCTGAAAGAGGTTACTTCAGAAAGTTTGTGATGAAATGGAATTAAAGGGTAAGTTAAATATATTCTGAGATGCACGCATAGTTTTTTTTCAATAATATGCATTTCCATGAACTTTTTGAAGACCTCTCCTATCATCAGTTCCTCAAGAACAGGAAGTCTCCCTCAGTTTCAGGTATGATCTTGCCCTTGCTTTGGTCGTGGTTCCTAGACCCTGTTCTGTGCATCTCCTCCTTGTGACACTTGTAATGCTACCATTAAGCAGTCATTTTTCTCTGTTTCCCAGGATGCCCCCTGTGTTGGTTTATCTGCTGTGTCCTCTGGGTCCCATGTTGGATGGTTGAGAGATTCAGTGTGAGTTGTAGAGCAAGAAGCTTCAAAGTATGTACTAGACCCATGGCCTGGAGACATAGCTGGAGTTGAGAATTTAGTCTTCATGCTGTTCGAGGAAGCTTAGCATCCACATCTGTGTGCAATGGGAAATCCAGGTAGGCTGTGAACTTCCGGGGGTCATCCCAGTGTGACCATCTGACTCTTAAAATCCCTTCAATCTGGCCTCTTCTCTTCTTCTGGGCACTGATATTATTTTAGCACAAGATCTCTTAGTGTTCATGAGGCCATTTTCAATAGCCTTATTCTCCTTTCCTGTAACATATCATTCTTCTTTTCTGCCCACCATATCACTATTATAAACGTCTCTAAGTATACCACTCTCTCGCTCAGCCAACATCCACCATTGCAGACCACAGATTTACAAATTCCAAAACATTACACTCAAGGGTCCTTCTGGTCTGGTCATTTAATTGTCTGTGTAATAGTTAATCTGTCAAAGCCCCTTCCCACGGGATGTCTCCCTGTGTCATTTCTTCCCTTTAAATAATAATAATCATGATTTTTAAAATGCTCATGTGTCATCTATTACAAGATTCACTCTCAGTTTAATAACAGCCTTTCAGGGAAAGAAAAAGAAACACGAATACCCTAAGTAAATGAACACTTTAAGTAGCAGACACACTGTCACGCCACAAACATTAAAATGTGGAGAAATCCTAGGCCTGGGCATTAAAGACCTTTGCTAATGGGTACCATTTGTTAAGTGTCAACAAAGGGTCCACTAATGATTTAACTGAAGCATCTTTGTTGCTTCATTCTGCCCCTAAGGAACTCTTAACCCTGTAGTCCTGTCTCTCTCCATGTGACTTTCTGGATTGCTGTCCTGTGCCAAAATTAAACTGCATGGGCCTCAGGAATATACTTCATCCAGGCTTGTTGGGCCCACAAAGAGAGCAAGTGATTATACTATTAGATGTGTAATTTTTGATATGTTTTAAGAACAAATTGCTATCAAGAATGGGACCACGAACAAACAGCCTGTCAAACAAAAAGAACCCCCGAATATTTGTTCGGTATCACTGGCAGTGGTGAGTATTTCTGCCAGGCTTCAATTCTTTCTATGCAAGAAAGTAATTTTCTTTCTTTGAAATTATGACCACGGCAATTATTTCACCATGATAAATCAATCCTCAGCACGGGTCCCCGGCTAGGGTTTCCTTTTTTTTCACCACTTTCAGCCTCAGTTCAAAGTTTGAGTTCGGGTGAAGGCATCCCAGATCTGATTCGATAAGGAGAGAGAAATTAAAACGGACAAGAGAAAGGAGGCCAATAGGCATTTTCAAGCGGTCTTCCCTTCACAGTTGGCCAAAGCAAAGTTCCTGGGTGAGAATGGCTCGGGCTGGCTCTGGGCAGCCTTCTTTGTGTGTGCCCAGGAGACCCCCGGGCAGCCCTCAGCCCTGTCAGTCGCTCCGAGTGCCATTCCTGGGGTATAATTGAGCTGGGTTTTGTTCTGAGTGTCTATGCGCATTTAATGAGACGGATGTGTCTGTGCTCCGAGCGAGCGTTCCAGCCCCTCCACTACATTTCATTTGGAATTAATCCGACGTGGGCTGTTCTCCAGCTTTAATGGCTGTAAGGTCCTTTCTGAAGGGGGAAAGAATTCAGTGATAGAATTTAATAAAGTTTAGTATGAAAGCTAATTCTTCATAAAACCCTGAAAAATTTTTCCCAAAGTCCAGACACCAAAATGATCATGCAACTCAGGATTTCATCTCTGCTCTCCCTCGCAGGGGCCCGCAGCTCATAGGCAATGAATCTGCATTTGTAAATAAAGAATAACTTCATGACAGTTTAATGGGGTTGGGGAAAATAATCCCCTCCTCTCTCTCTCTCTCTCTCTCTCTCTCTCTCTCTTTTTTTTATAAAGTGGCTCTTCGTAGCATGTCTTGCTATGGTGAACTATAATGGGGGTTTGTTAGAGATAAGATCCTTCAAGTGAGACTAAAATAAACACAGATAATCTTAGTCCATTTCTGGGCTTAGACTGTCTACCCAAGAGGAGCAAGTTCATTGTGAAAATGAATAGGATTTCTGGCCAGACATTCGGGGGGGGGGGGACTTGCAAGAGGGTTCGGAGGAAGCAGCTGGTGGTCCTTCCTGTACCTCCGTAGCCCCTCCCCCACTGGCTGCTCATCCAGCCCCACCCCACTGAATCAGGCCCGGAGACAGGCCAGTCTCATCAGTTTGTTTTATTTTTAAAAGATGTATTCATTTACTCATTTATTTGAAAGAGTGACAGAGAGAAATGGGGGATGGGGGTGGGGAAAGAGGGAAGGAGGGAAGGAGGGAGGGAGAGAGGGAGAGAGGGAGAGAGGGAGAGAGGGAGAGAGGGAGAGAGGGAGAGAGGGAAAGAGGGAAAGAGGCTGCTGGTTCACTCTCCAAATGGCCGAAGCCAAGAGCCAGGAACTCCATCCTGGTCTCCCACATGGGTGGCAGGCGCCCATCATCCATCACTTTCCCACGTGCATCAGCAGGAAGCCAGATCAGAAGTGAAGAAGCCAAGTGGGGCTGGCGCCATGGCACAGTAGGTTAATCCTCCACCTGTGGCGCTGGCATTCCATATGGGCTCCGGTTCTAGTCCTGGATGTTCCTCTTCCATTCCAGCTCTCTGCTGTGGCCTGGGAAAGCAGTGGAGGATGGCCCAAATGCTTGGGCCCCTGCATCCACGTGGGAGACCGGGAAGAAGCACCTGGCTCCTGGCTTCGGATAGGTGCAGCTCCGGCCATTGTGGCCATTTGGGGAGTGAACCAATGGAAGGAAGACCTTTCGCTCTGTCTCTACCTCTGTCTGTAACTCTACCTCTCAAATAAATAAATAAAATCTTAAAAAAAAAAAAAGAAGTGAAGAAGCCAAGACTCAAACTGTCATCTGATGTGGGATGTCAGCATCACACGTGGTTGCTTAATTGACTGTGTGACAGTGCCACCCCAATGCTATCATTTTATTTTATTTTATTTTTATTTTTTTGACAGAGTGGACAGTGAGAGAGAGAGACAGAGAGAAAGATCTTCCTTTGCCGTTGGTTCACCCTCCAATGGCCGCCTCGGCTGGCGCGCCGCGCTGATCTGAAGCCAGGAGCCAGGTGCTTCTCCTGGTCTCCCATGGGGTGCAGGGCCCAAGTACTTGGGCCATCCTCCACTGCCCTCCTGGGCCACAGCAGAGAGTTGGACTGGAAGAGCGGCTAGCGGGACAGAATCCGGTGCCCCGACCGGGACTAGAACCCGGTGTGCTGGCGCCGCAGGTGGAGGATTAGCCTATTGAGCCGCGGCGCTGGCCCAATCCTATCATTTTAAATTTGTCTTTGAACTTGAATCTCTTTTGTAACTCTTGTCAAGGACCTATACAGCATCATATTTTTTTGAAAGCAGCCACCTGCTTTCTGATTGTTCTCTCCTAGCACTGTGGTTGGGGTGCCCTCTGAGCTTGTTGACAGTGTGGGTAGGGTTGCTTAGCTGTCTGCATGAGGGCCACTTGCCTTAGAGTGTAAGCCATTGGAGGTCAGGCACTCAACATTCAATCTTTTGTGCATTTGCTCATTCATTTGTTGAATCAGTACTTAACACATTGCTAAGAGCTGGCAGTGTACTAAAGAGACAGCGGGACAGTGACAGTCTAGTAAGGGAAACAGAAAAAATAATAACCAATAATAAATAAATAACTGCTACAACAGAAGAAAACAAGGTGTAGAATAAATAAAAGGGAGTGCTACTGCTCACATATCATAAATAAGGTTGTGAGGTTTCCTTGAAGTGGCAGCTGAGATTTGAAGGAGAAAGAGTTACCTTTAGGAAAGACCATGTTACCCACTTAATGGTTGATTAAATAAATCCAAATTGGAGGGCCTGTGGGCCACTGACTTCAGTTGGAAATACTACCGAAAGGAAAGTCAGTGGGTGCATTCATTCTGAGGCAGTGTAGGGCAGGCTTTTCTGTGGCTGTCTCTGATCAGTAATGACTGCTTGCAGTAGTTTTGAGAAGGCTACTGTGGCTGTGTCCAGAATGTTGGGGCGTGCTAGGATCCACAAGTGAGAGCTTCGTGGGTATGGTGATAAGTTATTTGCATCCCTGGTGAGGACTGGTTGGACCACTCTCATTTCTTACTTCTAACCTTTGCTTCTTGGTCTGATTCTTCTCCCCAGATCCTCATACTCAACTCTTCTCTATTCAATCAGCTTAGGTTCTTTTATGATTATTTTAAGATTTCCCCAAGTACACACACATGTATATCCCCAAGTATAATACACACATATGTTTATCTGTGTATGTGTACATATAAAATATGTATAAGTATGTGTGTATGAAATGCACACTCAACGTTTGCATGTGTGGTTAATCCACTCTTACCTTATGTAAACATGTACATTCAATAGTATTGCCTACCCCCATCTGATGCTCAATTACTCATTCTAGTCTTAGAGTAAATATTTTACATTATCTGTGTGTGTGTAACTGCTTTAAGAACTTTGCAGACTCTAAGGGAACAGAATTTAGGTTTAAAATATGCACATCTTACCTCTCCGCACTTATTAGTAAAAACATCCTCAAGATTTTTATCTTTTAAAGATTAATGTAATAATGATAATGATTGATATCACACACCTCAAAAGTGTTGGATGAGCAAATGAGATAATGCATATTGGAAAAACTTCAGAGAATTAAAATGTATAATTCCATGAATATATATCAGTTATCTATCCCATTGCTCCTAGTGTTCTGATGTGTGATATCTTAGACATGGGGCTCAGTTTTTATCTAGAAAGTCATTATTTATAGATGTGCACATTAGTGCATTCTGACACAAATGTGACTCCATACACATTGATTTCCTTTTGGTAAACAAAGAAATAATTTCTTAACATACTTTCTTAGTAAATTTCCAGACCAAGATACTACAAGGAAACTACAAGCTAATCTACCTAATAAACAAAAATCCTCAACAAAATGCTAGCAAAATGAACCCAACAGCACATTAAATGATCATTTGCCATGATCAAGTAGGATTTATCCCAGGGATGCAGACATTTCAATGTATGTCACTAGTAAATGTGATATACCACAGTAACCAAATGTAGTACATAAATAGCATGATCATGTGAATAGACGCAGGAAAAGCATTTGATATAATTCAACATCTGTCCACAATAAAAAGACTAAAAAATAGGTATGAAAAGGGAAATACAATTAAGGCCACATATTAGAAGCTCACAGCTAACATCATACTCAGTGGTGCAAAGTTAACAGCTTTTCCTCTGAGATCAGGATAATACAAGGATGCCCACTTTGACCACTTCTATTTAACACAGTGCTGGATGTCATATCCAGAGCAGTAGGGCAAGAACAAGGAGAAAAGTCATCTATTAAGGGAAGGAAGAAGTGAAATCATCCTTGTTTGTAAACAACATGCTCTTACATATACAAAACTGTAAAGACTTTGCCAAAGCAACTGTTAGAACTGTTAAACAAATTCAGTGAAGTTGCAGGTTACACAATTAACATGGAAAAATCAATGTGCACCCACGGTTAGCCATGCAAACAAAAAGGAAGAAAACAATTCCATTTACAATAGCCTAGAAGATATGTAGGTGTAAATGTAGTCATGGAAAGGAAAGATCTGTATACTGAGAGCTATAAAACATTGGTGAAAGAAATTGAGAAATGGCCAGTGCCACGGCTCACTTGGCTAATCCTCCCCCTGCAGTGCCGGCACCCCTGGTTCTAGTCCTGGTTGTGGCACTGGATTCTGTCCTGGTTGCTCCTCTTCCAGTCCAGCTCTCTGCTGTGGCCAGGGAGTGCAGTGGAGGATTGCCCAAGTACTTGGGCCCTGCACCCGCATGGGAGACCAGGAGGAAACATCTGGCTCCTGGCTTCAGATCAACGCAGTGCCAGCCGTAGTGGCCATTTAGAGGGTGAACCAATGGAAAAGGAAGACCTTTCTCTCTGTCTCTCTCTCATTAACTCTGCCTGTCAAAAAAAAAAAAAAATGAGAAAGTTACAAGTAAATGAAAAGATCCCATTTCATGGATTAGAATAATATTTTAAAATCTTTTTTTAAATTTATTTGTTTATTTGAAAGTCAGAGTCGCAGAAAGAAAGACCTCCTACATCCGCTGGTTCACTCTGCAGTTGGCCAAAACGGCTGGAGCTTTACTAATCCAAAACCAGGAGCCAGGAGCCTCCTCTGGGTCTCCCACACGGGTACAGGGACCCAAGGACTTGGGACATCTTCCCAGGCCACGGCAGAGAGCTGGATTGGAAGTGGAGCAGCACGGAACTGGTGCTCATATGGGATGCCGGCACTGCAGGCGGTGGCCTCACTCACTTCACCACAGCGCCGGCTGCAAGAATAATTAATGTTGTTTGAATATTTGTACTGCTGAAAGCAATCTACAGATGCAGTGCATTTTCTATTAAAATTCCAATATCTTTTTTTATAGAAATAGAAAAATAATCCTAAAGTTTGATAGACTTTCTCTTAGTCTAGATCTGTTTTACAGAATCTGGTATTTTTGCATCAAGAAGAAATGACTTTTAAGGCTGTTATTAATGCAACCTTAAGTGCAATTAAATAGTGTAAAATCAGATATGTCCCAGATAAGCAGGTTAAGGGAGAAAACAGCTCAAGCTTCCTGTTTGGAAAATGTCAGCTGTTGAGAAGTCCTATCTACCAATTTGAGAAACGTAATTTGAGACTGATTCGCTTTAGTGCAAGTGGGGACTTTGGAATCAAAGAGAACTGATTCTTTTTTTTTTTTTTACCTTTTATTTAATAATTATAAATTTCCAAAATACAACTTTTGGATTATAGCGGCTTTTCCCCCCATAACCTCCCTCCCACCCGCTACCATCCCATCTCCCGCTCCCTCTCCCATCCCATTCACGTCAAGATTCATTTTCAATTATCTTTCTATACAGAAGATCAATTTAGTATATACTAAGTAAAGATTTCAACAGTTTGCACCCACACAGAAACACAAAGTAGAAAGTACTGTTTGAGTACTAGTTATGTTGTTAATTCACATTGTACAACACATTAAGGACAGAGATCCCACATGGGGAGTAAGTGCACAGTGACTCCTGTTGTTGATTTCACTATTGACACTCTTGCTTATGGCATCAGTAATCACCCGAGGCCATTGTCATGAGCTGCCAAGGCTATGGAAGCCACTGGAGTTCGCCATCTCCGATCTTATTTAGACAAGGCCATAGTCAAAGTGAAAGTTCAAAGAGAACTGATTCTAAGTTCTGGATCCCACTACGCCATTGCTGTGTGACTTGGGAATGTCACATAACTCTGTGAGCCTCATACCACAAGCTAGGATCTTCTGCAGGCACTAGGGATACAACTGCAAAACTAACAGCACCAGTTTCCTGCTGGACCTCACAGTCGGGGCTGAAATGACAAGGTGGTAGTAGGGGCGTGTGGGAGAAAACAGTAAATATTCAATCAATAAGCCAGTGCTAATATGTACTATGGAGAAAAGTAGAATGGAACTAAAAGAAGGGAATGCAGGTGTAGCTGTCACTTCATGCAGTTGGCCAGGGAACGCCTAAGAAAGTGATATTTGTGTATAGATCCAAGCAAGTGAGAGAGTGAGGGAGCTTTCATGGAGATATAGGGAGGAAAGAGGCTGAGGACAACGATCAACACGTACCACTTTCTGAGACTGGAATACGTACTTGCTGTGCCTAAGGAACCATTGTAGATTGGCCATTAAGGAATTAAGACACATAAAAATGCAACACGGTAGTTGTTTAATAAATCCTCACGCCTTTCTCCTTTAGACACCAATGTGATACTGTAAGACTTCTGTTCAGTCACTCTCCCCTCCTCTCTTGTAGCTTCACTGTCTCCGTCCCAGCCCGCTAGTTCCCAGCAGTATTTAAATCCACACGAGGCCTTCCCCTCTTACAAACAAAAACACCTCCCCCAGTCAGTCATGAATTTATACTCCCACCTTATTATCATGGCCAGTCTTCCAAATAATTAGCTCACCCTTGCTATGTCTACTTAAAGAAGACATTTCCTTGACTTATTGCAGCTTAACTTTTGCCCCAGCTGCACTGTGGAGTCAATTATCACGGAGATCATCTGTGACATCCGTCTCGCTGTATCCTGTGGACACCTTGGTCTTCACCATGCTTAGTCTTTGTCTACTGTTCACCAAGGGTGACTTCTTGAGCTCCTGTTGTGCTATGTTTCTCTGGCCCCAGCTTGCTCATTTTCTTCCACTTCACTAACAATTACTTCTAAGTCTCTTTTGTAATACCTCTTTGTACCTCAGCTCTTAGAACTCAGGATATTTGGGGGCTCTGACCTCCACCATTTTCCTTCCTTTTTTTTTTTTTATTTGACAGGCAGAGTTAGACAGTGAGAGACAGAGAGAAAGGTCTTCCTTCCATTGGTTCACTCCCCAAATGGCCGCTATGGCTGGTGTGCTGTGCTGATCCAAAGCCAGGAGCCAGGTGCTTCCTCCTGGTCTCCCATGTGGGTACAGGGCCCAAGGACCTGGGCCATCTTCCACTGCACTCCTGGGCCACAGCAGAGAGCTGGACTGGAAGAGGAACAACCGGGACAGAATCCGGTGCCCCAACCGGGACTAGAACACAGGGTGCTAGCGCTGCAGGGGGAGGATTAGCCAAGTGAGCCATGGCGCCGGCCCACCATTTTCCTTCTTCTTCTGCACTTTTTCCTTGGGAGGTCTCAGCCTTACCACTCTAATCTATGGACATCACACACAAAGATCTGCATTTCTAACCAGGATCTCACCTTGCCCCTCAGAGGTTCTTTAGCTACTGCATTAGTTTGTTTGGCATCACTTGAACAAAAGTACTTGAGTCTAGATAGCTTATACAGAGAAGAGATTTATGTTGGCCCATGTTACTGGCCCAAAGTCAAGGGCCCACATCTGGCGATGGACTTCTTGCTGGCAAAGACCCGACCCAAGGGGATGCAGGGCATCACATGGCCAGAGGTAGGGAGCATGCTTGTGGGTTTGTATCTTCAGGCTTTATGTTCTTGGGAAACCACCAGGATACAATCCTAGGGCCCACCCCGATGACCTCTGCTAATCCCAGTCACCTCCCAAGGCCCCACCTCCAGGCACCATAGTGGGATTAAATTCCTGTCTTTTAGTGTCTCACAATGGGCATCAGGTTTCCCATAGGGGCCCCCTGGGATGCCCTCAAGCCATATCTCTATCCTAGCAGGTGCCTTGCATTAATGCAGGTGGCATAACTTCTCTGTCAATGTATCTCAGATTGTGGTGGATCAGTGGGATAGAGGGTTTTTTGCAGTCATGAACAATGTATAGCGGGTCCAGGAATGGCAGCCATGAATGTGCAGAGTTGGGAGCTCTGCTCAGCACAGTCTGTTCCCAGCCTGGAAGCTCGTCCACCTCCAGGAGGTGGACACTCGGGATGTTAATGTGGGACACAGTGCACGGTGCATGCAGCTCTTGGGTGGAAGTGGTGCCCTGTTACTTTCTCTCATGTTCTGTTGGTTAGAACTCAGTAGTCATATAGCTGTTAACTGCAGGGAAGTCTGGGCCCAAGAAGAAGAGAAAATAGCTTTCATTTACTTCAAATAAAGCCAGTCTAAAAGTCAATTTATTTTTTCCCTCAGTCTATGCCTTCTCTAGAATTTTCTGTCATGGTGACTGACAGACAATTTAGTTATGCAGGTCAAAGATGAAGAGAGCTGCCATCCACCGGTGTACTCCCAGACACCCACAATAGCCAGAGCTAGGGCCGGGTGAAGCTGGGGTTTGGGACACAATCCAAGTCTACCACGTGGGTGGCAGGGACCAGATACATGAGCTGTGCCATTGGCTCCCTGGGTATCCATTAGCAGGAGACTGGAGTGAGGAGCTGGTGCCAGGTACTGAACCCAGGCACTCTGATACGGGACGTGGTGTCTTAACCATTAGGCTAAGAAGTTGCCCCCAAAGAAACTTTTCCCTCTCGTTATTCCACCAGCTTTTCGTAACTCCCTCGTATTTACTGGACATGTGCTGTGCTCTGAGCCTTGGACTGAAAGCGGAGGAGAGAGGAATGAAGTGAGGCACCTGTCTCTTGTGAACTCCAGTGTTGAGCTGGGTTGTCTGGTGCACCATGAGAAGGCAGAAGGGCTGGTGGAGCCGGTGGTTTCCAGACTCCGGAGAAATCATGTTCCTGGATTCACGGTTCTCTCTGGCTCTCTAGGCCACCTGCCGCCAGGCTTTCTTTCCCTCCACATACTGGGCTGAACTCCACTCGTTCTCTGTGTAACTCTATTACCATTTGCTTACAATCATTCTCTAACCTGAAAACTAAACCTTAGTGAATCCTAACCCCTCTTTCTGGCCTTACTTCACTTGACCCTGACTTTCATCCTGACACTCACCAATTCTGCCGATCTGAATTCTCTTTATTCTTCAAGGCTAAAATCCTGCCCTACTCCCTCCAAGCAGCCTCCCTCGATTTCCCCACCCTCAGAGCACTTGAGAGTCTCTTAGTCAGTGGTCTCCACCAGTGCCTCTTTTTCTCCTGTTTCTGCTGTGCCTGGGCACCACACTAAGAGCTTTCCCACATTTTAAATTGAATCCTCCCAAGTTCATGTTGTCATCCCATTTCACAAACGAGGAAACCAAGATTCATGGAGATTCAGTCCTTTGCCCAAACATCCCAGCTATCATCAGAGCCTAACAAACAACCCTCTCTCTCGTAACATTTTATTGCCTCCTGGATCCCTCTGTGAATCTGGTGCAAGTTACAGGGTCATTTCCAAGAAAAATTCGCACATGCACTCATGCATAAAGATGCATTCAAATTTAGGGGCTCATAAACCACAGTACTCCCTGCGTTACTCTGTCCTCCACTCCACTCGCATTTCTTAAAGGCCACAGTGTTGGCTTAGTCACGTCTGGGTCTGCTCAGAACCGTGACTGCCCAGCTTCCAGTGTGTGGCCGCGTAGCTAACCTGAAGAGGTTTGGGCTTCCTCTGGTGGGTCTGATAAAGCAAAGAAGTAGCTGTTCTATAGTTTGAAGTTATTTATAAAACTGATGTGAACTGGATCAAGCCCAGATACTGTGGCCAACACATTAATCAAGAATGCAAGGCTTGGGCCTGCGCCATGGCTTACTTGGTTAATCCTCCACCTGCTGCGCCAGCATCCCATATGGGCGCCGGATTCTAGTCCCAGTTGCTCCTCTTCCAGTCCAGCTCTCTTCTGTGGCCCGGGAAGGCAGTGGAGGATGGCCCAAATGCTTGGGCGCCTGCAACTGTATCAGGAGGAAGCACCTGGCTCCTGGCTTCGGATTGGTGCAGCGCTGGCCATGGCGGCCATTTGGGGGGTGAACCAACGGAAGGAAGATCTTTCTCTCTGTCTCTCTCTCTCACTGTCTAACTCTGCCTATCAAAAAAAAAAAAAAAAAAAAAAAGAATGCAAGGCTCAATGGGGTCTTGCACCCTATGTTCCTTTGCCTGTACACAGGTGTGTGTGTGTGTGTGTGTGTGTGCACGCACATATGCATAAACTCCCTCCTTGCTCTAGGACAGAAAACAGAGGCAGGTCCCTTACTTCTCTAAGCACCTAAGGAAAGCAATGAAAGCTGATTCTTCATACCACAGATGAGCCAAGATAACTCAAACTGCAATGAAAATCTTGCAAACATGGAGACGTTGAATAGCCTGGGTGGAAAGTCAGAAGCACTGAATTTTCCTGCAGATCTGTTTGGACCTCCTGCTCGGGCGCTGGTGTACGCTGGCCTCTGTAGTGGGTGACAGAGCCATTCATTTAGCTTTGTGTGATGAAGACAGCGGCTCACCATCTATTTATGTTTGCACTGGACATGTTTCAGTGCTATCTTGGGCCTCATTACCCGCCCCCCCCCCCCAAATGTAGCCCTCTGCCCATCTGAAAATGTCTGTGTGTGGATGGCTGAGGAACCCCGGCACCTTACAAACGACCCACTCAGACGGCGGCGCTGCTTTTGTGTGGGAGGAAGAGAGATGTGGCAAATGTCCACACTGGAGAAGGGGACTTGCTACGGAGGATGGACACCGACTCATTCTGTCACCACGCCTTCGCTGGCCGCCCTGCCCTGCGGCACCCAGCCCATTTTTTCTTGCTGTGTAATTGTCTTTCATTCTAATGTCTTAGGCATACCCTGGAGTGAGGGTCTGATTAGTACAAAACCACACCTGAGTTTTGTCCATATTTCTGGTTTGGTGTCGGGCCTCAGGATACAGACATAGGTCAGTTTCGACAAAGGTCACTTATTTCCCTGGGTGTGAGGATGAGAGGATTCCTTCTCATCACCCAGACGCGAAGGGTCATCTCGTTCGTGTGCTCATGGAGGCTGGGCCTTCCATGACAAAGGTTCTGATTCCATCCAATTTCCTGAGGCAGACGTGGAGTTTTGAAGGCCCAGGGGCAGTCAAAGAAAAGGACCAGCCCCAACCAAGATTGGAAAACCAAACTCGTATCTTACTACAATCCCATCCTCATCCTGGACGCATGGCTGAATTAGCTCCTAGCATGTTTGGGACTGCACAGAAATTGGAGCTGGCTGTGGACAGTGCTCCACAGACTGGCTTTGCTCGTTGGAAAACTGGAAGCAGGGACAGCAAGACAAACCTCCTTTGCTCATCTTTGGACATCTCTCTTCTGTAACATTTACACAGGTATTGTCCCCAGATAAGCCACAGGATAGAACAGTGGTGAAGGAAATAGAAGTTGAAGTCTGATAGCTCTGGGTTCAAGTTCCTGCTCTAGCTTTTCGCTCTCCATCCAAGCTGCATTTAGTTGCAAGCAACAGAAAAGTTGAGCAGTGATGGCTTCACGTGAGGGAGTTATTCATCACACACAACCCGAAGTCCAGGAGGAGGCAGGCCCGTGCCGGCAGAGTGGCTCAAGGACTTCCCCACGCACCAGCTCCTTCTAGCTTCCTGCCTTGAGTCCTCAGGGGGTTGTTATGGGACAAAAATCTAACCGCAAAGATTTCTGTGGAATGTGGTTTATTTTCAGGAAAGATGCAGTGATGGTGAAATA
Source organism: Oryctolagus cuniculus (assembly GCF_051225735.1). Lineage (NCBI taxonomy): Eukaryota > Metazoa > Chordata > Mammalia > Lagomorpha > Leporidae > Oryctolagus > Oryctolagus cuniculus. Next base: position 108,355,498 of record NC_142877.1, read on the forward strand.
AACATGCCAAATCACTCTGCATCTCAGAGCTCCCAGGCGAGAGGCTGCTCTCAGCGGCAGCTGGAAGCCTCACTAAGTGTCTTCCAAAGCAGAGGTTTCACAGGGAGAAGACTCCTGAAAGTCCGGTGCTGGGTTTTGTCAACTAGCAAGCACACACATCGACATACGTGATGCCTTTTGTCTTGTGTTACGCGCTCTGATTTAAGAACAGCTCGGCTCTGAGCGGGTCTCCTAGCTCTCATTACACCACTGACACTACTACTGCACAGCCCTGTGTCTGAGCCCGAGTGGTGATGCGTAGGGGCCGTGATGAGGGCGGTGGTGGTAGGACTGGAGAAGAAATGGTCGGTGAGAGAAGCTGCAGGTGGAGAGTGATTGGCCGTGGCAGGGTCCAGGCTGGCTGCGGATCCTGAGTTGGAGGCGCTGGGAGGACAATGAGGCCAGTGTTTTGCACGAGAAGGTCCATTTGGGACAGAAACTGAGAACTTCACTGTGGGGGTTCTGGGGGTGAACTGAGGCATATCTGGGTGGAGACACCCAGGCCTGGAGCCGAGATATTGTGACTGTATAATGCCATTAATGACAGAAGATAAGTTTTCTTTAAAATTTTTTTGGGGGGATGAGTGTTTGGCACAGCCATTAAGACACCACTTGGGACACCTGATGTCACATCCCAGAGCCTTGATTTGAGTCCCAGCTCCACTTCTGATTCAGCTTCCTGCTAATGCACACCCTGGGAGGCAGCAGGTGGCGGCTCCAGTACTTGCCACCCTTACAAAAGTCACAGATTGCGTTCTGGGCTCCTGGCTTCAGCCTGGCCCAGCCCTGGTTGTTGTGGACATTTGGGAAGTGAATCCACAGAAGGAAGTCTCCATCTCTCCTGTCTGTCTTTCAAACAAATAACAATGAGTAAATAATAAAAGTTAAAAGTTGTTTTTTGCCTGGAGTGGTGTGGCACCTTCCCATTTGTTAGGGCGTCCGTATAGGACGGAATGCACAAGTTCAAGGAAGTGGAGTCTGCAATTATCTGGTGAACATGATCGTTGTGGAGAGCCTGTGGAGGGTGGGGTGGAGGGGACACAAACCTCTGATTCCTCAGAGGGAAGTGGGGAAGGGTGGGTACCTCTGAGGTCACGGAATAAATACGTCTTCGGGTTATGTAAGATTGCAAAGCTTTTCACACTTCAGCTCAGTGGATGCTCACAAAACCCTGTGAGATGAGCAAAGGAGAGCTGCTTTTCTACATTGACAAATGAGGAATGAGTGATTCAGCAAGCTCTGTGGTGCTTCTGCTCTCAGATGGCTGCCCACGATGGAGAAGCTATCCCAGAGCTGTTTGCATTCAGCCTGTGGGCGTGGCTTCTGGGCCTTTTAGCTCCTCCCACAGAGAGAGTATCCCTTGGTCTACATCTGATTGCTTCCCAGCGTTTTCTGACAGCACTTTCGCTCTTTGTTGACTTCAGAGGGAATCCGACAGATGGTGCTCAAGTCAGACGCGGATTCTGGAGCTCACCCCAAGGACTCCCCTTTAGTGTGTTTGCATGGAGCCCAGGCCCCTGCACCAGGGCTCTTGGGTGTGCTGTGAATGGCTCACCCACTGCGTTTGAACATCGCTGGAATCAGGGAGTTTGGGGGTGGAGGAGGATGTCTGAGGTCGTTTGTTACCTTTTCTGCTCCTTTCGCTTTCCTCTGGTTGGGGAGGAGGTGCTTATCTGACTGGCCAGATTCTAGACGCAGGTCGGGCTGTGTTCACCAATGGCTATTGTCATTGTGTTTTACAATGTCGAGAAGGTTGTGTGTCTCCTCTCGTGTCTGCTCCTTGCATCACTAAGCTGAATCAAGATCCTTCCGCATTTTGTCCTTGTATTTTGTTTTCTTTGAATGTGTTTCTAAATGTGGTCATGGAAACCTCTGGTCCCCTGGGTTCCACAGCCCAGCCAGAAGGTGATGAGATCCGAGGGTGTCACTTTGGAGAGAGGAGTTCTCATAGACACTTAGACTAGGTTGCCAGCTGTCCTCGGTTTTACTGGAGTTCTGTGCTGTGTATCCCAGGCATTAGTCCTGATGAAAATGAAGTCGCCCCTTGTTTACATTTGATCTTGTTTCTGATGTGTATACAGCTTTCTGGACTAAGAGGCAGCATTTGTTGAGTGCATGCTGTCTGCCAAAAAGTGAGTATTTTTCAGGAATTATCTTCTTAACCCTGTGAGAAAGTAGAATTGTTATTATTATTTAAAGATTTATTTATTTGACAGTCATAGTTACACAGAGAGAAGGAGAGGAAGAGAGAGAGAGAGGTAGAGAGAGAGAGAAAGAGAGAGAGAGAGAAGGAGAGGCAGAGAGAGAGAGAGGTCTTCCATCCTCTGGTTCATTCCCCAACTGGTTGCAACGGCCGGAGCTACAGATTCGAAGCCAGGATCTTCTTCCCGGTCTCCCATGTGGGTGCAGGGCCCAAGGACCTGGGGCATCTTCTACTGCTTTCCCAGGCCATAGCAGAGAGCTGGATGGGAAGTGGAGCAGCCGGGCCTCAAACCAGCACCCATAGGGTATGTCGACACTGCAGGTGGTGGCTTTACTGGCTACGCTGCAGCGCTGGCCTCAGAATTATTATTTTTTATTCCAGGTGAAAACATTTGCTGGAAGTTTTCTTGGTAGTTAATCATAAAATAAGGACTTGAAGATAGACCTCTTGCCTAGAGCTCACTCGACCTTGCCGCTGTACTTCTACTTTACAAACTCTCTGTGGGACAGGATTGCTGGGTTACAGTGCAATGGTTGACATTTTGGATTCCCTGGCCATACAGCATCTTGGCATCCCGAAAACTGCCTGGGCGTTCCTCAGACTAGCCAAAAGATAGAATCAACTGAGGTGTCCCTATGTAGATGAATGGATGTGGAGGTGTGGTATTTATGCACAATGGAATATTTTTTATCTTCATTTTTTATTTTTTTGACAGGCAGAGTTAGACAGTGAGAGAGAGAGAGACAGAGAGAAAGGTCTTCCTTCCATTGGTTCACCCCCGAAATGGCTGCTGTGGCCGGTGTGCTGTGCCGATCCGACGCCAGGAGCCAGGTGCTTCCTCCTGGTCTCCCATGGGGTGCAGGGACCAAGCACTTGGGCCACAGCAGAGAGCTGGACTGGAAGAGGAGCAACCGGGACAGAATCTGACGCCCCAACCGGGACTAGAACCTGGGGTGCTGGCGCCGCAGGTGGAGGATTAGCCTAGTGAGGCCGCGGTGCCGGCCTTGCACAATGTAATATTATTCAGCCATAAAGAGACTAAGATTGTATTATTTATGTAAAAAGGGATGGCGATGGAGGACATTATTTAAGTGCAATAAGCCAGACACCGGAAGGCAGACACCACATGTGCTCATGCCTGTGTGGAAGCTGAAAATATCTATCTCAAAGAAGGGAGTAGAATAGTGATTACTACAGTCTAGGAGGCATGGGAGCAGGTGGAAGGAAGGTGGACAATGGGTTTCAAAGTAGACTTAGACAGGACCATAAGTCTTACTGTAGAGTGATGACTACGGCTTCCTACAAACTGCATTCCATGAGGAACTAGAAGAGAAGAGTTTAAAGGACTCTAAACACAAAAAAGTGTCAGCTGGTTAAGGAGAAGGGAAGGCTACCTTTCCCGATTTGATCACTACACCTGCTGTGCAGCACTACATTGTCACACTCGATTCCATAATTATGTGCAATTATTATGTGGAAATTAAAGGGGAAAAAACCTAAAAACAACAACAGCAAAAGAACATTCAGGAGGTCCTGGTGGAAAGAAGGGGCCATCAAAGAAGGAGGTACCTTTCTCTGAAGGAAGGAGAGAGCTGCCACTTTGACTATGGCCCTGTCTAAATAAGGTCGGAGTTTGTGGACTCACGAGGCTTCCATAGCCTTGGCAGCTCATGACAAGAGCCTCGGGTGATTACTGACGTCATAAATAAAAGTGTCAATTGTTAAATCAACAGCAGGAGTCACTGTGCACTTGCTCCCCATGTAGGACCTCTGTCCTTAATGTGTTGTACTATGAGAATTAACGGTAAAACTACTACTCATGTACTTAATACTTTGTATGTCTATGTGGGTGCAAACTGTTAAAATCTTTATTTAGTATAAAACTGATCTTCTGTATATAAAGATAATTAAAATGAATCTTAATGAAGAATGGGATGGGAGAGGGAATAAGAGGAGGGAAGATTTGGTGGTGGGAGGGCGGGTATGAGGGGAAGAACCGCTATATTCCAAAAGTTGTGCTTATGAAATTTATATTTATTAAATAAAAGCTTTCTATAAAAAAAAGAGGGGCTGGCACTGTGGCGCAGTGGGTTAATGCCCTTGCCTCAAGCGCTGGTATCCCATATGGGCACTGGTTCGAGACCTGGCTGCTCCACTTCTGATCCAGCTCCCTGCTATGGCCTGGGAAAGTAGTGGAAGATGGCCCACGTGCTTGGGCCCCTGCACCTGCATGGGAGACCTGGAAGAAGCTCCTGGCTTCAGATCAGCACAGCTCTGGCCGATGCGGCCAATTGGGAAGTGAACCAGCAGATGGAAGACTTTCTCTCTCTCTCTCTCTTTGCCTCTCCTTCTCTCTCTGTGTAACTCTGACTTTAAAATAAATAAATAAATCTTTAAAAAAAAAAAAAGAACACTCAACCTAGAACTTCAAACAGAGGCCAATTATTAGGCAAATACACACAGGAAAGAAAAGCCATTATCTGACTAAGACCAAAACTATTTTGGGTTGCATTATGTAGACACTTTTTTGTTTCAATAGTTTCTGACTCTCCTGAATGAGAAATTAACTGTTGACCACTTATCAGTTCTGCTGCAATTTCTTTTCTTTTTTTTTAAAGATTTGTTCCTTTGAGAGGCAGAGTTACAGAAAGGCAGAGGTGGGGTGCAGGGGAGAGGGAGGGAGAGAGGTCTTCCATCCTCTGGTTCACTCACCAAATGGCCACAATGGTCGGAGCTGTGTCGATCTGAAGCCAGGAGCTTCTTTCAGGTCTCCCACGCAGGTGCAGGGGCCCAAGTACTTGGACGATCTTCTACTGTTTCCCAGGCCATAGCAGAGAGCTGGATCAGAAGTGGAGCAGCTGGAACTCGAACCGGCGGCCATATGGGATGCCAGCACTGCAGGTGACGGCTTCACCCTCTACACCGCAGTGCCGGCCCCTTCTGCTGTAAATGCTACAACCTCAGTGGCTCTGGGGTCAGCAAATGAAACTTTTTATCAGTTCCATTTCCTCTGAGCCAGTTGCAAGAACGGAGCTGATACTCGCTACCTTGGAACAAACTATTAATCAGGAAGAAAGGTTATACCATGAATCAACATGAACCGGGTACAGCTGTCCCCAGATGGCTTTGTCCTGCCAAGAGTGATCGTAGCGTTCCAGCACTGGTGGACGCTGGCCCTAGCCCAGCGGTTTCCCAGTTTTTCTTTATGGAGGTGAATACACCAAACTCAGCACTTTCTCCTTCTCTCCAATGAGAGCCCTGACATCACTGGGAAGGTATAAGAATCCACATTTGAGGTCAGATTCCATCCCGGGTTCGACATCTGCCGCCCCTCCTGAAATCGAGTCCCTAGAGTGTGATTAAGTGAGGGTAGAGTTTGGCCGGAAGCTTGTGATGCCTGCAGCGTTAATGACACATACCTCATCCATTTGCCCAAATTAGGAGGGAAGGCTTGCCTATTGGCTCACTTCAGTGTCTGGTTCTTCCAGTACCTAACTTGGGAATTTCAAGAAAGCGGTCAAGAATTGGCATTCTACATTTTCTGGGCTGGAAAAGACTTGGAATGTAGAGCATCTAGACCAGATCCTATGGTTTTAAATACCAAAAAATGAGAACAAAAATAAGCAAAACCTTTATACTCAGGAAAAATGCTCAAAACTACACTGGAAGGTATGAAGAGCCAGTATCCCTCCCTACCCCCAAAGCCAGCAACTGCCTACCTCATCAGGTGTGCGTTCCACACGCCTCACTGGGAAGGGTGAATTATCACTGGAATTTTTTTTTCCTGCTGGATTCAGTAATGGAAAAGCCCTAGTTTTTAGAAGATGTAGAATTGAATCTCAGTTCAGCTACGTCCTAGTTGTATGTCCCTAGTTTCTTTTTTCTTTCTTTTTTTTTTTTTTTTTTTTGACAGGCAGAGTGGACAGTGAGAGAGAGAGACAGAGAGAAAGGTCTTCCTTCCGTTGGTTCACCCCCCAAATGGCTGCTGCAGCGGGCGCACTGCACTGATCCGAAGCCCGGAGCCAGGTGCTTCTTCCTGGTCTCCCATGCAGGTGCAGAGCCCAAGTACTTGGGCCATCCTTCACTGCACTCCCGGGCCACAGCAGAGAGCTGGCCTGGAAGAGAAGCAACTGGAACAGAATCCGGCACTCCGACCGGGACTAGAACCTGGTGTGCCGGCGCCACAGGTGGAGGATTAGCCTAGTGAGCTGCAGCACTGCCTGTCCCTAGTTTCTTAACTTCTCTGGGTCTTGGTTTCTTATTTGTAAAATGGAGAAGATTCAAGGGTATTTTGTAAGGATTACAAAATTAAAATAGATCTCCTCAAGGCAAGAGAGACTTAGTAGGGATTGGGCAAATCTGATCCCCTTCTCCTTGGTACTGTTGGATTGCAAATGATACAAACTGAAGCTGTCTGGTTTTTCTGGTCACCTCTGTGATTTTGGGTGCTGGCTGGTTTCAACCAGCTAAAGTAGGAGGAAAATCCCAAGCTTGACTTGTGGATGGGCTGGCTCAGCAGGTGTATGCAAGCAAACATGCAAGGCAGCTGCACCACAGCCTCACTTAGGGATGGTCTTGCAGGACTATGGAGAGAAGAGAAACTTCCCAGTGGGAAGAGCTTTGGGTAGCACACCTGGCCATCTACTTTGTGTGAGAGCAGAAATGTCTAGGTAGTAGATGTTTGTCCTAGTGGTTAAGACACCCAGGTCCCATCTGGGAGTGCATGAGTTTGATTCCTAGTTCAAGCTTCTGACTCTAGCGTCCTGTTAATGCAGACCATGGGAGGCAGCAGTGGAGGCTCAACTGACTGGGGTCCTGACACCTGCCTGGAAGATTTGGATGGAATTTCAAGCTCCAAGGTTGACCCCAGCCAGCCTGACCATTGTGGGTATTTGCGGAGTGAACCAGCAGATGGGAGCTCTCTCCCTTTCTCCCTCGCTCCCTCTCTCCCTCTAAAATACAGTTAAAAAAAAAAAAGAGACCAGATGTTATAAAATAACATTGACAATGGCAAATTGCCCGGCTGGCTGTTGAGGAACCCGGGATGGAAAATATCGGAAGACTGGGACAAGGAGGCCTAGCTCAGAGGCATATGGAAATGGGTGTGGAAGGTCTTTATCACAGGCTAATGCCACCAGAAGACATTCACAGGGAGGAAGCATAAATAACCAATTCAGGCAGCCTCTGCAATCAGCTACCCTAGTACTAGCAATATGGGTGCCTAAATGAAGTGGCCACAGTGGCAGACTTGGAGGCCATATATGGGACCTCATGGAATAGACTTCTACCTACCAAGGCCAATCTAGTTGATTATCCCACTGAACGTTCAACCTGCCAGCAACAGAGGCCAAGGTAAGCTCCCAGTATGGAGCTAGCTGTTTCCTCAGGAGATAAACAGATCACTTGGTGGCAATTTGGATATACTGTCCCCTCCATTGTGGAGAGATCACTGGTTCCTTCTCGTAGAAATGGGTATCTCTTCTCGGCATGAGTTTGCCTTCTCTGTTGGTACCTTCTGGCTATGTGGATGAGTTTTGGTTTGCTGGGCTGGGATCTCTCAAGTCCATGGGATCCACTTGACAGCAGAGATGTGGTGATAGGCCCTGGACCACTCATGCCACACCACTGGGAGGCTGCCAGTCTGAAAGAGCCCTGGAACCGTCTGCTGGGAACAGAGCTAAGGGAGGATGGGGCCCATCTCCTGGAAGTAGTGCATACCTGAGTCCCTGAGCTACTGATGTCACTGCATCCTCATTGTGGGGGACATGGGAGCCATGGAAGAATCACAGGAGGACTTTGTGCTTCCCAAACGTCCAACTGGGATTTCCAGGGTTGGAGATTCTGGACCCCAAAGAGGTGAGCTTGCACCAGGGGACGGAGTGAGAGGCTCCGTGAATTTTAAGTTCTGGCTTTCACCTGGGCTCTTTGGGCTCCGTTTGACCTAGGTTCCAGTAAACAAAAAGGGGAGAGTCATTGCTTCCCAGAGCAAAGAATCCTCAGGAGAAGATATGGCTGCTGTTAGACAAGGCGGGTGGTAAGCAGTGTACCAGGGGAGCCAGGAGCTCCACGAGGGAGTCTCTGGTCCTCCACTGCACAATTAACTGTCAACAGGGCTGTCTTCCTGGGCACGTGACCAGTGCTGCTGCACAGGGCCCCTTAGTTAAAAGGGCCTTGCTGTAGCCACCTTGAAATTCTTAGTTTTTTCTTTAAAATTAATCTTTAGTTGTGTCTTCACAAAGGACCTAGCTGTGGTATGAATGTGTTTCCCCAAAAACATACGGTGACATCCTAACTCCCCAAGGTGAAAGTTTCAGAAGGTGGGGCTTTGAGAGGTGATCAGGTCAGGAAAGCAGAGTCCTTAGGAATGAATGGGATTAGTGCCCCTGGAAAAGAGACCTGAGACAGGCAGAAGCCAGGAGGTAGAGCCATAATCTGCCTCCCAGCACATGAGTAGGAAGCTGTATCAGAAGCTGAGCAGCCTGGACTACAAAAAGCTTTCTGAAATGGGATGTGGATACCCCAAGTGACAGCTTAACTCACTCTACCACAGTGCTCATCCCACATTTGAGTTTTAAGCCACATTGGAAAGAGTTTTACAATTTCTTTTTTTCTTTTTAAAGATTTAGTTATTTACAAGTCAGAGTTACAGAGAGACGCACAGAGAGATCCTCCATCCAACTGGTTCACTCCCCAGATGGCTGCAACAGCCAGGAGCTAGGAGCTTCCTCCAGGTTTTCCATGAGGATAGTAAGGGCCCAAACACTTGGGCTATCTCCCACTGCTTTTTTCCAGGCCATTGGCAGGGAGCTGGATCAGAAGTGGAGCAGCTGGGACTCAAACCAGCACCCATATGGGATGCCAACATGGCAGGTAGTGGCTTTACCAGCTACACCACAATGCTGGCCCCTTATAATTTCTTAAATGTTAAGCACATACCTACCATACGATCCAGTCCTTACACCCATATGTGTTTTCTAAGAGAAATAGAAGCATACATCCATGCAAAGACCTGAATATGAATATTCATAAACATTTTATTTACAGTATTGAAAAACTGGAAACTACCCAAAATGTCCATCAACAGGTGCATGGGTAAACAAATCTTAGTATCCTAGGATAGCCACACATGGAATACTACTAAGCCAAAAATAAAAGAACGAGCTACTAATACACGTACCAGCATGAATAAATTATGTTGCATAATAGAAGACAAAGAATAAAGATTGTACATTTACATTTGGACAAAGTCTGTCTTTGTCTCTCAAATGTTTTATTACATAAAATCCATAAAATGTGAACTAGTGAATAGTGATACAAAGCCATTTGGTGATCACCTGGAGAAGGGAGAATGGGTGTGAGAGGGGTGCCATGAAGGGCACAAGGGAACTTGCAGGGCTGATCGGTGTTCATTTCCTTGTTTGTGATGATCCTGTCAAGGGTGTCTGCATGTTGCTCTTGTTCAATTGTGGACAGTTTGTTGTGTGTCAGTTATACTCGTCAAAGCTTGAGGGCAGGGTGAGGAGTATACTGAGTAGGCAGCATTGAGAGAATAGACCTTCGAACTCCTTGGGCCTACCACACCCGAGACAGTCTCTCCCTCCTTCTGGATTCCCTGCGTCCTTACCACGACCTCTCTGGCAGTGATAACTGAGGGGTGTTGACCTGGATCCTCAGTCCTAAGGCTTCATGAGCTCCAGGTCACTGTGCCCTTTTCAGGGCAGAGTACTGTAGCTACTGTCAAGTTTTCCCATGTCTTCCACATGGCTTCATAGCTCCTTTCTTTCTAGTGCTGAATACTATTCCGTTGTCTGTACTGCCATGATTTCTTTATCCACTCACCCACCGAAGGGCATCTTGGTTACTTCTAAGTTCTGACAATCATGAGTAATGTTGTTAGGAAAAATGTCTCTTCAGGCTTTTGTGTGAATGCAAGTTTTCCATATACGTATGTGTGTATATATATTTGAAATAAATGCGTTCTTGTATTTATTTGTTTATTTATTTTTTTTTTTAGAGAAAAAGGGAGAGCATTCGCTCTTCTGGTTCACTCCCCAAATGCCTGCAATGGCTGGGGCTGGGCCAGGCTGAAACCAGCAGCTGGGAACTCAGTCTGGGTACTGCATGTGTGTCAGGGGCCCAAGTACTTAAGCCATCACCTGCTGCCTCCCAGGGTGCACATTGGCGGAGAGCTGTTATTGGAAGTGGTGCATGGATTGAATCTAGCCACTCTGAATGAGTAGGCCAAACAGTAGGCCCCCACTTTTATTATTTTGAACATATAATTATCTGTTGGATCAATAAAAAATAAGAAAAATAAAGGCTTTTAGCTTCACTTATGCCATCTCTATGTTCTTCCTTTCTTCATGTAGATTCAAGTTTCGAACTTAGATTATTTTTCTTCTCTTTAAAAAATTTCTTTTAACATCTTTTTAAGTCAGGTCTGCTGGCAACAAAGTCCCTTAATTTTTCTCTGGCAAAGTCTTTATTTCTCCTTTACTTTTGAAGCATAATTTCATGGGGTACAGAATTTCCAGCTGGTGTTTTTTCCCCACCATGATCCCTTTAAATGTTCACTCTGCTCCCTTGCCTGATATCAGAGTGAAGGCAGATGTAGTTCTTATCTTTGCTCCTATAGGTAAACGTGTGTTTTCTCTCTGGTTTCTTGTAAGGGTTTTTCTTCACCTTTGACATTTGAAGTGTGACTGTGATATGTGCAGGTGTAGTTATTTGGCATTTATCCTGCTTTGTGTACTCTAAGTTTCCTAGGTCTGTGATTTGTTGTCTGTGTCAATTTTGGAAAAATGTGTCATTGTTGCTTTACATATTTCTTCTCCTTTATCTCTTTTTTTATATTTCCACTGCATGTTACATCTTTTGTTATTAGGTAATCTGTTTTATTTTTTTCAGTTCATTTTCCATTTATTTTCCAGTTTTTGGAATTTCTATTGTCATATCCTTCAGCTCAGAGAGTCTTTTCTCAACTCTATGTAGTCTGCTAATGAGCCCATCGAAGATATTCTTCATTTCTGTTACTGCATTTTTTAATTTCTCACACGTTTGATTCTTTCTTGCATCTCTCTGTTTACATTATCTGTTCTTGGATATTGCCTACTTTTTTCATCAAAGCCCTCAGCTTATTAATCATAGATTTAAAAATATTCCCGGCCTGATCATTTCAGCAGTGCTGCCATATCTGGTTATGATCTTGATACTTTTCATCCTCTTCAAATGTGTTATTTGTCTTTCAATCCACCTTGTAACTTTCTGTGACACCCTGGGAGAAAACACTGTTAGAATGTAATGAGCGGAGGGGAAATGTTCTGCAGTCCTATGAGGAGGTCCTGGTCTTATGGTTCTTCTGTGCCCTTAGACTTTGAACTTCATATGTGCATACATTTTTTAATTCCTCTTGGGCGGGGCAGAATAGCTGAAGGGGACTGAAGTTGGGTCTTTCCTTTTCCCCAGGCAGCTCGGGCTCTGGGAAAATAGTCTCTCCCAAGGAAAGACCTTACAAAGCAGAGTGCTCTGGTTTATTTTTAAATAGAGGTTTTTCTGCTCTACGCATTGTAAGGACCTGAGTTTCTACAAAACTGTGAAGGTGCTTCCTCACGACTGGGTCCTCCTGAAGTCTCGGGCACTCGGACTTGCACATACTGATCCTCTAGAGCTCTTCAGTTGCCTGTCCTGTTTTCCTGCCCTGGCACTTTCCCGTGGAGGCTTCGGCTCCAGTAAGTTGAGATTCTCTGTACCCCTCTGTCTGTCTCTAAACTTCTGGGAGAAGTGGGTTGTCCGGAGATCTTACTTCTCTGGTGGATCTAAGAGTTGTTTTTTCAGTTTGTTTAGCTTTGTACTTGCTTTTGGGATGAAGTGAAGATATCTAAACTCCGTTTTTTTCCTGGACTGGAAATCAGAAGTCTGTACTGACTTTAAAATCTTATCCCACAACTGACACATGCCACTTCTACTCCCCAAATATTGACCACCCATCATGTGATATCGCCCAACTGTACCCAGAGGCGAGAGAAGAGGAAATATTTGCTGGACATCACTCATGGCTTCCTCAGAGGCCCACGTGTATTTTTATTACTGATAAAACTGCATAGATCTACAGGCACCACAGGTGCATAGCATTCTCTTGAACTAGCTGCTTTTCCTCAGTCACTGGCTTAGCTGGACAGCCACAGCCCTCTTCCCGGGCCCATGAAGGGAACAGAACGTGTTCCCTCCACAGATAGATTCGACGAGAGATAATCCAGTGAGGCTGAGTGCGCCAGCACCAGTTTCTTCTTCAAGCTTCACTTCCAGGTCTTTTTCTATGGTGAGAGAGAAGAGGTGTGGGGGTGAGAGCAGGAATCTTATTGGCTTGGAAGTCCCCTCACGGAAAGTAACAACCCTGCTTTCCTACAGGCATAGTTTCCTAGGAATTTGCAGAAACCCTGGGTGGGATTGGTGATGCTCCGCCTTGGCTGAGGGCCAGTGAATTCACGTGTCACTAAAATGTACCATCTTGAAAATGAAAGATTCAACTTTAAGGCTTCACATTACTCAGAAAGTTCTAGAAAAATGCACTGAGCATTATAATAGCACATTCTTTCCTTTCCCTAAAGGGGAAATCTGCGTTCAGGAGGGGAACTAACATAATCTGAGGGCCTGCTAGGTACCAGACATTACCAAAGGTACATGGACATATTTTCACATAATATAACAAAATTTACCAAATATTTACCATTTACCAGCTATCTCTTTTTTTCTGATTATTTTTTAAATCTTTATTTAATAAATATATATTTCCAAAGTACAACTTTTGGATTATAGTGGCTTTTCCCCCCATAACCTCCCTCTCACCTGCAACCATCCCATCTCCCATTCCCTCTCCCATCCCATTCACGTCAAGGTTCATTTTCAATTATCTTTCTATATAGAAGATCAATTTAGTATATACTAAGTAAAGATTTCAACAGTTTGCACCCACACAGAAACACAAAGTAGAAAGTACTGTTTGAGTACTAGTTATGTTGTTAATTCACATTGTACAACACATTAAGGACAGAGATCCTACATGGGGAGTAAGTACACAGTGACTTCTGTTGTTGATTTCACTATTGACACTCTTGCTTATGGCATCAGTAATCTCCCTAGGCTCTTGTCAAGAGTTGCCAAGGCTATGGAAGCCTTTTGAGTTTGCCAACTCCTATCTTATTTAGACAAGGTCATAGTCAAAGTGGAAGTTCTCTCCTCCCTTCAGAGAAAGGTACCTCCTTCTTTGATGGCTCGTTCTTTCTGCTGAGATCTCATTCACAGAGATCTTTCATTTAGTTTTTTTTTTTTTTTTTTTTTTTTTTTTTTTTTTTTTTTGCCACAGTGTCTTTGCTTTCCTTGCCTGAGATACTCTCTTGGGCTTTGTAGCCGGATCCGAATGCCTTAAGGGCTGATTCTGAGGCCAGAGTCCAGCTATCTCTTTTAACCCTCAAAACATCCTTCTGAGTAGTGTAGGGACACAGTTTCCTGTAGTGTAGTTTCCTGTGGTGTCCCTGCTAAAACCATGAACTCTGGGCTTAATTGCCTGGATTCCAGTTCTGTCCTTGGTCCTATGTGTTATCTTGTACAAATTGCTTACCTTTGTGTGGTTCGTTGTCTTTTACATCTGTAAAGTGAAGATAGTAACAGTTGTCCCTTCCTTTTGAGATTGAAGTGGGACAAGCAGAGAGTGCTCTGTGTGTATAAGCTATGGCTTCTGTTATTATGCCCGTATTCCAGGTCAGGCGACTAAAGGTTGAATTGTTTCCAGCCAGGGTTTGCCCCCAACCTGAAGTGAGGGGGTAAGCATGCTGGACGTGGTTTTGGTGATAGGCAGTGGCCCGAGAGGGAGCTCAGGGAGTTGAAACTCAATGTTGTCCAGATGCAGTTTCCCAAGATAACTTGTTCCCTGTATTTTCCCCCATGCAGGCATCCCTGCAGACAATCCTGCAGGGTGTGATCTCCTGGGCAGGTAAATGGGGAATGGAGCCCACCACCCCCAGCCCAGCCCACCCCACCCCACGCACCAGTGATGAGTCATGGCCTCTTTGGATTAAGGTTAGAAGTGTAATCTGGTGAAATTCCACGGCTAGTTGCTGGAAAGAGCTTTCATTTTTTGCTTTCCTTGAAGAGCTAGTCCTTGTGAACAGAGTTTTCCAGACAGGAAGAGTACACTAGGTTCCAGTAAAAACAAGTCACTTGAAGTGACACAGGAGGGAAACTGTGTGGGTGTTTGGGAGTGACACAGGAGGGAAACTGTGTGGGTGTTTGGGAGTTCTTGCTTTGATTCTGAACAGCCTTTGTGTCCCTTAAGTGTGGCCAAAAATTTAATCAACATTTTGGAACAAAACCAAGAAAGATCCTTGGGCTTTTAGAACCTTAACATTGACCTTAACCTTGAACTCTTTTGGTGGTATGGATCATCCAAGGGTGCCAAAAGCCTCCACACCATCTCTGTTGGTGCCTCTGGAAGAATTGTAAGCTCTTTTTGGTGTCTGGGTTTTTTTTTTTTTTTAATCATGTTTAATTTCTGCAAAGTCTTCTTTGTCTCATGGGATTTACACACAGTGCTGAATCAGGCAGGGCAAGAGAGATTTTTTTCCAGTCTATAGAAGAGAAAAGAGAATTCATTTCCTACCCAAGGTCACACAAGTGGCAGGTGGTAGAATTGAGGCTTAAGAAGCCCACTGGACGGGCAGGTGCATGCTTGTGGGGGGCAGTGCAGTGCAGCTGTGAGAAGGGAGGCCAGACAGAGATTTGAAGGCAGAGGCTCCTATCTTTCATTCCTTTGATCCCTGCTGCCTGGCCCTGTGCCTGCCTATTACAGGAGGTCTCAAATATTTGTTAATCTGGATTAAAAGGAAGTCACCAGAAGTCAGGATTGGCTTGGCACCAGGAGAGGGCTGCACTTTTAGGCAGCAAGAATGGTAGTCCTGGCTGGGGAGAGCCCGTAGAGGAGCTCCCTGGGGGTAGTGTGCACAGTAAGTGAAGTTCTAGTAAGAGGCTGCCCGAGAAGTCTGCCTTTAAAATGTACAGGGCAACAAAACGTGTTTGCTTTCATTTGTTTCAGCCAGAAAGGGCTGGGACCAGGAAGTAGAATGCACACCTCTCTCTGCTTCCGTGTGGCTCCAACACGTTGCTGGAGAGCAGCCCTCGTGTCTTTAGTGCCCGCCCATTCTCCCTGCCCTCCTGCCTGATGCCCTCACCCCTCCAGGTCTCCCACAACATAAAGACGGATCCTTGGGAGTTATTTCCGAATGACAAATGGCTGCCACTTATCCTGCCCTAGCAGTAGGGAGACTGGAGGACTCTGCAGTCAGATGGGAGGCTGGAGCCCTTGGCTGTGCCCAGTGTTGTTGCATTACCCAAGGTCTCTCCACAGCTTCTCCCCTCCTTTGCCCTCCACCTTGATCCAAAGCACAGACCCAGGTGTTCTGTCTGGATGAGTCATTTTTGGCTTCTTGAAGACCAGGCAGGGAAAGCAGTCTTATCTTAGATGGTGGGGGGGAGTGCTCCAAAGGAGCCTGTGAGGTGTGGAATTCCAGGGGCTGTGGAAGAGGGTGCTTTGTTCTTCTTCCTGCAGACCCCAGCCTCAGGCGGGCTCTTCTCTGCTTTGACACCAAGGAATGCCACCTGCTTGGGGCATTTCTGTTACTGCAGGTGCAGATGGTGGATGACTTGGGATGGCTCCTTTTCATTGTGAATATTTAGTCTGACTTGGAAGAGCCTAACTTGGTGAGTGTGTCTGTGACAATGAATAAACTATCAGTTAATAAGAGTACTAGGAATGGTTGTAGCAATGGTGAGCTTTCCTTGATCAGTTACTATGTGCTAAATTTTTTTTTTTTTTACTGCATTGCATGCATGGTTTTGCTGAATTCTCACAACAATATGGTGTGGTACATTAGTCTTGATTTCTGTTGCTTTCACAAAATACCTTAGATTGGGTTCTTTATAAAGGCAGGGGGCTTTTTCACTCATGGTTCCAGCCACCGGAAGAGTGGCACTGGCCCCTGTCTGTGTTACAACATAATGAAGAAGCAGAAAAAGAGCTGGCTGCATGCCGAAGGGGCAAGTGCACGGTGTATCCTTGCTTTATGACAACCCAGTCTTGCAAGAACTCACTCACTCTGCAAGACCAGCAGACTGGGTAACTAACAAGAGCAGAAATTATTCTGTCATGGTTCTGTAGGCTGGGCAGTCTGAGATCAAGGCTTCTGCCTCTGATGGGGGCCTTCTTCCTGGCGGAGAGTGGATGGGCTAAAGGGGGCAAGCTCTGGGTCCTCGCATAGCAGAAGAGCAGAAGAGAGAACCCACTCCATGAGCTCTTTGTATAGATGCATTGATACATTCAAGAGGGAGGGACCCTCATGCCCCAAACACCTCCCAAAGGACCTCTCCTCTCAACACTATTGCATCAGGAATTATGTTTCCAACACACGAATTTGAGAGACACATTTAGACACAGTAGCGCCGGTGCCGCAGCTCACTAGGCTAATCCTCCGCCTTGCGGTGCCGGCACACCTGGTTCTAGTCCTGGTCGGGGCACCGGATTCTGTCCCGGTTGCCCCTCTTCCAGGCCAGCTCTCTGCTGTGGCCCGGGAGTGCAGTGGAGGATGGCCCAAGTGCTTGGGCCCTGCACTCCATGGGAGACCAGGATAAGTACCTGGCTCCTGCCATCAGATCAGCGCCGTGCGCCGGCCGCAGGGCACCAGCCGCGGCGGCCATTGGAGAGTGAACCAACGGCAAAGGAAGACCTTTCTCTCTGTCTCTCTCTCTCTCTCTCACTCCACTCTGCCTGTCAAAAAATAAAAAATAAATAAAAAATGAAAAGAAGATAGACACAGTAGCAAGAACCTGACGGGGCCTGGATGCCGCCGCGGGTCTGTCTGACCCTCACAGCCAGCCTCCTGACCCTGTTGTTACAGGAGAACTGGTGAGATGAGTTCAAGGTCATGTCCTGGTGTCAATGATGACTTACAAGGCTGGACACAATGGTGAGAGTAGAAGAAGTGGAGTTTTACATAAGTAAGAAGAAGAGAAGCTCTGAAGAGTATGATCAGAGGGGCTGGTAGAGAGAGACCAAGCCACTAAGGTCTCCAAGTCTAGGGATATTTGATTGTCATTATCACAGTATCTCCAAGGCACAAAGTTATGCATTAGTTACTGTGAATGCTGGGGGCAGTCTTAATGGGGTCCTATCTGGCTTGTTTTTATTGAGACCTAGATCTTGTCAACACTGTTAGGTGTTTGTTACAAGGGGCTTCCATCCTGATTAATTTAGTGTGTACGTGCTGGGAAGGAGCTGCAGGATGGGGCCAGTAGGGCCTGCATCTATCCCAGGCTCCCTCATCATCACATGCTTAGGGACAGCTTCATTTGTGGACCCTGCTCTAACGTGATGGCCTTTGTCCCTGTGCCATGCCCTACACAGATTCAGGGGGGGAGTGTTTGAAGAAGGGTGTGTACTCCTCTCCCACCCTGGCTGTGAGACTGGCCTGCAGAGCCTATGGACTTCATCCCTGAGCTCTGAGGACCTCGGTCCTCACCTCCTGCCATTGGTCTACCCCTCACTTTCTGTTCCGGTCTCACTGACCTCCTTGCTGGTCCTTGATCACATCAAACATTTCCTTTTCTCAGACTTAGGACTTCCTGTCCTCTCATTCCAGAATATTCTTCACCCCATTGGCTGCTGGGTTCATGCTCTGCTAAATGTCACCTTAACTGAGAGGCTGTTTGTTCCTAACTCTTGTGTATAAAAATAATCCCCTTCCCCTCCCACCTTACCAAGCTGAGACTCTGTCCCTGTCCACCACCTGATAGATGCTGGTCAGGGCTATTTCCCGCTCTGTCCTTGATGTTGAGAATGGAGCACGGCCCACAACGTGCTGGGTAGATAGTTGCACACAGCCCTCCCGATCCTGAAGCCAACCTCACTTTAGAACTTAAGGTAAATGTTGACATGTCGGGGCAGGAGCTGATAAAACCCAGTGGTTGCTATTAAACACAGTAGCCAAACACAGCACAAAGATTTTAGCAGGAAAATAAGAACAAGTGTTTTCATTTTGCCCATACACAGATTATGTGGTTTTAATCAGTGTATGGAAAGTTAGAATTTTGTACTTGATACTAACTACAGGAAGTTGTTATTATCTGTTGAGTGGTATTTAGAACTCCATACAGAAATTATCCAAGCTTTTTTTTTTCCCCATGAAGTCTTCTACATTTCCTAGTAAGAATTAATAGCATACTTTCATAAATCCAAGACGTCTTTATCTGTACCTCTCTAATAAATAAGATGACCAGGTCAAAGTGACTCAGATAAGCATTTGGAGTCTGGCACGTACAAGGTCAAGTCCTCCTTTGGTGTTTAGCAGCTAGATGACTAATTTACTCACATAACAACTTCTCAACTTCTGTCTCCATGTTTGTCAAGTGAGGGTACAGTAGTCTGGTCAAGATCTCACTACTCATTTAACGAATTTCTTGAGTAACTTCTGTATGTCGGGCATTTTCTGTATGTGTGACGTGCATCCCGGGATACAGCAGACAAAGATCGCTGAGTCATAGAGTCTGTATTTAGTTGATCATGGGTACGAGAAGGATTCGAATAACATCAAATGCCAAGTTCATGTTAAAGATTCTGGGAGATGCTGTTGCTAGTCCTCCTGCTGTCGATACTCCAACTGTCCTGACTTCTGGCTGCTCCCTGACTTGGGTTATGTTTGCTGTCTGCCTCTTGCCTATGGCTCTGGGATCACTGAGCACGTCTGTAGCCCTGAGAGTACATCCTCATCATGGCGACTCCACATCCATTTTGCTAGTGTTGGTGTAGAGATGTGAATGTGATGCGGATCTGGACAATGGAAGAGCAGAGATGTGCCAGGGCACAGGAGGAAAGATGTCCTTCCTTCTGTGGAGGAAAGGAGAGAAGAGAGAACCTCAGCTTTGCCCGTGGAAATTGTCACATACGGATGCTATATCTGAAACTTGCACAGTGGAATTAAGTAACTTCCTCACCCAGGGAAGGAACCAACCCCATTGCCTCTGTTTATCAGTTAAGCTATTGAGAGTTGATTCTGTTTTATATCTGACTGTATTCATGTCCCTGGTGCATGTGGCCCTGGGCTTTATACACAGGTGGTGATGACTGTATATTTCATTGAAAATATATCTATAACCATGTATTGCTATCTTTGTATGTATATGATCTTTTAGGCCCCCCCAAGTTCATGAGCCAGTACTTTATACTATTATAAAAGAGAATAGTAAATAGCAACTGACCTCCAAATGCATAGATCTGACAGATCCAAAATTTTAAGACCTCAGATTTTAAAATCCGTATGCTTTCATCCCAGATTCTCCGACTCAGTACTCTTGGGATGGGTTTACTTGAAGCAGTGGCTTTTGCTAGAAGTCAACAAAAATCTCTTTCCTACAATTCTGTGAGTGTGGCTCATCCTGCAGTTCCGCGGAATGAGTAAGAACGGGGGGAGGGAGCCCCTGCTGTCTGTCTGCCCTGTGTTTGCCCCACTGACCTGAGGGTGGGGTCCACCCTGCCCCGTGAACTTGTTTGATGAGGTCATGGGAACTGGACCAGGTTTGCCCTGGGTTCCGGCCTCACAGCCTGAGATCTGATGATGTAGTGCTGGCCTGTCACAGGCCGGTTACTCTGCTTTCACAGGTGGAGGAGCTGAGACTCACGCGGCAGGGAGCGACTGGTCTGCCTCCGGAGGATTTGGGGGAACGTTCTCCCTACCCCCCCAAATGGGCCTGCTCCCCCACAGAGCTGTGCCTTCAGCCCAGTTCTGTTTGGTGCTCAGCACCTAGTCCATGCTGGGTATTGTGAGTGACGCTTAGGGGACTCATTATCTAGGAGGAGATGTCAGCACTTGATTAATCCATACATATGTCCATTCATTCATTCATTTGTTCATTCACTTGCTAACTCATTTAACCAAGTCCTAAAAACTTGGGACTAAAGTAAACAAAGCAGATGTGGTCTCTGACTCAATGTAGCTCATCCTGTAACAGAAAAGACAAGTATTAAAACATTAACCATGTGATCAGTAACTTCTATATCACACTTGTGTGATATGTAACTCAAAGGAAAGGAGTACAGAGTACCCAGTGCATGACCTGGTCAGAATGGGGGCTGCTATGATTTCCATTTTACAGATGAGAAAACAGAGGCAGAGAGGAGCGCAGTAACCTGCCCAGTCACCCGTGATGGGGCATGATGAAGTCAGGTTGTCTCTCTAGAACTCTGAATCACTGTTGTCTGCGTGTCATGAGCCCCAGGCTTGTCCTGGAGCAGGCAGCTGGGTAAAGTGGGAAGGTGTCTGGGCAGCTTTGTAACAGGCTAGAAGGCCAGGAGAGCCACCTCTCTCTGCGGCAAACCACATGACTTCCTGAGGAGGGTTCTCTATCCCTCAGACCCTGAAAGGAAAGTGGGGAGGACTCCACACGGAGAGAGAGCCAGGGTGAGCAGGGCATTCCAGGCCGGGAAGGCTGTGACCAGGAGGGGGTGCAGGTGGTGGTCACTGAAGAGGACCCCGGCAGCTCCCTCTCCTGCCTCACTCTTTCTTCCTGCCACCCTGGCAGCACACAGGGTGCACTTGCAGCGTGTGTGAGAACACAGAACCAGGCAGTGTTGCACGCTCATCAAGGTCTCCCATTTGTAAAACCCAGGGAACAACTAGCAGAGATGAGGAAGGAAGGAACCTCGATGGAGCCCCTAGCATGTACCACGTGATTTCATGTGTGACGTCACGACATCCCTATATGAAAGCTAGTTTAGTTAAAAGGGATAAGCACCCAGTTTGAACTATTATACAAAGGATATAACAATGCTGTTAGATGATGCATGAAATCCAAAGCATCTAAAACTACTGAGTGCTAGGGTCATGCTGCCTGAACATGGTGTTTTAATGGTAAGCAGATGGATGAAGTGCAGGAGGCGGGTCCCGTCGAAGGAGGTACTGACAGATTAAGCAAAGGTGTCTTCAATAGTCCTCCACACCATTTCTGACTTAGGTGCTAGCAGCTCCTTTATACAGATGAGGAAGCAGACACAGGAGAGGGGTGTGATGCTCCCAAGGCTGCACACCTGGTGGGACTGCCTGACTTTGAGGAGTGCTATGTGTTTCCTGTGACAGGGGTGTCCTTACATATAATGAGCTAACTTCCTTTGAAAGTACATGGCTAAAATACAGTTGGACGGAAGGGAGAAATTCTGGTGTTCTACATCACAGCAGGGTGACTAGAGTTCCCAATAAACTATTTGATGAATAACCAGCCGAGAGGGACCTAAAAACTCCAAAATAATGATAAAAGGGGGGAAAGATAATGACCCTGATTCAATTATATGCTGAAATATCACCCTGCACCCCAGAAATACATGTGTACAATTATTACATTAATTAGATTATTACATTAATAGAAAAATTTTAAAGGAGCCAGCACAGTGCCTCAGTGGGTTAAATTCCCAGCCTTCAGTACCGGCATTCCATCTGGGTGCTGGTTCAAGTCCCAGCTGCTCCACTTCTGATCCAGCTTTCTGCTAATGTGCCTGGAAAAGCAGCAGAGGGAAGGCCCAAGTGCTTGGGCCCCTGTACCCACGTGGGAGATCTGGATGAAGCTTCTGGCTTCAGACCAGTCCAGCTCTGGCCACTGAGGCCATTTGGGTAGAAAGGCCATTTGCCTCTCAAATAAATAAATAAATCTTAAATTTTTTTTAAGATTTTAAGGGAATGGAAATGCTAACTACCTGATTGGATCATTACACATTGGTTACAGGTATTGATGTATCAAAATGTACCCCAAAAATGAATATTAAAAGATTTTTAAAAATATTTATCCCCATTGGTTTGTAATATGTAGCATTTATAATTTTGAGGAATGTTTCTTCTGTATATAATTTGTGGAGGACTTTTATCATGAAGTGGTGTTGAATCTTATCAAATGCTTTTTCTGCATCTATTGCGATGACCATATGGTTTTTGTTCCTCATTCTATTGATGTAATTTAGGATGTTTATTGATTTGTGAATGTTGAACCACCTTGCATTTCTGGGATAAATCCCACTTGATTGTGATTTACAAGCTTTTTGATGTGGTTTTGGATTTGATTTGCTAGTATTTTGTTGAGAATCTTTGCATCTATGTTCATTAAGGATATAGATCTATAGTTTTCATGTTGTGTCTTTGGTTTTGGTATAAAAGTAATGCTGGCCTCATAAAAAGAGTTTGGAAAGGTGCCATCCTATTCAACATTTTGGTATAGTTTGAAGAATATTGTAACTACTTCCTCCTTGAATGTTTTGTGGAATTCAGTAGTAAAGCCATCAGGTCCTGGAATTTTCCTTGATGGAAGACTTTTGATTACTGTTTCAATCTCATTGCTTGTTATAGGTCTGATAGGTTGTATGTATCTTCTTTTTTTATGCAGGGGCCCAAGCACTTGGGCTATCTCCTGCTGCTTTTCTTTTTTTTTTTTTTAGGTTTATTTTATTTATTTGAAAGAGCCACAGAAAGAGGTAGAGACAGAGAGGTCTTCCATCTGCTGGTTCACTCCCCAGATGTCCACAATGCCTGGAGCTGAGCCGATCTGAAGCCAGGAGCCAGGAGCTTCCTCTAGGTCTCCCACGTGGGTACAGGGGCCCAAGCACCTGGGCATCGTCCACTGCTTTCCCAGGCCATTAGCAGAGAGCTGAATCAGAAGAGGAACAGCTGGGACTTGAACCAGTACCCATGTGGGATCCTGGCATTGCAGGCGGAGCCCTTACCTACTGTGCCACAGGCACTAGCCCATATTTAGTTCTTCTTAATGGGTTCTATCTCTCTAGTAATATTTTCATTCATGTCATTCATCGATTTCCTCATTTCTTTAATCTGTTTTCTTGTATCTCATTGAGTTTCATTACAGCCATTATTTTGAATTCTATATCTGTCATGTCATAGATTTCCAGGATCTAATTCTGGAGGAATATTGTGTTCTGTTGGAGTCATCTTGCTACCTTGCTTCTTCATGTCTCCTGTGTCCCTGTGCTGATGTCTGCCCATCTGGTGTATTTGACCCTTCTTTATGGAGTAGATTTTATTTTAAAAGAGTTTATGGTTTGGCTGGAATGCAGGGTATCACTTGGCTTGTTGCTTTGGCTTTGGCTCTAGGTGAGCCCAAGAGTGTAATCTCAGAGTGATCTCTTGTTTAATCAGTGTCAGCTGTGCTATAGGTGACACAGTGGCTTAGTCTGCTGCAGTTCATAGGGATAGAAGTGTGGCTTTGAGAGGAATAAGTGTTTCTTGGGTGTGTATCTTTGGCCCACAGGGAGTTCAGCGTCAGTCTCCTTGGTGAATGTGATAGCCAGGGCCTTGTCCTTGACACTGAGGGAGACAGGGGTGGCTGTCCCCTTGTCCTGCTGGCAAGCCTGAGTGATGCTGGGTCTGGTGGCCCCAATGACAGTGGCTGTAGGACTGTGTGATGTTGAGGGACCCTTCCTCAGGTGGCCCCAATGGCAGTGGTTCTAGGACTGTGTGACATTGAGGGACCCTTCCTCAGGTGGCCCCAATGGCAGTGGTTCTAGGACTGTGTGACGCTGAGGGACCCTTCCTCAGGTGGCCCCAATGGCAGTGGCTCTAGGACTGTGTGACATTGAGGGACCCTTCCTCAGGTGGCCCCAATGGCAGTGGTTCTAGGACTGTGTGACGCTGAGGGACCCTTCCTCAGGTGGCCCCAATGGCAGTGGCTCTAGGACTGTGTGACGCTGAGGGACCCTTCCTCAGGTGGCCCCAATGGCAGTGGCTCTAGGACTGTGTGATGTTGATGGACTCTTCCTCAGGTCTTGCTAGGAGGGTCCGACTGGTGCTGTGGCTGTGACATCAACCGCCCTACGCCTGGGACTAGGGGATGTGAACTGAGCCTGTTCCAGTCCTACAGGGTGGCTACAAGGCCTGTAGGAGATTTTACTCTGGAGGGTACGAGTCCAGAGAGGTGGAGTACAGGTAGATTCTTCCCTGTGTCCTCTGGGTAGATTCTAGTGACACGGAGAAATTTAGAATGAACTGTTACAGTCTTGGTGTTGCAGGGTATAGTGGGGGCATTACCCAGATCTCCCAGGGTGGGAATGGATTTTTTTTTTATGGGCTTCTTCGGGTGTTAGCCCCCAGAAGCTAAGGTGAATCCCCCTTGCTCACATAGGGTGTGTGAGTATAGCTCTGGGGCTAATATTTAAAAACTCCTACAACTGCAGGATACAAGAGGTCTGGCCTTTGCCCCACCCCACGTGTTGCCCTGCCTCTGCCATGATGCTGGCAGAACACGGGTTTGCTGTGTGACTTCCTGCTGAGTATGGTGCTCCAGGGAGTGGGGGAGGGGAAGGAAGCCGTGCGGCTTCCCTGCTCCAAGTCTGCCAGTTGCTCAGACCCCAATCAGCGCTCCAGGCTGAAGTAAAAGTCAATGGAGTGACTGTTCATTCGCTCTCAGCTAAACCTGAGCGGTGGAGTGTGTGGCAATTTCTTCATACCTTTTTTTTTTTTTTTTTGACAGGCAGAGTGGACAGTGAGAGAGACAGAGAGAAAGGTCTTCCTTTTTGCCTTTGGTTTACCCTCCAATGGCCGCTGTGGCCGGCGCACCGCGCTGATCCTATGGCAGGAGCCAGGTACTTATCCTGGTCTCCCATGCGGGTGCAGGGCCCAAGCACTTGGGCCATCCTCCACTGCACTCCCTGGCCACAGCAGAGAGCTGGCCTGGAAGAGGGGCAACCGGGACAGAATCCGGTGCCCCAACTGGGACTAGAACCCGGTGTGCCAGCACCGCAAGGCAGAGGATTAGCCTAGTGAGCTGTGGCGCCGGCCTATTTCTTCATACCTTGATGTGCTAAGAGGGTGGTTTGCAGCTAGCTGCACTGTGCAACTGGCTGCAGCAGTGTTTCTGTCTTTTCTTTTCTCACAGACTTTTGTTTTTAAGATTTCTTTATTTGAAGGACTGAGTTACAGAGAGAGGTAGAGACAGAGAGTGAGCAAGTGAGCTTCCATCCACTGATTCACTCCCCAGGGCTGGGTTGATCTGAAGCTATGGCACATGATGTTTCAGCCCCCCCCCCCCCCACTATTGTGACAGTTGGATCCCACGTTGGAGTGCCAGTTTGAGTCCCAGCTGCCCACCTTCTCATCTAGCTCCCTGTTAATGCACCTAGAAGACAGCAGGAGATGGCCCAAGGACCTGGGTCCCTGCTGCCCATGTGGAAACCCAAATGAAGTTCCTGGCTCCTGACTTCTGCCTGGCCCAGCCCCAGCTGTTGAAGTGAACCAGCAGGTAGAAGCTCTTTCTCTGTTTCTGTCCCTCTCTCTGTTGCTCTGTAAAATAAATTAATAAGTATTTAAAAAATACTTGTTTATTTGAAAGGCAGAGAGGCAGAGAGAGAGAGAGAGAGAGAGAGAGAAAGAGATCGATCGATCTTCCATCTGCTGGTTCATTCCCCTGGGCCGATCTGAAGCCAGGAGCCTGGAGCTTCTTCTGGGTCTCCCACATGGGTGCAGGGGCCCAAGGACTTGGGCCATCTTCTGCTGCTTTCCCAGGCCATAGCAGAGAGCTGGATGAAAAGTACAGTAGCCAGGACTCAAACCAGCACTCATATGGGATGCCAGCACTGCAGGAGATGGCTTTACCTACTCCACCACAGTGGCAACCCCAATTAATAAATCTTAAAAATTGTCTAATCCTTAGAACTTTGAGCTAGGGGAAGCATTGTTCATGATGGCTTTATCTGGGTTAGCTGCTTAATTTCCGTGCCCCACACTTCCAGTCCTTCCTCGGGAAGGATAGGACCAGTTTTCTCTGAACACAGCAGGATACCATGCCATGTCATTGTGCTCTTCATCTTTCTGATGGAGTGAGTGTCAGCAGCGGCTCCTGCTCTGGATCCATTCAGGCTGGCCCGGGACCAGAGAACATCATCTCCATTCCCAGAATGCTCTTGGAGGAAGCTGCATGCGAAATTACCATACATTACCCAGGAACACCGGGCCTCTCACCGCTTACTGTGAATTTACAGTTCTGTGTCCTCTTCCAAACTCCTAGCATTGCTTTTGATTTGAAAAAGCAATTTTAAAATGTAGCCTATCTAATATAACACACGGACATACTCACCACACACATTCTTTTAATTAAAAGAATCGGTACACTGCCTTTTGCTGACAGTTCACACCCGGGTTTTAATGCCATTTTCTTTTGTTGATTTATGAGGTGCATATTCAAGGCAAATTAGAGAATAAATCATCGATGACATTGATTTGCTTACCAGTTCTCCCATAAATGTGTCTAATTAATTGTGGGCGTGCTACCTGTCTCTGCTAGTTGTGACGCCTTCGCTAGGCTTGGCCTCTCTTCCCTGTTACATTGACTCATTGCTGGGCCTTATGGAGAACCATTGAGAGCATAAGCGAAGGTGGCGTGGGGTGAGAGCTTAGGCATCCATGCATCTGGTACTCCCAGGTGGGAAGGAATTTTTGCACGGTCCTCAGGAAAGGGAACGGGAAGACTGGCAGAGGGAACGTTGCTGTTTGAATGAAGCAGATCACTGTCTCAAAGGGTTTGCCTCGGTTTCAGCTGTGTCTTTGGAATCAACTGGGTTTTGTTTTCACAGTCCTGCTAGGGAAGAGCCTTGGCTTGCCGGTGTCAGGTGAGCAGATGGCCCATGCTCTCATTTGATTGGTCAGAGTCTTGTGATCAGAGCATCCTCTGGCTGCAGGAGGGCGGAGTCACTGTTCCCTCTAGGCCCAGGGTCTTGAGAGGCAGTGGGGTGGTAGGTGAGTGGATGGGTGGGTGCACGTCCCAGAGCCAGGGAACTTCCAACTCTGGCTTCCACTTCTCTGTGACCTTTGGCAAGTGACCTACTTTCTTGGTCTCACTCCATGTCCCTAAAGGAGGAAATAATAGTAACTCTTAGGGTTGCTCTAAGGGTTAAATGAGATAATTTGTGTGAAGTAATACAACAAGAGGCCAGCACATGGTTAACATTATATAGTTGTCATTATTGTTTGTTATTCTGGAATCCGTACATGGGCCTTTGTGTGTCTGTAAATCTGAAGGTGTATATAAATTTTGTGTGCAAGGACATGCTTCGGGGTGTGGGTCCATGGTATTTGTCAGGGTCTCAAAGGGGACCAAGACTTCTCAAGAGTTGATGTTTTTCTGCCTGCCTATGGTCAGGGGTCTCTCCTTGTTTTTTAGCACTACGAACTCAGGCTCTCCTCTCTGGAGTTTTTTTACTTATTTGTTGATTTCATTTTAATTTTTTGCTTCTAGTGACAGAGACAGGCAGACAGATGGACAGACATACAGGGCTTGCACTGGCTAGTTTGCTACTCAAATGCTCCCAGTGTCCAGGACTGGCCAAGGCCAAAGCTGGGAGTCTGGAACCAGGAGCTCAATCCAGGTCTTCCATGGAGGTGGCAGGTAGGTGGCAAGTAGTTACACTGTCTCCCAGGGGGTCTGCATTTGTGGGGAGCTGGGATTGGGTGCTGGAGCTGCTAATCAAAAAGAATACTCTGATATGGGACATAGGCCAGTTTCCCACCCCTCCTCCCTGTTTTATACAAAGTGTTATTTCTGTGTGGAATACTCTGCTTCAAACTCCTCCCCATACTATTCAGTAATGATGATGGTGATGGTGATGGTGATGGTGATGGTGATGGTGATGATGATGGCAGCTAATGTTTATAAAGCATCTACTCTGTGGCAAGTCTCAGTCTAAGTACATTATGAATTTTCCTCTGATCCTTGACTTCCTAGCCTTTAGGTTGTTGTAAAAGTTGATAGACAACGTGGGCAGAGCAGTCTCTCCTGGGTTAGCACATAGCATGCAATCATAGCATCCAATTTATCTTCCTGCTTCTGCATATCTTTGTTGTTTTCTTGAAGTAGCCTAGGCCACCTACGAATCCATTTAGAGGGTCCCAATTAATACTCTGTCTATGGTAATCACTTGTCTAGGTTATGTTGTAAATATAGTGGCAATAACAATATGGCTGCAGCATTTCATCAAGTTCTCTCCCACCTATAGCCTAGCATCACAAAGTACAAGAAGCATATGAAATAATCAATTTGTTTAACCTCCCCCAGTTCAGAACCTGCCGTTGTTTAGCACTGTATGAGGGACTTGTCTGTGCCCCGAAGGAGCTTGCCTCGTGGGAGTGAAGCAGTCTGTAGATCAAGTGCACGGTACCCTTGAGCAGAGGAGCAGACAGAGGTGTTAGAGAAGACCCCAGGAGGAGTGAGGAAGGACCAGTGAGCCTCTCCACAGAGGGCCAAGCTCTGCAAGTCTTCACATCTTCAAAATCCAAAGAGGGCTTTGTTTGCTAAGATAAATGTAAAGATAAAATAAAGGGCATGAAGACAACTGCTTTTTTCTTCAGATTGATTGATTTATTTGGAAATCAGAGTTACAGAGGTGGCGGGGGGAGAGATTGGTCTTCTACCCACTGGTTCACTCCCCAGGTAGCTACAATGGTCAGAACTGGGCCAACCAGAGCCAGGAGCCAGGAACTTCTGGGTCTCCCATGCAGGTGCAGGCACCCAAGCACTTTAACCATTTTCCACTGCTTTTCCCAGGCCATAGCGGAGAGCTGGATCAGAAGTGGAGCAACCAGGACCTAACCGGTGCCCACATGGGCTGCTGGCCCTGCAGGTGGTGGCATTACCCGCTACGCCACAGCACCAGCCCCTGAAGACAGCTTCTAACCCCCTGCACTGGCTTAGGGAGCCCAGTAGGTTCTGGCCCCTGGCATCTGGCAGTCTCCATCCTCTACCACTTTTCCCTCACCATGTTCCAGCTCTACTGGCCCTTTCCTAGTTCCTTGGGTGTGCTGACTCTTTTCCTGACACAAGGTGTTGACCCTGCTGGTCCCTCCTGGAGTATTTAGCCACTAGATCCTCCAAAGCCCACCTCCTTCTCTTACTCCCCATTTCAGCTCAACAGTCAAGGACCACCGAATCAGAGTGAGCACCCTCAATTCCTTCATTTGTATGCTCCTGGGGCTTCCGCCTCTCAAATCTCCCTGTTCTCCATAGCAGCCACCAGCCTTGCAGATCATGCTCCGTCAGCCCGGGTTCCCGACTAAGGAGTCTGTGATCAGAGCTCTCAGATCCTCAAGGGAGAAGCAGCGCGAGGAGAGCAAGTCTTTGTTGCTTCAAGATATGACATTATTGGGATTGTTTGTTGCTGCTACATAACTTAGCACATTCTGATGGATACACTTGTGTGTCCCTAAGTTCCCCCAGAGATTGAGGCACATAGTGGGTGCTCAGTAATTTTATGCTTACTGACTGAATGAGGGAAAGGAGAAAAGAAGGGTGGGAAGAAGAGAGAAAGGAAAAGTCCAGAGTTAAGGTGAAAGTAACCAACTCATACTGGATCATCTTCTCTAAGCAGGTGGCTTAAAAGAGCAAGGCTCTTCCATCTTAAAAAAAAAAAATGAAGATTCTCCAAAGCCTCTAGATGATAGAGATGTTGTTATAAAGGGCAGCCATATTTTGGATTTGCATAACATCCCAGGGCTAGTGGGCTTTCCACGCTTTCCAGGCAGTCTTCAGGGCTACCCCTAACTGGAGTGTTCCCAACGGTCGCTGATGTCTTATGGTCTCTTGAGAAGAACAGCAGTAGGGCTGCTCTCCTGGACCATTCTTCTGCATCTGCTCCCTGGAGCTGACATTGCATTTCTGGTGTTTAACAAAGAAGCTTGTTCCCTGTTAGCCCTGTGTTGACCATGTTCTCACTGAATGTGGCTCATAGCCCTGGGATCACAGCTGGCCCCAGAGGATCTCAGTGGTGACATACACCGGGGCTGCACGTACTCCTGGCGGCAGGATCTCAGGGAGTAAAGAGGAGACCAACTAAAAACAGATGCCCTGAACTAACATCATGCATCTTCTCTATTGCTAATCTCCCCAAGCCACACCGTGCTGTTTCTCAGAGCTCAGGAAGGCTCTGGCTGGTGACGTAGCCGTGTGAAGGGCCGTTGAATTGTTGGCATTCTTTTGTTCTGAGGTGAATAAACTAGTTTCAGTTAAAATAAGAACCAGATTGCCTGAAAATGTCTCTGTCTTGGGACTCGCCAGTTAAAAACAACTTCTAGAGTGTTTGAATGATAACTTTTCCCAAGGATGGTGAAGGAGGAGAGACAGCCAGATATTGCATCATTATCTAGATTCCACTGAAAATGGCCTATGCTTTATTGCCCTGTGTGTGTTAAACTACAGAGAACACAAAATTGGAAAGGTCTAAACCCAGCCATGTTCCAAGGATGGACAACAAAATGCCCCAGCTGTTCTGCTTCAGGAGGGATAATTCATAATACACAGAAACAGGCAATGTATTTTTGGATCTGGCTGGGCCATGAGTTGGAAACCATCATGCTGGCAGAACTCCCCTGGCCACCAAAGCCCCCATTCCACCTTCTCCCCTGCCATGTGCCTGAGACCACGTCTCATTCCAACCCTGGAGGAAGTTGGGTAGCAGGTGTGTGATGGTTTGTCAATGTGCCTTGGTCCTTCCGGTGCTCACACGGGCCTTGTGGAATGTTACACAACCTGAGACTCTCCCCTGTGCATCTGCTGAGGCTGCGAAGTCTAGTTTTCAAAGAGAAGAAGGAAGAAAGTGGCAATAATGATCTGTCTCCTATTAGGATCTTATTAGAGGCCCCATTCATGCCTGGAAAAATTATCTGATGACATTTGCCTGACCTCCTGGGAAATGCTTGCCCACATGATGACTTCCCCTTCCTCTGCTTCCTGCAGTCCCTGCTCCAGCCTTGCTCAGGGCTGCCTTCCAGCTGGGCCTGGATACTCCACTATCGGAGACTCCACCCTGCACGTTCACGTCTGCGTCTGGAGGCCTCATGGCTGCTGGCTCTTGTCCTACTAGAGCAAGACAGACTTTCTCAGTCCAACAGAGGCATTGGCTCTTGTACACAAGAGCTTAGAGAGGACTCCAGCAGCCAGTGGACAGGGGATCTTGAAGTCTTTGTGCAGCTCCTGCTTGAAAGTGTGGGCCAATGTTTATTTTTCTGGCAGAACCCTTTCAGTGATGTTGGGTGCTGTTATTCCTTTTGAACATGATATAAGTCCATTCCATTCAGTTTTGTTTGTTGAATAAGACTACTGTTCCACTGTTTTTGAGCTACAAAACTGGCAATTTCACATGATTCAGCCACACTGTCTTGGGCACTGGGAATAAAAAGAAAGAGTTAACACAAGGTTCTTAAGAGAATACCACATGCAGTAAGGGAGATGGGCTTGACATGGATGACTGCTGGCCACGTGTGATTGATGTCATGCAGTGCATTCTAAATGACAGGGGACAGAACTCCTGCTTGTGCAGAGCCGGTTCTTAGTTCTCCCGTATATACAAGTGTTTGTTAAAGACAGCTTCCTCTCTACCGGTATCTAGACTGTAGAGCAGGAGGCATAGAACATTCTTCTTCCAACCAAATCCTTATCTGTGAATAATTTTAGATTTGTTGCAATGATAATACAAAGCCCCCACATACTCATCACCAGTTTTCCCTAATATCTTACACTGCCATGATTATCTGTCAATCGGCATTGATCTGCTACTGTTAATTCTAAACTGGATTGGATTCCTCTGGGTTTTCCACTCGTGTCCCTTTGCTGTCCACATTGCCTTTAGCTGTTGCATTTGAAAACGCATTTGTAGTTAACACCCCCTCCACAGGGAGTGGGGTCTAAGTCTCCTGGCCTTGAAACTGGACGATGTTTGGTGACTGCTTGGGCCGGTACAGGACAGGAGAAGCGATGCTACTTGACTTCCGAGTCTAGGCCCTAAGGGAAGACTCGGCTCTTGGCTTGCTCACTGGAACGCTCGCCACTGACTCTCCAGATGAGCAGTACAACCCCCTGACACCACCACACAGAGGGAACACGTGGAGATGTCTCAAGACTCCACAAAGAGAGGAGGCTCACCTCCACTCCAGCCAGGCTCCCTCCACTTCCCCTCACCGTCACACTGCAGCCTAGTGAGAGACCTGGAGCCGGAGTTGCTCAGCCAAGACTTCCCTGAACTCCTAACTCACAGACACTGGGAGAGATCCCAAAATGTTGTTTCAAGTTACTACGTTTTGGGGAGAACATGGTGGCTTTACCAGCAGGTCATCCATGAGGTCTGAGGCTTATTCAGATGCAGTCATGTCTCCGACATTCCACTATTTCATTGTCACACATTCTTGGAGCACCTGCTCTGTGCCAGGCACTGTACTAGGTGCTGGGGGGATGTAGGTGACTAAGATAGTTTCTGACCCTGCAGTGTTTGTGATCAGAAAGGGAAGCAGATAAGCAAATGGTCACCATATAATATATTTAGTCAAAGTGACACAAAGCCAGAGAAAAGCGACGTTTCTTGGGTGGGGTGGGGGTGGGGTGTGTGTGCTTGTGCCAGGGCTTGAAGGGTGACTTAGAGTTTTCCACTTGGGTGGGGAGTGAGAGTGCGTGATGTGTTTTGAGAAAACAGGCATAGCCCTGTGTGTGGCTGGAAACAGAGTTTATTTGCTAGAGTGTGTGTTTGGGGATGGGAGTGGATCAGGCATGGAATAGGAAGTTAAAATGGAAAAGGCTGGACATGGAGATTGAGGCCCAAGTGAGAGAGTGGAATCTGGGGTCACAGTGGAAGGTCGTATCTCTCAGCTTGGATCAGTCCTTCGGTCCTTCCAGAAACTTCCAGGGAAGCTGGTGTTTAGATGTTAGCTACCGGAAGCCACCCTCAGGAATTTGGATTCAAAATAGACACCCACTGTGTATAGCTTGACCTTCTGGAAGAATCAACTTTGGAAATGACCAGAGGTTATGGTTCCAAAATGTGAAACAAATCTGTCAAAATTCTGACCAAAGAGTTTAAGGGATTTCTATTTCCATGATTTGTCTTTTCCATGGAATCAAGTTCACGGCGTGGGTGGGGGTAGGAGGGTTGTGGGGAGGGATATTTGGAGTGCGAAATGAAAACATGTATTTACAAAACGAAACAGAACATAGGTGAAAGGAAACCAAAAACGCTCTGTGAGGGCAACAGTGGAAGACTAAAATGGAGAAAGGAGTGACGGAACGGAGTCCAGGGTGGCAGGGAGAAATGACTGAGAAGCAAGGGGAAGGGGCTGGGGCAGGTGCACCTGGCCTCAGTCAGACGCGGGCTTGAGTCTTATCTGCAAGCTTGTCTATGCGTCCTCCCTTGATTGCCTCCCACATGCTGATGCTCAAGCAGATGGGGAAGACTGGGCAAAGTCACACAACTGGCAAACGGCAGACCCATCCGAACTGGATGTCCAGCCTGTGAAGCCAGTGTTCTTTCTAGAGACCCAGGTGACACTTCATGCCTATGGCCCTGTCTCACCTGCCCCTCTGACAGCCTGACAACTGATGTCTCAGAGTTGCACCGGACTCTCACAGACTCTGGGTGATGGGCAGGAAGATCTCTGTAGAAGGGGATGTCACCTGTGTCCAAGTTTATAGCTTCAACTTACAGGCAGGGAGAGGGGAAACACCTCCGAAGTGCCGCCGTTGGAGGCAAGGCAAGGTGAGGAGGGTCGTTTTGCTGTAATCTCACCATTGAGGGAACTGAGGCTCCAAAAGAGTTGTCTTTGGATCAAATTCCCACAGCCAGGAAGTAGCTGAGGTAGAATTAGAGATCAAGTCTTTCTGACCCCCAAATCCATGATTCCTGGAACATGTGATGTATTATTTTCATGGTCAAGGCCGAAAGTCCACACTTGCATAGTGCTTACTCTGTGCCAGGCACTGTTCTGGTGTTTACAGGTGTTAACTAGCGTAATCCTCACAACAGGCCTGTGCAGTGTGCACTCTGAAGGTGACGAATGCTGATGCAATTAGAAGTGAGTCTCAGACCTCGTGTCCTGGGCTTCGGCCCCTACGCTCCAGCTCTCGCCTTCTCGTAGCCTGCTTGTACTTGCTCATCTGGGCGTGAATTCTCAGCTGCAGATCTGTGATTGATTGTTTCACACCCTTCCTGGCCGGTGGCTTCTAGTCCCACCCCCCTCATCTCTTAGAGGTCCTGGCCAGGAGGCCTTTTCCATCTGGGTCTCAATTCCTTACCTTCCTTCCCGCCGCCTCTTGGCCAAGACTCATCATCTGCGTGACAGCTAGACACCTGCTGCCAAGAGAAATAATCCCCATGTGTACAGGGTGTTACCAAAGGGAACAGGGTGGGGAGGGAGAAGGGAAGGGCTTCCTGCCAGCCGCACAGTGGGCAAGGGAAGGGGAGCGGGACAGCTCCTTGGGCTGGGACGATGTGCCGAGGGGAGGGGCAAGGGTCCTGGGTAGTTGGGAGATAACAGGGGGTGGGAGAGGCCAGGAGGCCAAGGGAAATAGGGCAGCTTCCTGTTGGAAAGGGAGGCAGTGATTGGAGGGGTGTGGTGCTACTGCAGGCTGCAAGGGTAAGGAACGCTAGGAACTTGAATTTGTGCAGCCGTTCACTGCTTACACAGCATTTCGACCCATTATTATGCCAGGGAGGCTGAAAGAAGCCAAGGCTCAAATCACAGGCGAGTAAATGAAAGCTGTTGGGCACCCACTGTAAGCCAGGGAAGGCCCTCCGTGCTTTTCTGTCTGTTCTTTGATGCAATCCTCAAAAGCCAGTTGCAGGATACAGATAGAATTAGCAATTCTTACAGAGAGGAGGAGGTACGTTCCGTTGGTTCCACGCTTCAGGAGTACGTACCGGGCTGGTACCACTTTCCAGGTGCCGTCCAAAGGCTGGAGATGAAATCAAAGCCAACACTTTCCTTGGGCCCGGGCTGCCCCCAGTGCTTTGCAGTCATTCTGTCCTTACCTTGTCACAACCATGAGATAAGCACACAGTCAATACCATCTGCTCTTTACAGATGGAGAAACTGAAGCACACAGAGGCGAGAAGCTTGGGGCGTAAGCTGAGTGAGGATTGAACCTGGGCAGCCTGGTTCCAGAGTCTATGGGTTCATCCACCTCACTGTATGACAGTAAAAGAGATGTGGCTTTGGGGGCCGGTGTTGTGGTGTAGTGGATAAAGCCAATGCCTGCAGTGCCAGCATCTCATGTGGGTGCCGGTTCAAGTCCCGGCTGCTCCACTTCAAATCCAGCTCCCTGATAATGTGTACAGGAAAGCAGCAGAGAATGTTCCAAGTGCTCGGGCCCCTGCAGCCATGAAGGAGACCCAGAAGAAGCTCCTGGCTTCTTGCTTAGGACCAGCCCAGCTCTGGCCACTATGGCCATTTGGGGAATGAACCAACAGATGGGAGATATTCTCTCTTTCTCTCTCTCTCTCTCTCTCTCTCTAACTCTCTAACTCTAACTCTAACTCTTAATGTTAAAATAAATAACTCTCAAAAAAAAAGAAATGTGACTTTGTTCTTAATTTTAAATGAAATTTAAATTTAAATTTTAAATACCATGTATTTCCCACTAATCCAGAGTGTTTCTTCCAGGCTTAGAGAGGGAGCGAGGCATGGATAAGGTTTATGGCTTAAATCTAGCAAAATGAGGTCATCATGTAGCACAGAATGAGCTGAGCCAACAAGTGGCCCCATCCCCAAGCGCTAGGGCAGAATCAGATATGAGGACCCCACTCCGGGATCCCATCAAATAAACATGTCAAGGAAGACCCGTGGTCTTTGATTCTGGTCTCAAGAATTTGAGCAACATTGCAAACCTGGATTAGTTTTTGTACGTGATAAGGTAGGATACTGAAGTGGTTTAAGTGCCAGGTTCAGGTGACAAACCTGGATTCAAATCTTGGTTTGCCACTTGCTCGCTTGGCACCTACAGCTCATTGACCTCATTGGGTCTTAGTTTCTGCTGCAAAATGGGTGAGACACAGTCCCATTGGCTTCAGGGCTGTGGTCAGGATTAAATGAAAGCACACTTATGAAGGGCTGCACCTTATAGTTGGGTGCAACTGACGTTTGTTTATTTATTTTAAATCCTATTTATTTTGAAGGCAGATAGAGAGCTCCCATCCCATGGAGTTCACTCCCCCAGATAACCACAATGGCCAGGGCTGGGCTAGGCCAAAGCCAGAAGTTGGGAACTCAATCCAAGTTTCCTACGTGAGTAGCAGAGACCCAACCACTTAGACCATTACTGCTGCCTCCCGGGGTGTGCAACATCAAGTAGCTGGAATTGGGAGTGGAGCTGGAACTCAAGCCCAGATGTCTGGCTATGGCATGTGGGCATCCTGAGGCATCTTAGCTGCATCTTTAACCATGATTGCAGGTGAAATAATTGTTGACATTGAGGATAACTGCTTAAGTTCTGGCCCGGGCTCTGTCTAAACATCCAGGCTCTGATGTTTACTCCATGAGTGACTTTAGCACATCAGTTAAGGTTGCTGGCCCTTGGTTTCTTTGTTTGCCAAGTGGAGACAGAGGTGCCCACTGCCAGGGCTCCTGGGAAGATGGGGGTGGGCTGACAGAGGGTGGACTTCAAGGGCCACTGTGATTGCTGAGGCTTAGGCTGGAGGTGGCCACTGGGCAGCTTCTCTCGGCCCGACTCCCTCGTGCACTGTCCTGTTCACACGTTCCCGTTCGGGTCAGAGCCGCCAGCACAAACACGGCCACTCCTGGGACTTGGAGATGTCACTAGAGCAGGCTTGTGATGAGGTCCTGGAGTGGTAGTCCTGTGCTAGATGCTGTGGGCTATGTAGAAAATTCCAGGCAGGATACCCTCCCATGGGCTTTGCACTCCAGCAATTCTGGGTTTCCAATCTTTTTTTTTTTTTTTTTTTTCTCTTGAGTAAAGTAATGCTTGGCTTAAACCTGAGGACAGCTTTGAAAGTAGTTTTTTTTTTTTCTTCATTTTTTTTCCCTATCTTGTGCTGGGAAACCAGTTTCGTATTATACTCAATAAATAATACATTCAGACTAAAAAAAAAAAAATTCTGGGTGGGCTACTTCACCCTCCGGAGCTGTCGTTTCCTTGTCTATAAAATGGGAAGAATAATTTCCTTTCACTTCCTTTTTGCGCACAGATGATTGAATGACAAAGCCTAGGACTTTGCCTGGCATGGAACATGTATCAAGTAACTGATAATTATTAGCTATGGCCATATGCTTACTTTTTTCTTTGTTCAGAAAAGGTAATTGTTACTGGAATAGGTCCCACTTGTTTTGATAAGAAATGTCACCCAATATAAATTTTATAGCTTTACTGACTGCCACAAATTAGATGCTGAATAATTGGTTTTTCAGTTGGGTAGGTAGGAGGGAAGGAAACAGGAGAGGGAGGGAGGAATCCCTGGAGTTCTCGTGGTCCCTGATCAATCCTTTCTCTGCTCCCTACCCTGATTTCTCCTCCAATCCATTTATACCATCTATGGGACACTTGTTCTATGTGAAGAAGCAGTCTAGTTAAACAGTTCTTGTACACTAAGTTTAAGATGGAAAAATGGGGCCGGCGCCACGGCTCACTAGGCTAATCCTCCGCCTTGCGGAGCCAGCACACTGGGTTCTAGTCCCGGTTGGGGCGCCAGATTCTGTCCGGGTTGCCCCTCTTCCAGGCCAGCTCTCTGCTGTGGCCCAGGAGTGCAGTGGAGGATGGCCCAAGTGCTTGGGCCCTGCACCCCATGGGAGACCAGGATAAGTACCTGGCTCCTGCCATCGGATCAGCGCGGTGCGCCGGCCGCAGTGGCCATTGGAGGGTGAACCAACGGCAAAGGAAGACCTTTCTCTCTGTCCACTCTGCCTGTCAAAAAAAAAAAAAAAAAAAAAAAAAAGAAAAAATGGAATCTAATTACCAATGTGTAAATAAAGCAACTGATGTTTACAGAGAAAAGGAGAGTGAGTTACTATAGAAAAGCTAACTATAGGGTGTGTTTGCTTTCTCCCCACAACCTTCTGACTGGTTTTGACAAAGCCCACTTCTGACGGGTTTCCACGTACACGATTCATCTAAGGTCTCCTCTCTGGACCAAGTTCCTCTGCCTACCAGGCAGAGATTTGGGGTGCAGGAAGAGCTGTGCATGTCTGGACTAACTATTTCAGAAGCCGAATGGAATGTGTGTGTGTGTGTGTGTGTGTGTGTGCTCTGAAACCTTAACACTCATTTTGGCTCCTTGAAATGAACATGTTATTCAGTGGTATAATTTCAGAGTAATTCCTTTCTCTCTTTTTCTTTCTTAATACCAACTGGTACTCAACAATCAGTGGCTCTCAGGTTGTGTCAGCCAAAGAGATCTACGGAGTGCAGACCTGGTCTGGGTCCTGTGTATTGTCCCTCACCCTTGTCCTGGATCCTCTGGTTTGCTAGAGGGCATGGCTGTTGGTGTCCCAGCGGATCCAGTTCAGCACCATCTCCAGGGAAATTCAGGGTTTGCAAAGGTTTTAATCTTGATAAAATCCAAATGATACATTTTAAAAAATTTTATATTTAGTTCTTTTGTTGTCATATCTTTTTTAAAATAATTATTTATTTGAAAGGCAGAAATACAGAGAAGCAGAGGCACACACGCTAACGCACACACACACAACACAAAGAGAGAGAGAGAGAGAGGTGTCTTCCATCCGGTGGTTCACTCCCCAGATGGCTGCAACAGCCAGAGCTGGGCCAATCTGGGCTTTACCTGCTATGCCACAGCGCCAGCCCCTGGTGTCATATCTTTACCAAACCCTTATTCCTGAAGATGTTCTCTCATGGTTTTATTCTAAGAGGTTTATAATTTTTAAGTTTTGTGTCTAAATCTACATTTCAGAGGTGCTAGATTTAAGTCACAGTTCACTTTTGCCTGGATATACAACCGTGCCAGCATTGTTTGTTATAGACCATCATTCCTCCACTGAATTGCACCTTTGTCCAGACTAAGTTGCCTGGATATGCATTTGGGATAGCCATGTCTTCCTGGTGGACAAACTCTAACATGATGTGATGCCACTCTGTCCCTGGTCATTTCCTTTGCTCCTCAATCCACTGTATCTCACAGTCACAGAACCTTTCTCGCATCCTTTGATTAATATTTCCATGGCATATCTTCCCCTCCTTTTATTTCCAAATGACCTATGTGATTGTATGTGAAGTAGCTTTCTTGCAGACAGTACATAGTTGGCTCATGTTTTTAATCCATTATGGCAACCTCTGTTCTAATATTTGTGATTTTTTCTCTTGTCTCTTTCTGTACCTCTGCCTTTCAAATAAATAAATAAATAAATAAATCTTTTTTTTAAAATGTGTGCCTTTACACCATTTGTACTTAATGGTAATTATTGATTATTTAAGTCTGCAACTTTATTTTTGGCTTTACCTTTCTCTATTTTTCCTTCCTGACTTCTTAGGGATTGTTTTAACATATTTTATGATGGTTTTGAGTATCTATCTTTGTATAGCTTTTTAATGGTTGCTCTAATTTTATATATACACACTTATTCATCTTATCACAACCCATGAATATTGACATTTTGCCAATTTGAGGGAAGTGGCTCATCCTCATCTGTTATAAAATTATCTTAAGTATTTTCTTAACATACTGCATCAGGAATATTATAGCAACTTTTGCTTCAACTGATAAACATGATTTAGAAGTCTCGAGAGATAATGTACTTAGTTCACCCAGATTTTTCTGTGTTGCTTATTCCTTCCAGGTGTTCCAAGGCTTGTCCCCTATAACTTACTACATGCTTGTAGAACTTTCTTTTGCCATTGGTTTTGGGTAGTTCTGTTGGTGACAGAAACCTTGATTTTTCTTCATTTGAGATTGTCTTGATTCCTGAAGACCTTGTCTCTGCAGGTAGAATTCTAGGCTCAGAGGATTTTTATTGTTCTTAATATTTCAGCCCTAGGAAAATATTTTGCCACTGGGTCTGGCCTTGAAGTTTGCTGTCACTGTACATATGCTGTGATTTCCCCTTGTATGCAATGCATTGTTTTTCTCTCGCTGCTTTCAAGATCTTTTTTCCTAGTCTTTATGTTTTCTGAAGCTTGACTATAATGTGTCTTGGTATAGATTTCTTCATGCTTATCCAGTTAACAGCTGACTCATGCTTTTGAATTTGGTTATCTTTTTTCTCAAGGTTGGTAAATTTTTGAGCATTGTTTCCCAAAAGGTATTTCATCCGCTCCTTTCTCCTCTCTTTCTGGAACTCTATTGACATGGATTTTAGATAGTTTGCTATATTCCTACATATTTCTAGGCTCTGTTAATTTTTTTCAGTCTATTTATCCCTCTGTCATTCAGATTGGGCCATTTTTATTATTCTGTTTTCAAGTTCACTGATTCTTTTCTTTGCTCTCTCCATTCTGCTGTTGAGCCCATCCATTGAGTTGTAAATTTCATTTATTCTATTTTTTATGCTAGATTTTCTTTCTGGGTCTTTTAAAATATTTTTTATTTCCTTCCTGAGTCTTTCTATTTTTTCTAAGACTTTATGTTTTTAAAAGTTGTTTCAATCATGTTTATAATTGCTCTTTGAAGGATTTTTTAGTGGCTGTTTGAAAATTCTTATCAGATAATTCTAACATCTGGTTCTCTAAGTACTATAGCTCTCAAATTTTAGTTAGTCTACCTATAGTAAACACTAATGTTTCCAATCTCCCTTCTGAGTATTGGCTTGGTAGGGATATAAGCAGAAGAGATGTTGGCAACTTCTCATGACTATTCCTTAAAAGAAAATAACATTACTTTCTCCTTTTTGCCTCTCCCTCTCTCTCCCTCCCCGCCCCCCCCCCCCAAACTTGTACACAGTGACTGGTTTTCCAGCAACTATGTAGAATAGGGAAGACAACAGCCACACTTTAGGTTGGGATCTCAGAGTGAATTGGAAAAACATGGGTCTCTGACAGACTCAGAAAATTGCGACACTAGACCAAGATGGTTGAACCACAATGTATGCATGAAGAAATATAGCCTTGTGTGCTTAAGTGACTGCTGAGTTGGATTTTCTTTTTCATTGCTTTTAGGATTTATTTATTTGAAAGGCAGACTAGCACAGAGAGAAACAGAGAGGCAGATGGTTATAGAGATCTGTCTGTTGGTTAACTTCCCCTGTGGCCAAAACAACTAGCACTGGGCTCAGATGAAGCCAGGAGCTGGGAACCCCATCTGGGTTTCCCATGTTGGGGTCAAGAACTCAGATACTTGAATTATCATCTGTTGCTTCCCAGGTGCTTTAGCAGGGACCTAGAACAGAAGCAGAGTAGCTGGGGCTCAAACTGGCCTCCTAATATGGGATCTGGGTGTCCCAGGTGGCAGCTTAACCTGCTGTCAAAAAGCCTGGCCTGGATTTTCTCTTTCTCATAGTTAAACTCAATCCTAGACAATACAATACTCCAATAAAAGTATGGGTTCCAAATCAATTGCTTATGATAGGAATAAGAATCATTTGCAGTTACATAGCCCTGGAAAAACTATTGGTTATATATTGATGAAACTGTTTTTTTTTTTTTTTGTATTTTTGTTGGTTTATTTTAGTTAGAGCTAGATAAACTTTTTTTAAAAAAGATTTATTTATTTATTTGGAAGGCAGAGTTACAGAGAGGCAGAGGCAGAGAGAAAGAGAGAGAGAGAGAGAGAGAGAGAGAGAGAGAGAGAGAGAGGAAGATTGATTAGAAGTCTTCCATCCTCTGGTTCAATCCCCCAAAGGCCTCAATGGCTGGAGCTGGGCTCATCTGAAGGCAGGAGCCGGAAGCTTCTTCTGGGTCTCCCATGCGGGTGCAGGAGCCCAAGAACTTGTAACACCTTCTACTGCTTTCCCAGGCCATAGCAGAGAGCTGGATTGGAACCACAGCAGCCAGGATTTAAACAAGTGTTCATATGGTATGCCAGCGCTGCAGGCAGTGGCTTTACCTGCTACGCCACAGCGCCAGGCCCATAAGTTAAGTTTTACATAGTGTAGGTTGCAATTTTTAAAGATCGCCTCCATATTCCTGATCAATAATTCAGCAATAGAAAATACTGTTTCCTAATGTTTAATATGAGCGTGACCCGAAAAAACAATTTCATGTGCTTTGTGATTATTTGGTAATGAAAAACATAAGCAATTAAGAAACATATCAAATGAATTTTTGTGATAACACCAATAGAAACTATGACAATATTTTGTTTAGTCCATACTCATTTATGTATATGTTTTAGTTAAGATAATGTGACACACAATACCCAAATCTTAATGCCATAGAGAAGAGAATTTTACTCCCACAATAATCTGATGCAGACATTTCTGATTAGTAGAAGGTTCTCCTCTAAGTTATGACTCGGGGACCCATGATCTTTCTATATTTGGCCCTGCTGTCCTCAATTCATGGCTCTCAAGGTTATGACAGGTACTGTCTTCATTCTTGACAGCAAGAGGAGAAAAAATGTCAAACACAGTGATTGCAAGGTTTCTTTGGGCCAGATCTGGACATGATAGATAATTTTTCAATATCAGCGCTTCTTAGATAAATGGTTGATTTATGGTCATGGATAGAGAAAGTAAAACGTGAGTCTAGAATTATTGTTTTTCAGAAAGCAAGGGAGGGCTCAAACATTAATGAGACCATGTGGAAAAGAGGATTCAGTATGCACAATCTCCTCCTGGCAAAATGTGGTGGAATGCACATGAAAAAGATAATCAGAAACTCTAATAGAGAGGATTGGCTTTAGTCTATGGAAGGATTTACAACAACATACTCTCGCATGTCTGTTTGAAGACGTAAGAGATACCAAAACAGTGAACGTGTAGGTGAGCAGATGTGATCGTGGAGACAAGGAAGGAAGCACAGACTGGAGAGCCCTATATTCAGGGGTGACTCCCTCAAAGGAATTTGCTGATTCAAGATTGTGACCAACAACATGAGCGGCTGTGAGCCTGATCAGTGCTATTGGCCGACTCACAATCATTCAGGACCCACTAAAGCGGAGGGTCTCTGATAAAAACAGTTTTTGGCTTTGGTTTACTGAAGGGCTACATTCTTAGAGCAAGGCCTACCTGGAAACAGGTCAACCCTTCCAGAAACTCAAGTATAGTTTCTTTCTTTCTTTTTCTTTCTTTCTTTTTTTTTAACAGGCAGAGTGGACAGTGAGAGAGACAGAGAGAAAGGTCTTCCTTTTGCCGTTGGTTCACCCTCCAGTGGCCGCCGCGGCTGGTGTACCGCACTGATCCAAAGGCAGGAGCCAGGTGCCTCTCCTGGTCTCCCATGAGGTGCAGGGCCCAAGCACTTGGGCCATCCTCCACTGCACTCCCGGGCCATAGCAGAGAGCTGGCCTGGAAGAGGGGCAACCAGGACAGAATCTGGCACCCCGACCGGGACTAGAACCCGGTGTGCTGGCACCGCTAGGCGGAGGATTAGCCTATTGAGCCACGGCGCCGGCTTCAAGTATAGTTTCAACTTGGCTCAATCTTAAATCTCAAATTCCCATGCATAATGTGTGGCATTCAACAAGTAATTATTAGATAAACAAAGAAACAAATTGAAAAAATCAGAGAAAAGAATGAATATAGACTCTACAGATAAATTCACAGGAGATTTTGTGATTCTGTTTTCAGACTTGGATAGTGAGGATAATTTCAGTACATGAATAACATTTATTTAAAAAGTCATAATTTTACACCTTAAAGTGCAATCCTACTAAGAAATGAAACCTTGAGTGAAGAGTAGGTTAGACTCCGCTGAAGAGAGAGTTAGTAAACTGAAAGATACTTGAGGGGAAAATAACCAGATTAAAGAGTGGAGGAATTAAAGATGCAAAGTACAGAATCAAGTGTAAAAGACATATATGAGAAGTAAATAGGCTTAACATATTTATAGTGGATTCTCAGAAGGGAGGAAACAAAAAGAATGGATCAAAAATAAATATGTATGTACAGAATCAAAAATGAACATGTAATGCATAGAATCAAAATGGAATAAAATCACAATACCAAGTATATCACACCTAAGCCAAGCATATTAAACCTGTGGAAGATAAAAATCTTAATGAGAGGAAAAGACATATTATCTTCAATAAGCCTGATTTGTTAATACAAATGACAGAAATCAAATACTCGAAGCATCTTTGAGAAATGAGCATCTCCAAGAAATGAACAAATAAAAAATTTTTACCAACCTAGAATTCTATACCCAATAAAAATATTCCAGAATATTCCAGATATGAAGCAAAGATATCTTCAGACATATTTAGAAAGAGATGTAGTGAACTTATTGTTAGTAGCACTGCATAGAAGAAATACTTGGGAGTATTCTCCAGGTGGAAGGAAGATGAAGTATGTAGATTTGGATGGGAACGAAGAAGAGTATGGAAATGATCACTATGTAACAACGTAGGAAAAGTTGAATAAGTTACTGCAAAAGAAGAGCAATGTCTTACAGAATTTAAAATCTACTTAAAAATAAATGTATGACAATGATAACACTAAGGAGGTAGATGAAATTAGTGTTCTTATACCTATATAAAGTCTAGGAAGTAGTATGAGCACCAATTTATACTTGACTTTAATACATTAAAGATGCACATTGTAATAGTATAATCAAAAAAGAATGCTAAGGAAATGAATTAGAGAGGAACAATGTAGTAGTTAACACATTAAGCAGTG
The DNA here is from genome assembly GCF_051225735.1 of Oryctolagus cuniculus. Lineage (NCBI taxonomy): Eukaryota > Metazoa > Chordata > Mammalia > Lagomorpha > Leporidae > Oryctolagus > Oryctolagus cuniculus. The sequence continues at coordinate 108,400,312 of NC_142877.1, forward strand.
CAAAAGAAGAGAATAAGAAGGACTATTTTTGTGAAAAATAGAAATCAGGAATTATATGGCATATGAATAGGCCACTCCAGTTAAAACACAAAGATTTTTAAGCAGTTTGCAACAATGAAGTAAGTTTGAAAGTAAAAGGATAGAAAAACATACTGTATAAATACTTAAAGTATTGACCTCAAGACAAATGCTAGAGATGAAGAGAACTGTTCTGTAACAGTAAAAGATTCACTCCACATGAAATATTCAATAATTCTAACTTTGGGCACATCTGATAGCAGAGTATCCATTGATGGAGCAAGAGGGCAAAAACAATCAGTAATATATAGAAGATCTGAACCCAAGAAACATATCATAAATAGAGAATTGCAGCACAAACTCGAATAATATATTTTTTTCAAAGACACGTGGAACATTTACTATTTGTTGAACTGTATGCCTGGCTCAACAAATTTGAAAGATTTCAAATAACCTAGAAAACTGAGCCAGAGGCTTAAAAAGTTGTCCAGAAAAGCCTCAGGTACACTTCTAAATAATCCAAGATTCAAAAAAAGGGGCACATTGGAATTAGACCAGATTTTGAATTGCATGAGCATGTATGAGGAGCCCACCTTCCCCTCACATCTTCACTGTTGCTTCCTCCTCCTCTGAGTTGCACAATCTTAAACCCAGGAAAAAGCTAGCTCCCAGCTTGTTCTGGGAAACAGATGTGTGTCAAGAACTTCTTCTAGAATTAGGGTGGGAACGTAGAGGAAAGTTAGAGCCTTACAGAGATTATTTATGCAAGAAAAAAGGCAAAAAAAAAGCAACAGTTAAATATTTACCAAGCATGTTAGCAAAAGAACAGCAAAAGAATCCAAAGAAAGTAGAAGGAAGTAATTTATAGAAATGGGCAGAAATTAAAGAAATAGAAAATAAACACCCAAAAGAAAATAATCAGCAAAACCAAAATTTATTCCCTTGAAAAGACTAATAAAATTGATAATCTCCAGGAAAAATAAAACACAACTAGATGGGAAAGAAGGACAAAGTACAAATAATCCATATAAATAGGGTCACATATAATAAGGGGTAATAAGTTATTATGTGCACTTTTTAGGAATAAACTTGTCAATTGAGGTAAAATGGATAAACTCCTGGAAAAACACAGAGGATACAAACATCCAAATATTCTACTTTTATTAAAAACAGTAAATCCATAATTTAAATCTTCCTAGGAAGAAAAATCAGGCCCAGATGGTTTCACTGAAAAATTCTTCCAAACATTTAAGAGAGAACAACATGAATCTTAAACAAACAGTCTCAGGGAATAGAAGCAGAAGGAATACTTCTCAACTTTTATTAGACCTACAAGCTTTGAGACCTGGACAGCACACCATGAGAAAGGATCCAGTCTCTCTTATACAAAAGAATACGAAAAGAAAATATATAAAAGGTGTGTGTGTGTGTATGGTAGATATCATAACAAAATTTTTTTTTATTTTTTTATTTTTTGACAGGCAGAGTGGACAGTGAGAAAGAGAGACAGAGAGAAAGGTCTTCCTTTGCCGTTGGTTCACCCTCCAATGGCTGCCGCGGCCAGCGCGCTGCAGTCGGCGCACCGCGCTGATCTGATGGCAGGAGCCAGGTGCTTCTCCTGGTCTCCCATAGGGTGCAGGGCCCAAGCACTTGGGCCATCCTCCACTGCACTCCCTGGCCACAGCAGAGAGCTGGCCTGGAAGAGGGGCAACCGGGACAGAATCCGGCGCCCCGATCGGGACTAGAAACAAACTTTTGTTCCCAAAAAAACAAAGCTAATTTTTAACATGAGGAAGTCACAAATATAACTCAGTAAGTTAATAGAAAAGAGAGGTCAGGTAGTTATAATAGATGCAGATAAGTATTCAATAAAATTCATTATCAATTTATGATTTAAAATTCATACAAACTAGAAATAGAGGGAACATTCTTAACTTGATAAACATATGTTAAAAACCTATAGAAACCCAATTCGATAATGGAAGTTTGGGAAGTTAATCCCTGAGATTGAAGTTGCAGAAGAAATGCTAGAGCTCACTATTTCACATGGGATTTTCAAAAAGTTCATGGAATGCATATAAAAAAACTGCTTAGATTTAAATTTTTTTGCATGAAAATAAACTTATCTTTTAGTTCATTTTCCATGAACCTTTTGAGATTCCTACATATCACTCTTGTGTTTCCACTATTTGCCATCATAGTGGAGGACCTAATATTTGCAGTAAACAAGAACAAGAAATAAAATGCATAAGAATTACAAAGGAAGTAATTACCATTGGTGATATAAGAAATAATTGTGTCAGTGCTGGTGCTGTGGCGTAATGGGTAAAGCCACCGCCTGCAGTGCTGACATCCCATATGGATGCCAGTTCAAGTCTTGGCTGCTCCACTTCCGATCCAGCTCCCTGCCAATGCACCTGGGAAAGCAGCAGAAGATAGTGCAAGTCCTTGGGCACCCACGTGGCAGACTAGGAGGAAGCTTCTGGACCCTGGCTTTTGATCAGCTCAGCTCTGGCTGTTGCTGCCATTTGGGGAGTGAACCAATGGATGGAAGACCTCTCTCCTCTCCTCTCCTCTCCTCTCCTCTCCTCTCCTCTCCTCTCCTCTCCTCTCCTCTCCTCTCCTTTCTCTCTCTCTCTCTCTCTCTCTCCCTCTCCCTCTATCTCTGTAACTCTGCCTTTCAAATAAAATAAATAAATCTTTAAAAAAATGAAATAATTGTGTCTAGAAAATCCAAAGTAATCTACAAACATCAGAAATTGAGCAAAACTAAAAAATTAAGAGAAATTAAAATCTAAACAAAGATAGCATGGCTTCTCCTCACATTGCGCTACAGAGTCAATGCAATCTTAATGAAATCTAGTAGATTTTGTTGGAATTTATCAAGTTATTTTCTAACCCCACCCCCTAATAAGAACAAGTATATTTTTAAAAAATTTTAGTATGATGCAAGGCATGAATCAATATAATTTCCCCCATTTAATCAGAACATTTTTAATAAAAAAATTATATATAAAAGAAATTCTGTGACTGCTAGGGAAATTTTAGCTAGATATCAGGTGTTGTTATTTTTCATGGTACAAAAATGACATTGGGAGGTGCCCTCGCTCTCAGAAAGTACTCACTGATGTCTGTAGGGGTGAAGTGATATTATGTCTGAAACTTGTTTTTAAATATATTTCTCAAGATAACTTATAGATAGGTGATAAATGACTGGATGTAGGTGCAGATCTAAATATAAGAATATGAGAATTTAGGCAAATATGGAGATATGTAAACTTGCTTTTCTGTAGTATACATTTTGATGTTTATCATTCTTTTAGCTATTTATACATTTAAAATTTTAATAGTACATTCTGGAATGTGTCCTGTTTTAAACGGCTAATTATTATTTTTTATTTATGTGAAAGATAAAAAGACACAGAGAGAAACAGAGAGACAGAGACAGAGCTCTTCCGTGTGCTGGTTCATTCCCCAAGTGCCTGTAGCAGTTAGGGCAGGGCCAAGCTGAAGTCAGGAGCCTGGAACTCCATGCAGGTTTCCCACGTGGGTGGCAGGGGTCCAAGTATTTGAGCCGTCGTCTACTGTCTCCCAGGAGGAGCACAAACAGGAGGCTGCGTTGGAAGTGGAATAGCCACGACTTGAAACAGGCACTCTGCTTAATGAGAAGATAAACTAGAAATGCTATGATAGCCATCAGGGGTATAGTTTATGTGAGGGCACTGGAACTCCAACCAGAGAACTTAAAGAAAATGCCTTGGCATTACATCAAAAGTCTGGTTCAGGAACGTATGCGTATATGTTTTAGGTTAAAGTAAAATTATTATTGCATGTATACCTCACTTTTTAATGATTCCCAGTGTTAGCTGTGTTTTTCCAGTGAGTCAACCAACCGCTAGTACCAAAGGACACCAGATAAGAGGGCATCCTCTGTGCATCCCATGCACAGCATGAGTGTAACAGCCAGCTGCTAGCTGGATCCTCATCAGAACAGCCATGTGTCAGTGATCTGGAGCCTTCCACGTGATAACAGGGTGAACGAAGATTGCCTGGCCTCCTCGGGAGCTACATGTGACGTGCTGACGAGGAGCACAGCTTCCCACTGGTTCACTTCCCCAGTGCCTGCAACAGTTGGGGCTGTGGCTGGGCCGGGGTGAAGCTTGAAACTGGGAACTTAATTCGGGTCTCCCATGCAAATGGTAGGGCCAATTACTTGAGCCATCACTGCTGCCTCTCGGGGTCTCCACTGGCAGGAAACGAGTCAGGAGCTGGTTGAGGTCTGGAGGTACCATCTTGGGAAAATCGCTTGTTCAGCTTAGGCCTCGGTTTGCGGATATGAAAGGGTGAGCCCCACCTCGCAGAGGCACAGACAAGCTCTCTAGAGTAGCTGTATAAGGCAGGTGCATGACAGATGCGTTTGTCGGTGGTGGTGTTACCTGCAGGGGTGCTGGCCAGAGGAAGGAGGGTCCAAGGCGTAACTGTTGCTGAAGACACACAGAAAATGGGGAGTAATCAGAAAATCCTGGACGTGGTGAATGGGGGACGTTTCCCAAATATGCTTACAACAACTGCGTAATTCCCGTGCATTTGCTGGATCAGTTTTTCTCAAGGGATACCCAGGGTCACAGGCATCAGTGACACCTGCTGATCCCCGAGCCAAGCCTGTATGGCCAAATCGGAAGCTCCAGGGAGGGCCTGAGAAGCTGTATTTGAGGAGGTCTGAAAGCCATTGAGTGCCGAGGCCAGATCTCTGCTGCTCACTCCTGTACTCTGCACCCCTGTACCAGAGGTGGCACCTAGAGCTGCTGGGTAGATACCGGCAGCCGAATAGACAGACAGCACGTTGCCTCACACCTCTTCCAGGGAGGACAGTGGGAGGCCTGGTCTCTCTTTGCCTACACACCCCTTGGGTAACAAGTGCCCTTCTCCTCTCTCCTTTCTCCTTTGGGGACCGTCCTTGGGCCATCGTTACCTGATTTTGCCACAAGGACATGCTCAGGCCAGAAAAACTGCGATTCCTGGTCTTCTCCCTGCCTGAGAAGTCCCAGCCTGCGAGCTGCATTTAGAGAATGGTGGCTCCCAGTCCTGGCTGCACTTCCCCAGAACCTGAGGCTTAACCTCCACCCTAGACCCACTAATCAGAATCCCTGGGATTGAGGTCTAGTCACTAGGATTTTTGAAACGCTCTCTGAGCGATGCTGTTACATGGTGAAACTGAGAACCACTGGCAAACAGTAGCATGGATACCTCCAAAAATCCCAGTGTTGAATGCAAACAGTGGGAAACAATGTGTAATACAGTACCCCTTAAGGGTCAAATTTAATATTCATAGAAAACATAGTTCTGTATTTTTCAGATACTCAAAAGTCTAAGGAGATATGTGAAATCCAAGGACGGAAGAGGGGAGGGGACTAGGAGTGGAAATGGACACTAAATGGGAAAATACAAAATAAAACAAGAGAGAGGTCTCTCTCACACCTGCAGGCATAAACTGAGTGTGGTTCCCAACATCACCTCGCCATGGTGAGTGTGAGCAGAGCCGTATGTGTGCCCGGCGCAGTGTCATGGATTTACACGCCTTATCTCTCTCTCTATCCTCACCACCACCATGAGATAGATAGTATCGTTTAGTCATTTTACAGATAAGGAAACTGAGGCTGAGAGAGTTTAAGAATGTGAACTAGGGTCCTGCCACTATTGAGTGACAGAGTTGGGGGTAAGCCCCGTCTTCCTGGTCATGGTCAAGGCTGTCTCCATCACCTCCCCCGGGTTTTCTTGAGACTGCTTCCTTGCCCCTGCCCCTAACTCCTCTGCACGGGAACAGGCAGCATTGTGCTTCGGCTCACCCCCGGCAGAGGATGGGAGCAAGAACGGGCGAGCAGTGCTCTGTGCCCAAGGCACGCGGCGGCCCACCATCAGATGTTAATCGAGACGGGCACCCGGATGAGACCCAAGAGGCAGAGAAGGGTACCTGGAACCAGAGCTCCGGCCAGGAAGGGATGTGGCAGGAGAACCGGAAGTGCACATTCCTCCTGTCTGGGTTGGCGCCCTCTGGAGGTGAGTCTAGCCGCTCCCTCTCTGCTCCCCTCTGGACGTGCACGCTTTTGTGCCCGGGTATATATTTCTTTTTTTTATCCCAGAAACAATCCCTGACTCCCGTTCTCCCAAGCAACGTATGCCCTAGCTCTGGGTCACATCCCTAGAGGTAGAACAGAGAAGGTCATCTTAATGCTGGCTCTTTTGCGACTTGCATGGATAGCTGCTTCTGTGAGAAAATCTGATGGCCCTGGAAGCCCTCTCCGCCTCTTTACTTCCATCTCCCTGTTTGCCGCACTGCCGTGTCCGCGGTCATCGCGTTGCTAATGCAGTGAGAGGCTTTTGTGAGGATGGCAATCTCTGGTCTGAGGGTTAGTGAGGAGGAGATGGGAGCCTGCCCAACCTGACCGCACTTCACACTGAACTTGAAAACTTCCTGAAAATGCAGATCCTTGGGACTGCATAGATTCTCCTTCACCAAGTACAGAATGGGGCCCGGATATTTGCAGTTTTTATTTTATTGTTTTTATTTATGGGGGGGGGGAATCTCATCTGCTTGCTCATACTCCAAATGCCCATGATAGCTAGGACAGGGGTGGGGGTCATCTGCTGCTGCCTCCCAGAGTCTACATTAGCAGGAAGCTGGAGTCAGGAGCCAGAGCCGGGGACTCCAGCGCAGGGACTCTGATGTGGGAGGTGGGAGTCCTCCCTGGGGTCCACGTGGCCACTCCTGCAGGTGAATCTGTTGCTGGTGTTCCCTGAAACTCACTTTGAGAGCTGCCGTATTAACATGAAGTCTTCAGCGTTAAGTGGTCAGTGAGACTCTTGAGAGAATTATTGCATAGCAGCTTCCCCTATAACTTGATCTAGTCCAGTTCGGAGCCTCGATTTGGAGGGTCGCCTGCCCAGACACATATGTGGTGGTGGTGGTGGGTGGGGGGCGGCAAAGGCCCTGTGCTGCCTCAAGACCCCACGCAATGCTGCTGAACTTCATGGGCTCCCTCCGCATGGAAAGGTTGAAAGGTGAAAAGGAGGTACCGGGTTGTGGGGGCAGTTTCAGCAGTCTCGAATGGCGTTACACCAGAGCGCCACATGAGGGCGCTCTAGCGAGCCAACAAGAACAAATTCCCCCGGAAATGGGGAGAAGAGAGTTGTCTTAATGAGAAGATTTGACTTTTTAATTTAATTGAGCTTCGTTAGCCTATGAGGACCCACAGGGCATCCAGCTGGGCATTCATGTCCACTCATACCCTCTGTGAGTGTGTGTGTGCATCTGTGTGTGTGTGCATCTGTGTGTGTGTGTGTGTGAGAGAGAGAGAGAGAGAGAGAGAGAGAGAGAGCAGAGAGGCATAGAGGCATAGAGGTGGGTGGAGGACCAACGAGAAAGAAAATTAAACATTGAGTCTTCAGGAGTCACCTTCCTTACGATTCAAGAGCTAAGGATCTGCACTGCCATTGAAGCGTCTGCTACCTCTTTCCTTCAAAGGACAAAAAGACCCCCAGTTCCCACAGAGAGGTCTCGGGGTGGGGTGGGGGGGAGAGTGGGCTGGGGGACTACGCAAAGCAGTGAGGTCGTGCGTCTCGCTGGGTCTGCTTCTGCTGCCTCTGGCCTGACCTGGCAGAGCCCCCGGCCACCATCGGCCCTCACCGGCTGCCGACAGGAGCCCAGGCCTCCCTCTTCCAGCTGCTGCTCAGGCCGGGCTCCTGCCCCAGGAGAAGCAGCTCCAGTTACACATTAGTCACCAGAATAACAGTGATCAAAGGCAGCAGAAGGCATGGAGAGCTTCATTTTCCCAATTTAATTAAAGGGGCCGGGGGTCCACTGAGATCTGGAAGGAGCCTGATATGAACTCATTAGGAAAGAGTGGAGTAAAGTATGGGGTGTTGTTTTTGTTACCCACTTTCCCAGTTCTTCCCCCCCTCTCCCCATCTTTAATCCAAGTTTTTAATGGGCTGTTGGGCCTTTTTCGTCCCTCCCTGTAGGCCCATGCTAAGAAACATAAATTTGCCCCCTTCTCACCTAGGGCAACCTACTGGGGAGTGGCCGGGCCCAATTAGAGCTGGAAACGAATGCCCCTTGGACTGTTTTGGAACCCCCCTCCCCCCACCCAGAAGAATGACAGCAGGTGAGTGATGGGGGACCTCCCCCGCAGGGCAAGTGCAGTGGGCTCCTGGGAAGGTATTCACGCATCTGAGAAGGGGCCGCGGCTGCGGGATCAGGTGACGTGGCTCCACATGTTTTAGCGCTCAGATGCTTTTGTGGCCCCGTGTTGTTTTAATGGGCAGTGAAAGCTGTGGATCAAAGCCGTGCGCTGCGTGCACATGGTTGGCTTTCCTCTCGCCCTGGCTCCCTTGAGCACACACACACGCGTGCACAAAAGCACGTGCACACACATCGGCACTCTGGTCCCAAGGCCAGCCAGGAGCGTAGCCCAGAGGGTCCCTGTTGCTGTCTTTAGAGGCTGGCTGGTTTTGCGGTTTTTAAATGCCACAGTGCAATAAAGCTGTTCCTTCTACAGGGTGAAGCTGCCGGATTTGGTTTTCTGAGGGGCAGAGCGATGAGGAGACAGCCGCTTCCGGGTGTCCGGACGTAGCACGTAAAGGGGTCGGCTGGGACTGCGGGGCGGCACAACCATTGAACGCTTGGGAGGCGGCGCGGGGCCCCAAGTGCGGGGGTGCGGTTTCTAGACGTTGCTGTGCGAGTGTGGGAGGGGCACCTCTCCCGCCCTGGGGCTCATGGGGATTTCTTTCTCTGGACCTTCTGAGTGGTGAGGTTTGATGAGTCCATGCTTCTCTGAGCTCAGCAGCCGAGTGCAGCGTTTTCCTGAGTCCTCCACTCTTTCCATGCACGTTGCTTTTGGGATTTGTTTGGAATTTTATGTATTCTCCGTGCAAGGTGAATAGATATATGATATATATATATACACACACATAACATATATATAATATATAATTCCTGGGGGTAGGAGAATATGTATAATCTTATATATATCTGATATATAAATATATCTATATATGTAATTCATGGGGGGTAGACTATATTCTACATAAAAAGGAAGGGAGGGAGGGCGGGCGGGCGGGCCATCTTCCATCCACTGAGTCACTCCCCCTAAGCCTGCAGTAGCCAGGACTAGACCAGGCCAAAGCTGGGGGTCAGGAATTTGATCCATGTGGGTGGCAGGGACTCAGCTACTTGTGCTCTTACGTGCTGCCCCCCAGGGTGCACAGTAGCAGAAAACTAGAGTCAAGGGGAGAGCCAGGCTGTGGACTCAGGCAGCTCAAATGGGCTGCAGGGGTCCCAAGGGTCATCTTAAATGGTAGGCTGAACACCATCCCTGAAAGACATTTGTTGAATGATGCCTGTTGTCTAGATTTATTCCACAACACTAAAGGTAACATTCAGTGGAGATGAGAATGTCCATTGTGTATTGCTCCTTATCCTCAGAATCTCATCTAGTAGTGATGCCAGACTTAGAAGTTCTGAATGTCAAGGGTGTAACAGAGGCATGGCAACAGAACTTGCGATCCAAAGGGCAAGTAACTAAATACATCCAAAGGAGTGTGTGGCGACTTCATAGAGGAGCTATGTCTTGAAATGTAACACCTCAAACAGTTGGAAAGCATATGCAAGGGCCTGAAAGTGTGCACTAGCTGGGTGGCAGGAACATGACATTCTAGCATGCTGTTGGGTTGCGATGAGGGGGCACGGATGAGGGACGGGTGGCGCCTTGCCATGAAAGGTCTTGCTAAGCACATTGAGACTCTAAGAAACAGAGCCAAAAGAAGTATACATAAAGTGCATTTGAGGTTGCTTGTGTGTTGGGAAGGGACCTCAGATTAGAGTGACGAATGGTAGGAGAGAAAGAGCAGTTAGAGAAAACAGTGAAGTAACTTCAGTGTTCAAATGAGAAAAAAAAAATAGGGCTCTGCTCAAAGGCAGTGAGATCCAAGATTGGGGGAGGGAAGGCTAACTTTGAGGGATGCTGGTGACCAATTGAATGCGTGGTTTGAAAACAAGAGACGTATGTAAGGTAGACTAGTGAGATGGTGGGGTTGTTAACTGGCATACAATATACCTGAGGAAGAAGAGGTCTGGGCATGAGGGAAGAATATCCCAGCATCAGCCATGCTGATCCTCCAGTGCCCACGAAGCAGCTAAGTAGGAATGTTCCGGAAAGGACTGGACAATCACAAGACTCGACACCACCAGGCTCTTATAACCGATTCCCTGCTGTTGAGCTGCTCTGTGACATTGGCCGTGTCCTGTAAGATTGCATCACTCCTGTGTGTCTTTGCAAAGACAATGAACAGCATCTGTCACCATGACTGGAGCCAGGTGCAATGTCACCGTGGCAACATAGCACCCAGACAATAGCTTAATGGACGGAGAGTCATCATCTGCTGCTTGAATAATTGAAAAGGCACCTCTAGTATGCAGATGGAGCTTGAGCTTGGCATCAGCTATCAACAGGTGGGTGCCGGCAGCTAGGCAAGTGTATAAAATGGAACTTTTAAAAGATTCAGTACGAGCACAATAGGGTACAGGAGATACCGCAAAGGATCATTGTATCTCATTGTACCATTTTCACCTAGGGAAGCCATTCAGGGTCCTGGGGTCTGCCCTGGAGGGAGGCAGCCTTCTTCCCTAGATTCTCTTGGGCTGTGCTCACCCATTGGCAGGGTGATTACCTTGTCTTCATGTGTAGGTTCCAGACCTCTTGGGAACACGTGAAGACATCAGCGTTAGTTCTTGCTCTTGGTTAAGCACATGGGCTCTAGGGAGAACTCAGAGAACTTTGAGTTCAAATCTTGGCTTGGCCACTTACTGATTATGTGGTTAATTTTATTTCTCTGCCGCATTTGTGTGTGTGTGTGTGTGTGTGTGTGTGTGTGGTTATTTGTGACCCCTCTGAGGATTACAAAAGTGTCAGGGAGTGTCTGACACTGAGGAGGTATCCAATATATGTTGTCTAAGTTATTGGATCTTTAAAGTTTAGGAACTGCAAACTGGGGTTTTTTGCTTCATAATCAGTTTCTTAAAAACAAATTTAAACTACTTTAATGGCGCAAGTCCTTATCCAGTTTGTCAGACTTCAGTAATCCTCATGGCATGAATACTCTTCCTATTCATGTATTTTTGCTAACTTCCTATCCCCTATGTATTTATAAGTCTACACCCCCATGCAGCCCGATTTAGAAAATCATTTCTGGGGCTGGTGCCGTGGCTAACTTGGTTAATCCTCCGCCTGCGGCGTCAGCATCCCATATGGGCACCGGGTTCTAGTCCCGGTTGCTCCTCTTCCAGTCCAGCTCTCTGCTGTGGCCTGGGAGGGCAGTGGAGGATGGCCCAGGTGCTTGGGCTCCTGCACCCGCATGGGAGACCAGGAGGAAGCACTTGGCTCCTGGCTTCGGATCGGCGCAACGCCGGCTGTAGCTGCCATTTGGGGAGTAAACCAATGGAAGGAAGACCTTTCTCTCTGTCTCTCTCTAGCTATCTATATCTCTACCTATCAAAAAAAAAAAAAAGAAAAAATCATTTCTGATCGTGGCCTAATGATGGGAGCAAGGGCAGTTTTTCTGGTCTTCATGAATAAGAGCAATCTCCATGAGGACAGGATAAACCCTTGTGTGACCAGAAAGCCAAAGAAATTCTCATTGGCTTAGAAACTCTGCCATTGAGGATCAGTTCCTTCGGATGAAGTGTCTCAGGATGAAAATATCAGAGAAGCAGGGGTTCATAAGATCCAATTCAGATATGAATGGCATTTGGGCTCTAGAGATAAAGCCCCTGTAGTCTTGTACCCTGAGAAAAACTTCACACTTGCATTTAAACCTGGTGGAGGATGAGCCTTTATAAGTGTGGCCTTCAGATGGGTTCTCAGGGGCCCTGGTTCCTCACAGTGAGCTGAGTGGCATGCAAGGTGTGGGAACGCGGGAGCCCTTTTCTTCGTCAGCTTCTTTCTGTTGATCATGGTTGGATTTGGAAAACATCAGAGTTGATGGTACGCACGAGTGACTGTGAAGGTGTTCACACCTGTTCCTCCCCTGCCCCCATCATTTGCACAGAAGCCAAGCTGGCTTATTTTCAGGAATCAGGAGACACAGAAAAAATAAATTCATGAATGAGGCTAATTGCATTCCAAGGCAAAGTTAGCACCAAGCTGTTTTTAAACATAAATTCAGTTACACAAGTCTTACAGCTGAATTCAGCAGCAAGAGCACAGAGCTCTCTGAAAGCCACTCACAGCTGTCATTGTTCATTCCAGCCCCTCCCAGAGAATTCCAAGCGAAGGACATATGCCCCAGATTCTGCCTGGCCTGTGTGGTTCTGACATTAATCCCTCGGGGAGAAAACTTGGTTGCATTCATGATAAAGTTAGCACCAGGCTGATTTTCAAATACATTTCTCTTGTTAAGGGAAAGGCACCATCTCTTGTGCATGAGTTGTCTTTTTTTTTTTTTTTTTTTTTTTTTGACAGGCAGAGTGGACAGTGAGAGAGAGAGACAGAGAGAAAGGTCTTCCTTTGCCGTTGGTTCACCCTCCAATGGCCGCCGCGGCCGGCGTGCTGCGGCCGGTGCACCGCGCTGATCTGATGGCAGGAGCCATGTACTTATCCTGGTCTCCCATAGGGTGCAGGGCCCAAGGACTTGGGCCATCCTCCACTGCACTCCCTGGCCACAGCAGAGAGCTGGCCTGGGAGGGGGGCAACCGGGACAGAATCCGGCGCCCCGACCGGGACTAGAACCTGGTGTGCCGGCGCCACAAGGTGGAGGATTAGCCTAGTGAGCCGCGGCACCGGGCTGTACATGAGTTTTGAACTTAACTCTATATTTCATTTGTCTTTTGCTTGTTTGCTCATTGCTCTGCTTTGTTTTGCTTTTGCTGGGAGAACCTGTAGCAAAATCAGGAGGCAGAGGAAGGGTACCTTCACCATTCTATCTGTACCTTTCTCTGGGCTTTTGATGTACCAATATCCAGTAGCCCAGATAGTGGCTACTAATGGTCAAGCTACTGACTGATTGAACTGGAGAAGTTAAGGACAGATACTTCCCCTTTTGGAGTCATAGCTGTGCCATCAATAAAATAAAGCATTGAGCCTGTTGATCTGTTGGGCCTTCACCTAAGAACAGAGTTTGCTAATGCATGGACCTAGATGTAGCCACTTTGCCTCCCTATGCCTGTGGCAAGCATCACTAATCAATCCTATCCTTACTTCTGAGCTCAGACTTGGCCTTATAGCCCATTTAACACATCACTCTAAGAAGCCAGCACCAGTGGAATGGAGTTGTACTCAAGGAGGACATCATTCGCCTTCCCTGCTCTATAGCCATCCTGACCTCCTTTCTCCCACCAGATCGCCCTTGCTTGTGTTGAATATCCATTCTCCCCCACTCAGTCTTTTTTTGACAGGCAGAGTGGACAGTGAGAGAGACAGAGACAGAGAGAAAGGTCTTCCTTCTGCCGTTGGTTCACCCTCCAATGGTCGCCACGGCCAGCACACTGCGGCCGACGCACCGCGCTGATCCAAAGGCAGGAGCCAGGTACTTATCCTGGTCTCCCATGGGGTTCAGGGCCCAAGCACCTGGGCCATCCTCCACTGCACTCCCTGGCCACAGCAGAGAGCTGGCCTGGAAGAGGGGCAACCGGGACAGAATCCAGTGCCCCGACCGGGACTAGAACCCGATATGCCAGCGCGGCAAGGCAGAGGATTAGCCTAGTGAGCCGCGGTGCTGGCCCTCCTCCCCCAAGTCTTTAAGATGAGACTCAGGGATATTCAACATTTCTTTGAGAATGTGTGTCTATCATTCTAAAACTGGTCTTATAAATTCTTACTGGGAAATAGATATTATAAGGAAAGATGAACACACAATGTTATGCCTTCCAGACATGCTACCTTCTTTTGTCAGTTCTTCGAAGTCCAGCATAAAGAACATCTCTGTACACTGTTAAGTTGTGGCTAAGGCAGACCCCACTGGAACATGGCGTGAAGAAAGCGATGTTACCTGGAAGTGGGAACAGTCAAGTGAGCAAACCCTTTAACCCTGCAAACACACGCGTGTGTCTCATTGAGACATCTTTCCTCTGATGTTGCTGCAGGTACATAACAAGAGACTCAGAAAAATGCTCCAATTGAGGACAAAGGATTTGGAGGGAAGCAGATGTGTGGGGGTGGAGGGGGCATCACACATTGTAAAAATAAAAATGCCTTTAAGTTCATTTTCAATATCAGCAGAGTAGCAGTTATAAAAAGCATTTTAGGCGTATACAGATCTATGTAAGAGAGTAAGAGAGGAGTAAAAAGCATTTTAGGCGTATACAGATCTATGTAAGAGAGTAAGAGAGGAAAAACTAAAAAGAAAAGAAATATGGTAGATACCAGAAATTCTTATCAAAATGTGCCTGGATTGCTTCTCAGCCTTTTGGCTAAGATCAAGTATAAATTGTGTAGGGACTGTAAGTAGGGTGACAACAAAATTGAGGGTCCAAATCAGGGTGTGTTTGAGAGTGAAGAGACACTATTGGTAGCTGCCTGGGGACAACACATGTGAGCTGGGCCAGCTGATCACCCTGCCCATAACCCTACCCCTTGCGGAAACTGCTGAGTGTGTGAGAAGCAGAAGACAGTAAATGGGGTGGGCGTTTTGCTAGCGGTTAAGGTGTACATGCCCCACATTGGCGTGCCCAGATTTGATTCCCAGCTCTCGATCCTGATTCCGTGTTTTTGCTGATGCACACCCTGGAGGGTAGCTGGTGATGGCTTTAATGACTGGGTCTCTGCCACCATGTGGGAGATACGGATTGTGCTTCCTGCCCCCAACTTCAACCCCGGCCCAGCCCTGGCCACTGCAGTGAACCAACAGATGAGAGCGCGTTCTCTCTGTGTCTCTCACATAAAACATATTTGACAAAGCACAAAGCCTGAGAGCATCGCCTTCCTCCCCTTTGAGGACCATAATGCATAGGGCCAGAGGCCAGATAAAGAGACATGAAAACACGTAGTTTTGTCCTACCAAGTCTTTGCTTATCTATTTTTGTTTCAAAGTAGGAGTGAAATGGAAGGAATAAAATCATTTAAAATGAATTTTTACATTCTTGGAATAGAATGTAAAGAATTAGAAACCTTAACCATCAACGTTTGAAGCCAGTTACATAGCACTGGCAATAGGGATTTTCTGTCTGGCTCCAAACAAGAAGTCCCGTGTCTACTCTGACAGCACTGCACGATGCTGCTACAGGACCACTTGACTGTTTTTGTGTCAATTCAGGTTTCCTATAGAAAGAAACTAACACTTAACCTCCCCATATTACCTAAAATTCTGAGCATTTTAGATCGCCTGTTTTACAAATACAGAAATAGAGTCTCCAAGATTTCTTGTCCAAGATTATCCCATTAAATAGAAACTGACCTTCATGCACACCACATCTCACTCTTCCCACATTTCTTAGGATAAATGCATCAAGCAAAAGCGACAAAATACAACAAATTGATTAGTTCTTCAGATACTTATTGTGTGCCTGCTATGTGACAGATACTGTTCCGTGTGCTAGGAGCACAGAGGTGGACCCAAACCAGTGCCATGAGGATGCATGTAGCCCAGTGCAGGAGGTGGGCACAGCACATGCAGGGCAGAGCCACTTTCTTGGCCATGACCAGGGAGCACCAAGGCCATCGCTCTGGCTGAAGAGACGTGAGACAGAGATGGTTGGGGAGAAAACCAGGGAATGAGCGCCCGGAGTCCTGGCGTCCCCCTTAGCAGGACTTGGAAACCTGAATCGGTTGAGAAGTCAGGGGAATGACACGTTATTGTCTACAGCTGTGTGAAGCCTGGACTCTAGGGGGCAAAAGAGGATGCAGAAAGACTGGGGTAGAGGCTGCCATGGTGTCGCAGGCTTGCGATGATGCTGTTAGGAGCTGAATGGTGGAGAGGGTGAGAAGCAGTGAGAGTGCACCATGCCCACCAGGCCCGCGGAGGACTGGTCCCTGGGCCTGCTGGGATACCAAAGGCTGTGCATGCGCAGTATTGTACTCATGTACAATAGCGCAGTATTCACCCTCAACCTCCGCACATCGTCTTGTGAACCTGAACCCTCTCTGCGTGACTTATCATACCTAACACAATGTAAGTAGTTCTTAGGCTGTATTGTTTAGGGGACAATGACAAGAAAAAAGTCTTCCCATGTACAGTACAGACGCGATTTTTTTTTTTTTCCTAAACATCGTCCCTCCACAGTTGATTGAATCTGAAGATGCAGAACCCGTGGCTATGGAAAGCCGGATGGGTTCTGCAGGCCAGGCGGAAGGCTCTGCGGACGGATTTGATGCAGGCGTTGGGAACCAGAGCAGCATCTGGAGCTCCCTCTTAGCAGAGCAGGAAGGTCAGGCTGGGGACAGCGCCATGTGGCTGCAAGGACAGAGAGGATCAAATTTTGAATTTCTGTTTACGTGGAAGGATTTTTGGATGTTTTGGAAAACCTGAGGTCCCTAAAGGATCCCTTAGAGCATGCTATAGGGGAGTTTTAAAAATGAGGAGAAAAATAATTTCATTTTCCTTTTGGGAGGATCATTCTGGCAGCAGGGTTTGGGATGGATTAGGGAAAGGGGGAGAGGAGAGATGGGGAAAGCAGTGGAATGCTAATTGCTGAGTTAGGTGAGGGACGATGAAGACGTGGACCAAGACCACGGCCCAGGGGGCAGGCATGTAGGAGACAGCACTTGTGTCAGTTCAGATGTCACTCGGGAATGTCACATCCCAGGTCAAAGTGTCCCAGCTCCGTACCCCGTTCCAACTTCCTGCAGAAGCACACCTTCAGAGATAGAAGGTGATGGTTCAACTAACTGAGTTAGCGCCACCCAAGCAGGGGACCCAGATTGAGTTTCGGCTCCTGACTCCGACCTGGCCCAGTCTTGGCTACTGCTGGCACTTGGTGGGTGAAACAGAAGGTGGAAGATCTGTCTCTGTCTCTCTGTTATTCAAATAAAATAAATACATAAAAAGAGAACAAAGAGAGGCCACAGCTGAAATATTTGTGGGGGGATGTGGGGAGCTCATTAAAAACCAGTTACTTTTAGATGTGAGATACAGGGAGGGTTAAAACGGTCTCCTTTTCAGATTATTCTGAAGCCTGGGAGGCATAAAATCCCACATTATTTTCTTTTCTTTTCCATTAACATTCAATAGTCATGTACCACATTTTCTTAAAGGACCAGTGAATGTGGTTCCCTCCATTCCCCTCCCCTCCCCCCTTTCCTCCCCTCTGCTCCCCTTCCCTTCCCTTCCCTTCCCTTCCCTTCCCTTCCCTTCCCTCTCTTTTTTTAAAAAGATTTATTTATTTACTTCTAAGGCAGAGTTACAGAAAAGGAGAGACCAGGAGAGAGCTTCCCTCTACTAGTTTACTCCCCAAATGACTGCAATGGCTGGAGTTGGGCCAGTCTGAAGCCAGGAGCTTCTTCCGGGTCTCCCATGTAGGTGTAGGGATCCAAGTATTTGGTCCACCTTCTGCTGCTTTCCCAGGCTGTTAGCAGTGAGCTGGAGCTGGATTAGCAGTGGAGCAGCCAGGATTTGAACCAGTGCACATAGAGGATGCCGGTGCCAGAGGCAATAGCTTAACCCACTATGCAGTAGCGCCAGCCCTGGGTAGGATTTCAGCATTTGAACCTGGGGGAACATAAGCGTTCAGTCGGCTGCATTGACGCTGGCAATAGAGCCATTTGGTACCATGGCATACCCTTGAAAATACAGTCTTATTTCAAAGTTGCGAGAATCAAAAGATAGCAAATTGTGGGTTCCTGGTGACTTCATACAACTGAGCTGTAGTCTGCTCTCTCTGGACATCTGTAAGAGTAGAACTGAATCCTTGTGCAGCTGGGCTGTCACTGTTTTGGGTTTTCTGTCACAGGCAATCAAACCTCTCCCTAATGAGTTCAGATATTTTTCTGGAGAATCTTTGAAATATCTCTCATGGTACCCTATTGAGTTAGGTGTTACTGTTTCTACTTTTTGGTTGATGAAATTGAGGGAACAGGACTGAGTTTGAACGGCGACTGCTTGGCTCTGAATCATTTGAGGGTGATCCATTCTGAGAGAATTTGTACTTCTCCACTTGATCGGGAGTTGTTGATTTTACACCTTCCTGTACATTTATTTAGGTTATTCTTCCCTCGGCCTTCATTCAAGCACTTTCACGTGATCAGGATAATGATTGGACAAGAAAGCAGTAGGACTTTGTTCCGAAAGCTTTTAGCCCAAAGAAAGGGGCCCACTAATAGGAGGCTCATCTGGCTGCAGGTTCTGTTACTGTCCAGGTGCTGGAATTCTGATTTAGAGAGACGCCACACTTCCTTTGCCCGGTCTCATTCTCAAGATGCTCTGAGAGCAAGTCAGGACCATTGAGATTCCTGTTAATGAACAAGTGAGGCTCCCAGAATGAGCTGTGTGCAAGGCTGCTGGGCGGAGCCGACCCCTTCTCATTTTATACTCAGGATTCAGAACTGGAGGCCACTGTGTCCTGCCTGGAGAGAGTGGGAAACCCATGGAACCAATAGTAGCTGGGAAGAACTTTAGAATTCAGGGG